>NC_067398.1:531719159-532064159 GCF_016432865.1 Antechinus flavipes
AAAATAATGCTTTGAAAATTGGAATTTGAATTGAAAAGTGGAAGGTAGTGAAGTTATGAGACCAAAAAATAACAACACAGATTATAAAGAATGATAAAATAGAACAGAATGTTTAACATCTTATAAGAAAAACAACAGATCTAGAGAACAGATCAAGAAGATAAAATATAAGAATAACAGAACTACTAGAAAGTTCTGACCAGGGGCAGTAGATAGGGCATCAGCCCTGAAGTCAGGAGAACTTGAATTCAAATTTGACCTCAAACACTTAACACTTCCCTGCTATGTGACCCTGGACAAGTCACTTAACCCAAATTGCCTCAGCAAAAAAAGAAAAAGAAAGAAAATTCTGATCAAAAAGAGAATGTTCACCCAATAATACAGGGAATAATCCTAGACAATTGTCCTGGAGTGATAGAACATAAGAGGAAAGTAGAAATAGAAAAAAATTCACTGATCACCACCTCAAAGAGATCTTCAGTGAAAACCACATAGGAATGTTATTGCCAAATTTTAAAACCTCCAGATCAAAGAGGAAATTTTGTAAGAAACAAGAAAAAAAATTAAAATATGCAGGAGCTAAAATTAGAATTGTATAAGACTTATTAGCAGCTATAATAAAAGATCACAGATCTTGGAATAATATCTATAGACAAGCAAAAGAACTAGGCCTGTGGCCAAAAATATCATATCCAGAAAAATTATCTACAATTTTGAATGAGAAAAAAATATACATTCAACAAATTTGCAGATTTTCAGGACTTTCTATCACCCAAATCTGAATTTAACAGAAATCTTAATATGTAAGAGCCAATATCAAAGAACAATTTTTAAAGAACTCAATATGGACAAATTGTTTAAACATGGACAAATTATGTATTTTTGAATGCGAAATGTATAGTTTATATTTAAGATTTACATTAACAATAGAATAAGTTCAAAAGAAAGACTGGTAAAGGTAAAAATAATAATCACATTATAGAAATGAAGAGCAGAGGAAGAAAGAAACATAGGTATTAGAAGGGGAAGAGGGGCTTGTAGTCTGAAAACTTACTCATATCAAGAATGGGTTCAATAGGTAACATATAAACCATGAAGGGTATAGAATCCTCCAAAATCTATAAAGAAATATAGGTAGGTAGATGGGGAAGCAAAGGATGAGTGAAGGAGAAAAGAAAATTTACAAGGAAGTAAAGATAAGACAGACACTCATGAATATAATTTCTTCTACATATATATGTATGTATATATAATTACTCAAATTTGTATTTGTTGTTGGATATTTTGAATCCTCCTTGATGATCTGCTGGGCACATGGTAATTTTCTCTTTCCTTTTGTTTCCTTTTAGTTTGTATTGATTTTCTGTTTTTCTTATTCTGTTTCTTTAAATAAAAAAAAAAAGAAAAAAAAAAGCAGTGCATTAATTGATTTATTTTCCCCTATTCCCTCCAACATTTGATGTTTTTCTTTTCAGGGTATCTTTGCAAATCTGATATATTTGAGTTGCAAACTTAAAGTTATTATAAATTGCATCATTCCAATTATCACTGATTTGGAGCAATATTTCATTTGATACCTTGTATTTCTTCCTTTGAAAACTGTCTGTTCATAGTCATTGCACATTTATCTAAAGAGAAATGATTCTTATTATAAATTTGAATTTGTCACAGATATCTTTGAGATGAGTCCTTTATGAAAGATATTTACTGCAAAACCTTCTCCATTAAACATTTTCTTTCTAATTTTAACTGCATTTGTTTTTATCCAAAAATCTTTTTAATATTATCTAATCAAAATTATCCATTTCATCTTCCATGATTCCCTCTGTCCTTTGTTTGGTCATTAACTCTCTATTGATAGAATTGAATGGTAATTTCTTCCTCCTTCCATTAATTTGCTTATTGTGTTACATTTTAAATCTATCTTGTATCCATTTTGAGTCCACCCTAGTATATATTAGATTCTGTTACATATTTCCTTTCTGCCAGATTGTTTTCCATTTCCCTCAGTAATTTTGTCCACAAAATAAACCTTTAGTAATATAGTTTCATCTGCATAATAGAAATTATTCTGTCTTCTGGGACTTTAAAAACAAAAATGAAACAATTCTTTGCCTCAAGGAACTTACATTCTATCAGTAAGATAGCGTGTGTGTGTGTGTGTGTGTGTGTGTGTGTGTGTGTGTGTGTGTGTGTGTAATGCAAAGTGGTTTTAGGAGGGAGGATGCTAACACTTAGAAGTACCAGAATTAGAATTTCACAATATTTTTATTATTTTTATTAGATGTGGTTTATTCATAACTAGGAGCCTATAATTTTTTTATATTTTAAGCTTACATCTAAAATTTAAAAAAATATTTATACAAAATAACTTGTTTTCATGTATCATTTTCTTAAGGAGTTGTTCATTTCCTAACAGTCTCTTCTGAAGCCTTTTGCTTTTCATCAGCAGCAATCATCAAACAAACATGAATTCTACTTATGAGTTTTTCATTTTTTGTGCACAATTTTTTATCCATTTTTGACAACACCTTCTAGATTGCTTTGAACAGGTTTTTCTTCCTTTTCTACTCTCAGGATCATTGTAAGAATCTTTCAGTATTTTTGAAAGGCTGAGAATTGACTTCTGTCTTTTCAGATAATCTCCTATCCTTCCCCCCAAAACATAATGAGATCTTTACCATTCTCACCTCTTTTTAAAATCCAATAAATGATTACAACTTCTTTCTATAAATTGTGGTTTTCTTTCCTTTTATTTTAGCTCATCATTCTCCTCTTGGATTATTTCTATTTTCTTCTGTATGCAGAAGGTGATATGGATAAATGAATCCTCACCCTCAAGGGTCTAATAGAGGTACAAAACATATTTACTGAAAGTTCATAGGAAGTGGATGTCACATCTGGCTAGTAAGATATGCAGGATATAGAAATGCAGGATAGAGAGAGGCTAGCTAACTAGCTAGCTAGATTTGAAAGTATATGTCTTTGGAAACTTTGCTTATCACGTGAGACACCCCAACACCAGACAAACTAACACTGCTTCCAAATATGCTGTGGGTTTGTATCAACCTAGTCTCCTTTCCCAAAGTAATCCAAATAAACCATAAGTCATGAATCTCAACTGCTTAACTGATTTTAATATTTAGAGAATACAATTTATTTAAAGCAAAGAAATTTAATGCCATGGCAGAGTACCAAAAAGTTGCAATAAAACCTAGAATTATATTCTCCAATAAATCTGCAGAATGGAGAGAATGGAAATACACAGGAGACATACATTTAGGGAATGTACATGATTAAGGCAAATAAAAAGAGGGCCAAAAGATATCCTTAATGCTTTAGGGCCACTGGTATTTTCTGATGATGAAGTGATACTATTGGAGTACTGGAATCTCACTATAATAATTCATTGTATTTCTTCCATGTAATGTGCTCTTTCTCAGGTTTCTGTGTGTGTGTGTGTGTGTGTGTGTGTGTGTGTGTGTAAGAGGAAGATAAGAATATCAGAGTTTTAAGCTTTAACTCTCTTGAGCAAAAGTCTCCAACTAGTTTCAGTCTAAAAATAAGCAAAAAATCCTTAGATATTTTTCCTTCTTTGAACAGTTTATTATTTCTCAGAGCTGTAATGGGGTGAGGCTTGAGATGATGCACTGAGGTCCCAAGCACATGAGGCTAAATAGTAATTGGACCATACTCTATTAATATATAAGCTTGGAGAACGAATGGCTCCCGCCCACTCTTTGTGCAAGTCCTGATGTGTTGTATAGGAAATGATGATTTTTGGTGGGTGGAGGCAGGGGAGTAGAAAAGGAAGGGGAGGAGAGACTGTTTGCTTTTGCCATGGCGACGACCTTTTCTGTTTGTTTCTCTTCTTCTTTATGCTTTTATGACCGCGTATTTAAAATCAGCTGGAGTCAGGGATTCAGGTTTAGGGAAAAATCTTCAATCTTTATTGAAGTGAAGAGGTGAATAAGGATTGCGATAGCAAATATAGGCAAGAAAGATTGTGATAGCAATATGGGCAGCTGCAACAGGAAGCCAGCTAACAGAGGGGGAATCTGAGCTGAAAGGTCGTCGCAATGGCAAAAGCAAGCAGTCTCTTCTCCCCTTCTTTTCCCACTCCCCTGCCTCCACCCACCAAAATCATCATTTCCTATACAACACATCAGGACTTGCACAAAGAGTGGGTGGGGGTCATTCTTTCTCCAAGCTTATATATTAATAGAGTATGGTTCAATTACTATTTAACCTCATGTGCTTGGGACCTCAGTGCCTCATCTCAAGCCTCAGCCCATTACACAGAGCCTTAGTTTCCTTTCCAATAGAAGAAGTTTGACTTTAAAGATCAGGCTTTCTAAAACACAGAACATCCAATCAGCTCTACTATAGTAGCAATTAAAGTCATTTTCTGGTTTTTTTGGATTCTGATTTTTTGGATTTTTCTGGATTTTGTTATCCTTCTTATTGTTTTTCCCCCTGATTATCATAGGCAGTTCTCTGCCCCAAAGCTTTATTTGATTTGATATTTAGAAGGTCTTCTAATTCCTATTTGGTTTGTGACTAGCAAACTTTATTCCTTGAGATTTATTTTATGTGCTTCCCTTTCCCTCCTCCCCCCAAAAAAACAAACAAACAAACAAACAAAAAACAACAATAATAACAGGTAATGAAGGCAGGTAATATTGCCATAGGATCAGTTAGTTTGTACAGCCTATAGATTCCTGGGCCTAGAATCAGGAGACTCATTTTTGTGAGTTCAAACCTGACTTGAGGCACTTGTTAGCCATATTAACCTGCAGAAGTCATTTAACCCTAGTTGCCTCAAGTTTTCATCTGTAAAATGAGTTGGAGAAGGAAATAGGAAACCATTCCAGAGTCATTGCAAAGAAAAACTATATGGAATCATGAAGAGCTGAACATGACTGAAAGGCCTAAATAAACAAATACTATTATAACATATTAAGGCTTATAAAACAAAAATACATATATTTCATCTTCCTCATGTGAGGAAGAAAGGAAGGAGGGAAACAATTAATTTAATGTACAACTGTCTATTATGTTCCAGGCAATGAGCAAAATATTTCATAATGATTCTATAATGTAAGATGGCAGAGTTAAGCCAGGAAGCCACTTGTAACTCTCAAGAACTGTATCTGTTTTTGGAGGAGAGAGAGGGAGCATCACAGAGGCAGGTGGAGGGAGTGATTTTGAAATTATTTTACATATCTAGAAAAAATAATAGCAAAGTTCATCTGGATGAGCAAATAGTCAAGAATTTCAAGGGAATTAATGAGAAAATGCCAATGAAGGTGACTTAGCTGGGTTATATCTAATAATATATTATAAAGCAGAAGTCATCAAAATGATGTAATACTGGCTAAGAAATAGAATAGTCAATTACTAGAATAGGTTAGGGTTACAGGACAAAATGGTCAATAATTATAGTAATCTAGTGTTTGACAAACCCAAAGACCCCAATTTTTGGGATAAGAATTCACTATTTCACAAAAACTGGGGAAAATAGGAAACTAGTATGGCAGAAACTAGGCATTGACCTACACCTAATGTCATATACCAAGATAAGGTCAAAATGGATTCATGATTTAGACATAAAGAGTGATATTATAAATAAATCAGAGGAACATAGGATAGTTTACCTCTCAGATCTGTGAAAAAGGAAGGAATTTGTGACCAAAGAAAACTTCCAGACATTATTTAACAAAAAAAGAATTTTTAAAAATTTATATAGCTTTTTATTTACAAGATATATGCATGGGTAATTTTTTAGCATTGACAGTTGCAAAACCTTTTCTTCCAACTTTTCCCCTTCTTCCCCCCATTCCCTCCCCCAGATTGCAGGTTGACCAATACATGTTAAATATGTTAAAGTATAAGTTAAGTACAATATATGTATGCATGTCCATACAGTTATTTTGCTATACAAAAAGAATTTGACTTTGAAATAGTGTACAATTAGCCTGTGAAGGAAATAAAAAGTGTAGGTGGACAAAATAGATGGATTGGGAATTCTATGTAGTGGTTCATAGTCATTTCCCAGAGTTCTTTTCGCTGGGTATAGCTGGTTCAATTCATTACTGCTCTATTGGAACTGATTTGGTTCACCTCATTGTTGAAAGGGCCACATCCATCAGAATAGATCATATATACTATTCTTGTTGAAGTATATAATGATCTCCTGGTCCTGCTCATTTCACTCAGCATCAGTTCATAGAAGTCACTCCAGGCCTTTCTGAAATCATCCTGCTGGTCATTTCTTACCAAACAATAATATTCCATAATATTCATATACCAGAATTTATTCAGCCATTCTCCAATTGATGGGCATCCACTCAGTTTCCAGTTTCTGGTCACTACAAAGGGGGCTGCCACAAACATTGTTGCACATAGAGGTCCTTTACCCTTCTTTAAAATCTCTTTGGTATATAAGCCCAGTCATAACACTGCTGGATCAAAGGGTATGCACACTTTGATAACTTTTTGAGCATAGTTCCAAATCATTCTCCAGAATGCCTGAATGTATTCACAATTCCACCAACAATGTATCAGTGTCCCAGTTTTCCCACATCCCCTCCAACATTCCACATTATCTTTCCCTGTCATTCTAGCCAATCTGATAGGTGTGTAGTGGTATCTCAGAGTTGTCTTAATTTGCATTTCTCTGATTGATAACGACTTGGAGCATCTTTTCATATGGATAGAAATAATTTCAATTTCTTCATCTGAGAATTGTCTGTTCATATCCTCTGACCATTTATCAATTGGAGAATGGCTTGATTTCTTATAAATTAGAGTCAAATCTCTATATATTTTGTAAATGAGGTCTTTATCCAAACCTTTGACCTAATCTTGTCTGCATTAGTTTTGTTTATACAAAAACTTTTCAATTTGATATAATCAAAAATTTCTATTTTGTGATCAATAATGATCTCTAGTTCGTCTTTGGTCATAAATTCCTTCCTCTTTCATAGGTCTAAGAGGTAAACTATCCTATGTTCTTCTAATTTACTTATAATCTCATTCTTTATGCCTAGGTCATGAACCCATTTTGACCTTATCTTGGTGTACAGTGTTAAGTGTGGGTCAATGCCAAGTTTCTGCTATACTAATTTCCAATTTTCCCAGCAATTTTTGTCAAACAATGAGTTTTTATCCCAAAAGCTTAGGTCTTTGGGTTTGTTAAACACTAGATTATTAAAGTTATTGACCATTTTGTCCTTTGAAGCTAACCTATTCCACTGATCAACTATTCTATTTCTTAGCCAATACCCAGTTGTTTTTGTAACCTCTGCTTTGTAATATAATTTTAGATGTGATACAGCTAGGCCAACTTCATTTGATTTTTTTTTTCATTAATTCCCTTGAAATTCTGGACTTTATGTTTTTCCATATGAACTTTGATGTTATTTTTTTCTAGGTCATTAAAATATTTTTGGGGGAGTCTGATTGGTATAGAGCTAAATAAATAAATTTAGGTAGCATTGTCATCTTTATTATATTTGCTTGCCCTATCTAAGAGCATTTAATATTTTTCCAATTGGTTAGATCTGACTTTATTTGTGTGGAAAGTGTTTTGTCGTTTTGCTCACGTAGTTCCTGATTTTCCCCTGGAAGATAGATTTCTAAATATTTTATACTATTGGTGGTTACTTTAAATGAAATTTCTTTTTGTAACTTTTAAGTGTTGGATTTTGTTAGTGATATATAAGAATGCTGATGACTTCTGTGAGTTTATTTTGTATCCTGCAACTTTGTCTAAGTTGTGGATTATTTCTAATAGCTTTTTAGTAGAATCTCTGGAGTTCCTTAAATATACCATCATTTTATCAGCAAAGAGTGATAATTTGGTTTCTTCATTGCCTACTCTAATTTGCTTGATCTCTTTCTCAACTCTTGTTGCCAAAGCTAGCATTTCTAATAAAATATTAAATAGTAATGGTGATAGTGGACAACCTTGTTTCACTCCTGATCTTAATGGGAATGGTTCCAATTTGTCCCCATTATGTATGATGCTTACTTATGGTTTTAAATAGATGCTATTGATTATTTTAAGGAAAAGTCCATTTATTCCTATAATCTCAAGTGTTTTTAATAGGAATGGATTTGGATTTTATCAAATGCCTTTTCTCCATCTTTTGAGATGATCATTTTTTTTGTTAATCTGGTTATTAATATGGTCAAAAGCAAAAATTGATCTAATTAAAAGAGATAAAGAAGGAAACTATATCTTGCTAAAAGGTAGCATAGACAATGAAGCAATATCAATACTAAACATATATGCACCAAGTGGTATAGCATCTAACTTCTTAAAGGAGAAGTTAAGAGAGTTGCAAGAAGAAATAGACAGCAAAACTATAATAGTGGGAGATCTCAACCTTGCACTCTCAGAATTAGATAAATCAAACAACAAAATAAATAAGAAAGAAATTAAAGATGTAAATAGAATATTAGAAAAATTAGGTATGATAGATCTTTGGAGAAAACTGAATGGTGACAGAAAGGAGTATACTTTCTTCTCAGCAATTCATGGAACCTATACAAAAATTGACCATGTATTAGGACATAAAGACCTCAAAACTAAATGCAGGAAGGCAAAAATAGTAAATGCTTTCTTTTCAGATCATGATGCAATAAAAACAACATTCAACAAAAAGTTAGGGGTAAATAGACCAAAAAGTAATTGGAAACTAAATAATCTTATCTTAAAGAATGATTGGGTGAAACAGCAAATTATAGACACAATGAGTAATTTCTTTTTTTAATTTTAATTTAATTTTATTTAATAATAACTTTGTATTGACAGAATCCATGCCAGGGTAATTTTTTACAACATTATCCCTTGCACTTGCTTATGTTTTGTTTTTTCCCCTCCCTCCCTCCACCCCCCCCAAGATGGCAAGCAGTCCTATATATGTTAAATATGTTGCAGTATATCCTAGATACAATACATATTTGCAGAACCGAACAGTTCTCCTGTTGCACAGGGAGAATTGGATTCAGAAGGTAAAAATAACTCGGGAAGAAAATCAAAAATGCAAATAGTTCACATTCGTTTCGCAGTGTTCCTTCTTTGGGTGTAGCTGTTTCTGTCCATCATTTATCCATTGAAACTCAGTTAGGTCTCTTTGTCATAGAAATCCACTTCCATCAGAATACATCCTCATACAATATCGTTGTCGAAGTGTATAATGATCTCCTGGTTCTGCTCATCTCACTTAGCATCAGTCCATGTAGGTCTCTCCAAGCCTCTCTGTATTCATCCTGCTGGTCATTCCTTACAGAGCAATAATATTCCATAACATTCATATACCACAATTTACCCAGCCATTCTCCAATTGACGGGCATCCATTCATTTTCCCGTTTCTAGCCACTACAAACAGGGCTGCTACAAACATTTTGGCACATACAGGTCCCTTTCCCTTTTTTTAGTATCTCTTTGGGGTATAAGCCCAATAGAAACACTGCTGGATCAAAGGGTATGCACAGTTTGATAACTTTTGGGGCATAATTCCAGATTGCTCTCCAGAATGGTTGGATTCATTTACAACTCTACCAACAATGCATCAGTGTCCCCGTTTTCCCGCATCCCCTCCAACATTCATCATTATTTTTTCCTGTCATCTTAGTCAATCTGACAGGTGTGTAGTGATATCTCAGAGTTGTCTTAATTTGCATTTCTCTGATCAATAGTGATTTGGAACACTCTTTCATGTGAGTGGTAATAGTTTCAATTTCATCATCTGAAAATTGTCTGTTCATATCCTTTGACCATTTATCAACACAATGAATAATTTCACTCAAGATAATGATAATGATGAGACATCATACCAAAATTTGTGGAATGCAGCCAAAGTGATAATGGGAAATTTTATATCTTTAGAGGCTTACTTGAATAAAAAAGAAAAAGAGAAGATCAATGAATTGGGCATGCAACTTAAAAAGCTAGAAAAAGGCCAATTTAAAACCCCCAATCAAATAATAAACTTGAAATTCTAAAATTAAAAGGAGCAATTAATAATATTGAAAGTAAAAAAAAAACTATTGAATTAATAAATAAAACTAAGAGTTGGTTTTATGAAAAAAACAATAAAATAGATAACTCTTTGGTAAATCTGATTAGAAAAAGGAAAGAGGAAAACCAAATTGTTAGTTTTAAAAATGAAAAAGGAGAACTTTCCACCAACATAGAGGAAATTAGAGCAATAATAAGGAATTACTTTGGCCAACTTTATGCCAATAAATTTGACAACTTAAATGAAATGGATGACTGCCTCCAAAAATTTAGGCTTCCAACATTAACAGAGGAGGAAGTAAATTGCTTAAATAGTCCCATTTCAGAAAAAGAAATAGAAAAAGCTATTAATCAACTCCCTAAGAAAAAATCCCCAGGACCAGATGAATTTACATGTTAATTCTAGCAAACATTTAAAGAATAATTAGCTCCAATGCTATATAAACTATTTGAAAAAATAGGGAATGAAGGAGTCCTACCAAATTCCTTTTATGACACAGACATGGTACTGATACCTAAACTAAGTAGGTTGAAAACAGAGAAAGAAAATTATAAACCAATCTGCATAATGAATACTGATGCTAAAATCTTAAATAAGATATTAGCAAAAACACTACAGAAAATCATCCTCAGGATAATACACCATGATCAAGTAGGATTTATACCAGGAATGCACAGCTGGTTCAATATTAAGAAAACAGTTAGTATAATTGACCATATTGATAATTTTGACTATATTAAGTTAAAAAGGTGTTGTATAAACAAATTAATGTAGACAAAATTAGAAGGGAAGCAATATATTGAGAAAACATTTTACATTCAAGGTTTCTGATAAGCATCTCATTTCTAAAATATATATAGAATTAACTTAAGTTTATAAGAATCCAAGGCATTCTCCAATTGATAAATGGTCAAAGAATATGAACAGGCAATTTTAAGATGCAGAAATTAAAAGCATTTCTAGTCTGAAATTTATCTAACCCCATATAAAAATAGGAGAAGAAAGAGGTAAGAAAAAGGAGTACTATAGAAGGGAGGGCAGAAACACTAAGGAAAAAAGTTAAGAGAAGAGGGAAGGGGTGAGTGATAGAAGATAAGGTAGTGATTGAAGTGGGTTAAGATAATACTACTAAAGACATGGTGGAATAAGGGGAAAAAGCATTTAAAGAGAGGAGAAAATAGGATAGAATGAAATGCAAAGGTGGAAATCATAGCTGTCTTGGGAATGGGATGAACTCTCCTATAAAATGGAAGCAAATAGTAGAGTGGATTAAAAAAACAGAATCCTACAATATTTTGTTTGCAAGAAACACATTTGACACAGAGAGATACATAAATAATAAAGGTAAAAGGCTGGAAGAGAATTTATTATGTTTCAAGTAAAGTAAAAAAAAAAAACAGGAGTAGCAATTCTGATCTCAGATGAAGCAAAAATAAAAAAAATAGATCTTATTAAAAGAAATAATGAAGGAAAGTACATCTTGATAAAGGGCACTGCAAACAATTAAGTAGTTAGGTCACTAACTGTATATGCATTAAGTAGTAGAGCAGCCAAATTTCCAGAGAAGATTTTAAGCCAGTTACAGAAAGAAATAGCAAAATGATTCTCTTGGGGGACCTCAACTTTCCTTTCTCCAATGAAAACAAATCTAAACACAAAATAAACAAAAAAGAAAGTAGGGAGGTTAATAGAATACTAGAAAATCTAGTATCAAGTGATAAACTTATAGAGAAAATTAGATAGGAATAGAAAGGAATACACTTTTTTTCATGTTGATACAAGGGACCTACACAGAAATTGATCATGTATTAGGACATAAAGACCTCATAATAAAATGCAGAAAGGCCAAAATAGTATATGCAGACCACAATACAATACAAATTACATTCAATAAAGGGGCAGGGAAGGGTAGACTAAAAACCAATTGGAAATTAAATAATCTAATTCTAGAAAATGAGTGGGTCAAACCATAAAACAATGAAACGATCCATAATTTCATTCAAGAGAATGTCAATAATGAGACAACATATCAAAACCTAATGGATGCAGCTAAAACAGTTCTTTGAAGAAATTTTGTATCTTTAAATGAAACATGAATAAAATAGTGATAGAACCGATCAATGAATTGGGCATGCAACTAAAAAATCTCACAAAAAATACATTAAAATCCCCAATTAAGTATCAAATTAGAATTTCTAAAACTCAAAGGAGAGATTAAAAAATTGAAACTAAGAAAACTATTGAACTAATTAATAAAACTAAGAATTGGGGGTGAAGCTGAGATGGTGGAAAACAGACAAGTATCTGTGTGGTCTTCTCCGAGCTTCCCTCAAATTCACAGCAGATTAAGCTTCTAAATTTAATTTGGAATGGCAGAATCCACAACTATTTGAAGTACAACAAATTTCCAGAAGAAGATACTGTGGAAGAACTTCATAAAAGGTCTGTTTCAAGTGGGCAGAGTAATAGGCTGCTGAGCACAAACTATGGGGCAGGGAGTTGGGGCAGGGAGTTGGGGCAGGGAGCCACGGCAGGGAGCCCGGGCAGTGTCCACACACTAGGAAATCTACTCCAAGACTTTTAGACTACTTTGTCCTGGTGGCAAGTTGATGATTAAGCAGATTTGCTGCAAGACACCCAAAAGCAAATACAAAAGTCAAATTGTAAGCCACTGAGGCCCAGAAGAACCTGGGACAATCAGCAGTACTGTCCCAGAGTAAACTTAAGTAGCTGTCACTTTTTTGCCTTAAGAGCAGACTTCAACCTTTGAAAAAAATGAGCAAAAAAGCAAAAATAATTTTGATCCTAGTTATGGAGAAAGAGAATAGACCTCAAACCCTGAGGATACTAAAAGCAAATCAACACCAGATAAAGCCACAAAAGGTGATATGAGTTGATCCTGATTTCACAAGGCTTTCTTGAAGAATTCAAAAAATATCTTAAAAGAGAGTTAGAAGAAAAATGGGGAAATGAAATGAGATCTTTGCAAGAGGAAATGGGAAAGGAAAACCAGACAGTATCTGAAGAAAATTTTAAAAATAGACTTTATGAAATGGCAAAAGCGTATTAACTCCTTACAAAATAGAATACAAGGGTTGTGGGTGGCGGCTAGCTGTTGACTCCGGCCATGAGAGCGTGGAGCCCCCCGACTTGGGCTGCCCCTGAGCCCCATCTCCGGAGGCCTTACCTACCTTGCGTCCCGGCCCCAGTCTACAGGGGCTAGGGCTCCCACAGCACCGTGGCCATCCCTCGAGCGCTCCCCGCGTCCCAGAACGGGTCCGGGAACCCAGAGGGGCGGCCGGGACCGCCACCACAGACACCACCCGCCCCCGATGCTGCAGCGACCCTGCCCGGAGCCGGCCCTGGAGCCCCGAAGGTAGTCGATAGCAACCCCGAGGGCTGAGCGATTCCGGAGGCAGAGGCCGGGCCGAAGGGGAAGATGAGGCCGGGCCCCAGGCCAGCCTGCAGTCGCCACTTCAGTGGGCGTCGAGGCGACCGTGGCCCGGGCCAAAGCTGCGCCGGAGCAGGACCGTTTTCTCCATCTGTCAAGTCAGCACGTTGGAGAGGGCTTTCCAGAAAACTCTGTACCCCTCCTTCGAGGACACGGCACTACTGGCGCGGGAGCTGAGAATCACCGAGGCCCAGGTCAAGATCTGGTTCCAGAACAAAAGGAAGAAGCTTAAGAGACAACTCCAAGAACAAGCACAATTCCTTGCTCCAACTCGCTCAAACCCTTTCTGGACTATAGTTGACCCTGGGGAGAGACTGCAGCCTGACTGTTACACTTGTCTTTTTCTATGTGGGCAGAACTCTGTCCTCCCGCCCACTTGCATCCCTGGCTTTAACCATTCTCTCTATGCTTCTCGAGATCTTCAGGCTCTGGGATTGCAAATGCCTTATTACCATCCAAATTTCTAACGAAGGTCTTTGGGATGATTTTATGGGGTGTCTTGGTCTCTCTGAAGAGGGCCGGGGTTATAACTGAGTCCCATCATTTTACTGTTGTGGAAACCGAGGCCCAGGGAGGTTGACATCCAAGAAAGAATTTTGTGTGACCATGTGACTATGAGAGAGTCACTATCAATTTATAGCTAAACAATTTATAGCATATGACTGTAATGAAATATTATTGTACCATAAAAGAGCAAAAGGGACAGTTTGGGGAAAATTTGGGAAAACTGGTATGAATCGATTCCAAATGAGCTGAGCAAAAATGAAACAATTTGTACAATAACAACACAATTGTAAAGACTAATAACTTTGAAAGACCTAAGACCTGTACTCAGTACTATGACTAACAAAGACCCCAGAGCTCTGCTGATAAAATATTCTGCCCACCTTCTAAAAGAATGAGATAGTTGTTTTTTTTTTTTTTCCTTCAACTGGGGAAGGAAAAGAAAGAAAGAATTTAGAGATTGGGTTCCTCCCCTCCCCAAAAGAAAAAGATGACATAAACACGATAATTTAGAAAGGTACATGTGGAATTCATTTTCCTTTTCTTCTTAAGTTCAGAATTATAAAATCTAGAAAAACATAAGCATTGATGTGAACTGGGCCCTGGGCAGACAATGAAAATAAAAAAGTAAAAAAATGAAAAAAACCTACCATTAAGGATCTCATCCTCTACCTGGACACACCTGGTGTTAAATTTCCAAATCATTTTATTTATTAAAATTAAAAGAATTTTTAAATGCAAAAAAACAAACAAACCCAAAAACAAAAACAAAATAGAATACAATCATTGAAAAACAAAATCTCTGAAATTGAAAAAAAAGATGTAATGAACAAAACACTTCATATAAAAGTTTAATTGGCCAAATAAAAAATGAGATTAAAAAGCTAACTAAAGAAATTAATTCACTAAAAATTAGAAGTGAACACATGGAAGTGGATAAATCAATGAGACTTCAAGAAGCAATGGAAACAAAACCAAAAAAAAAAAAACAAACAAACAAACAAACTGTAAAATACCTCATTGGGAAAAAAAACTGACCTGGAAAATAGATCTAGAAAACACAATATAAGTGTAGTGTTCTCTGGTCAGTTTTCTGGTGGTCTCAGGGAGTCTTGGAAGCAGCTTTCATTTCACTTTAGTAATTACCACAAAAACAGCCAGGTGTTAAAATCCATATCCTTTATTATCTCCTTCTTGGAGCTTGGCAGCTTTCTGGAGAGCCTTTTGGATCTGCCCTGGTTCCTTTTGGACCCTTTTCCCCAAGAAGTTAACCTATCTAGTACCTTCTATTTACCACTTTCTAAATCTCTCCTCATCACCTGGCAATTACAATGGAGCTGCTTGCATGGGACACTAACTTTCTGTTAGATTACAAAGTGTGTGTTCTTCTCAATTATAATCCCTTTCTCCCATCTGATTGCTTTTTGGCTGATTGATCATGTAATCCCTTTCTGTCATCTGATTAATTTTAGGCTGGTTGATCATGTAATCCCTTTCTGTCATCTGATTGCTTTTAGGCTGGTTGATCATGTAATCCCTTTCTTCTATCAGATTGCTTCTCTGTTGATTGATCATATCAGAGTATTGAGCTTCTAAAGATTCTCTGGGTATAAACTCGACTGCCATCATGCCCCATCTGTTTTTTGTTTGAGGTCTTGGAGCTGGGCTCTGCCTCTCATTTCCCTTGGTCAGTCTACATTCTGAGGCCCAGTTGAAGCATTTAAGATTGAATGAAGATCTGTCCTTGGTCCCATTTTAGCTGGACATAGGTTTTTGGGTCTTTTTTCATCCTGTCTTTTCACTCTATCTCTATACCTCCATTGGGCTTTCAGATGCCCTATTTTTCTATACTGAAAGCATGGACAAGTTTCTCTGGAAGTCCCTTGCCAAGAGGGACTTGTCTTCCTATATTTGGGATCATAACCTGGGTATAATAAGCATTTGTGCCCACTGTGGTGCAGCATCTTATGATCTCCTCTAAAGGAGCATCTTTGTGTAGTCCCCATATAATTCTAGCACAAACCTCATTAGCATTGTCCACAGCCAGTTGTCTTATCATAATTCTTGTAGCTGCATTTTCTCCAATGGTTTTTGTGACAGCCATTTGCAGATGTCCCACAAAATCAGCAAAAGGTTCATTGGCACCTTGCTCTATTTTTGTGAAGACTTCCCCTCCATCTTTTCCTGGGAGGGAGCCCCATGCTTTGATAGCAGCAACAGCAGCAATTTGCTCATATGCTGCTATTGGGTAATTAATCTGTGCTAAAGCATCTGCATACTCACCTTTACCTTCTAGTTGGCCAAAGGTGATTGTATATTAACTCCGGTTTGCCTATTTCATTGGGCTTATATCCTGCATAATTCACTATACTCCAAAAGCCACAATAAGTTTTGTCCAGGTTCTAAACATGTCCTTGCTATGGATTTCCAATCACTAGGGGTTAAGATTTCATAAGCCAAATTCTCTAGTATCATCTTAACACAAGATGATGTAGCCCCATAAAGAGTTCAACTCTTTTACAAATCCTTAGTTTTTTCTAGATCAAAAGAAGTGTGTCTTCTCCTGACTTGACCTGATGAATCAAATTCTTCAATCACAGGGTATGCATTAAATCAGATATACCTGTCCTTCTTTTTTGCTTTACCTAATGCCCTTTGTAATCTTGTCATAGGCTGCTTCCTAGGTGATGCTGATTGTGTCACTGCCTCTTCTCCTCCTCCTTTTCCCTCCACCCATGAAGGGTTAATTGAGGGAGGGAGGTCTGAGCATGGGGAATGCCCTAATGGCTCCTGCTGTGAAGCACCACACTCCTTAATTTCATAAGAATTGAACTTAACTCCATTCTTGTTTAATTCTTCATGCTTTTCACTTAGTTTATCTGGATCCTCCCCTTCCTGCACTTTCTTCTTTTTCCTTATTCTATAATTTATATAATTCCCTAAAGCCAGTTGTATTAAGTTATATGTATAAAGTGTTACTTTAGAAATTGAGTCAGGCCCATTATCATTGTAGTATTCACATAGTTACTCTCCTACTAATTTTCATTCCTCTGGATCTAATTCTTTTTCCTTAGAGAACCAAGGAAATGTGTACTGTACTGTTTCTAAAAGTTCAATGATCTGCTCCCAAGTTACAATTAAATCTTGATTTTTTTGTCAGTCTAACCAAGCTTTAGACACATTTTCCTTTTGGTGGAGAAATCTCCTTTCTAAACATTTGTCCCATTTTAGCT
This sequence comes from Antechinus flavipes, assembly GCF_016432865.1. Taxonomy (NCBI): domain Eukaryota; kingdom Metazoa; phylum Chordata; class Mammalia; order Dasyuromorphia; family Dasyuridae; genus Antechinus; species Antechinus flavipes. Next base: position 531,736,380 of record NC_067398.1, read on the forward strand.
GGAAAACTAGTTTAGCCCTTAACAAAGTTTCCTTGTCTATGAAGGTTCTTAGTCCCGTGTTTGGATGCCAGAATGTAATGTTTTCTTTGGTTCAGTTTTCTTGGGGGTCTCTGGGAGTCTTGGGAGCAGTTTTCATTTCAGTTTAGTAATCACCACAAGAACAGCCAAGTGTTAAAGTCCAAAGCCTTTATTATCTCCTTCCTGGGAGCAGCTTTCTGGAGAGCTTTTCAGACTGGCCTTGGTTTCAGGGAAGAAACGCAGGAAGAGAGACAGTCACTAGGGGCCTGACTGAAGATTAAATGAAGATCTGTCCTTGGTCCCGAGAGCTTGAGCTCCTTCCTGCCTGTCTTCTCCATCCTCTGAAAGCTTCTTTTCTGTGGTTCTCAGTGCCTGCTTATATGTTCTACACTAAGTATAAACCAAACATATCATTAGGAAACCATTATTTGTTGTAAGATTAAATCAATCATACTGAACCATGCTAAATTAGATAAGCATGGTCTTTATCAATTCCACTGAATTAATTCCTTGTTTCATTTTCAGCATTCTTGCCCATAACACATAAGAATTATTAGACTTTCTGAAAACCATGATGGAAAAAGAGCCTTGACATCATGTTTCAGGAAATCATAAGGAAGACTGCCCAGATGTCCTAGAATCAGAGGGTAAAATAGCCATTGAAAGAATTCACTGACCTCCTGAAAGAGATCCTCAAATGAAAACTCATCATAGCTAAACTTCAGAATTATGAAATGAAGGAGAAAATATTGCAAGCAGCCAGAAGGAAACAATTCAAATATTGAGGAACCACAATCAGGGGTAGCCAGAACCTAGAAGCCTCCCCTTTAAAAAAAATCAAAGGGCATGAGTCTGATATTTGAAAAAACAAAGGATGTTGGAATGCAGCCAGGAATCAATTATCCAGTGAAATTGAGCATCATCTTTTAGAGGCAAAGATGGACATCAAATGAAACAGGTGAATTCCATCTATTTCTGATGAAAAGACCAGAATTAAATTGAAAATTTGATCTTCAAATAAGAGAACTCAAGAGAAGCATAAAAAGGAAAAAGGAAAAAAAAACTTCCTTTTAAAATTTAAAAAAAACATATCTTTGTACGGGAAGATAGTCTGTTTAAAGCTTGAGATCTGTATCTCTGTTATGAGTATACTTAGAGGGTGCAGGTACAATTTGATTTTATTGTGATGATTTAAAAAAAAATTAGAGGAGAAAAGTGATTCAACTGGAAGAAGAGGAGAAAAGAGTTAAAATGGGGTACATTACATCTCATGAGGAGTTAAAAACACGTATTGCAATTAAGGGAAAGAAGGGAGGAAGATGAGCATTGTATGAATCTTAATCCTATCAGATTAGTCTCAGAGAGAATATCAGACACAATTAGCTTCATAGAGAAGCTTGTTTCACCCTATAGGAAAGTAGGAGGGGAAGGGGGAAAGAAAGCGGGGAGGCTAATAGAAGGGAGAAGAGAAGTAGAAGGGGAAAGGTATAAAAAGGGGGGCTGCAAAAGGGGAGAACAGTTTGAGGGAGGGAGGATCAGTGACAAAGTACTGGGAAGGATGGAAAGGATGAAAGAGAAGAAAACATAGAACTGAGGGTAAACAAGATATCGGGAAATACAGAGTTAGTAATTTTATCAGTAAATGTGAATGGGATGAAAACCCATAAAATAAATGCAGATAGCAGACTGGATTAAAAGGCAGAATTCTACGATTTGTTATTTACAAGAAACTCATTTAAAGCAGAATGATACATTTAGAGTAAAGGTAAGAGGCCGGAGCAGAATCTATTAAGCTTCAGCTGAGGTTAAAAAAAAAAAAAAAAGTAGAGGTAGCAATCCAGACCTCAGATCAAGCTAAAGCAAAAATAGTTCTAAGTAAGAGATAAGAAAGAAAACTACATCTTATTTAAAGGGATCATGAATACAGAAGTAATATCAATACTAAACATATATGCCTCAAGTGATATAATATCCAAATTCCTAGAGGAAAAGTTAAGAGAGATGCAAGAGGAATTACACAGCAAAACTATTTTATAAGGGGATCTTAATCTTGCTTCCACAGAACTAGATAAATCAAACCACAAAATAAATAGGAAAGAAGTTAAGCAGGTAAATAGAATCTTAGAAAAGTTAGAGATGATAGACCTTTTTTCATGGCAGTATATAGAAGCTATAGAAAAATTGATCATGTATTAGGGCATAAAAATCTCAAAATCAAATGCAGAAAGGACAAAGCAGCAAATTAATTTTTCTCAGATCATCATACAACAAAAATTACATGCAATAAAAGACCAGGGGAAAATATATGAAAAATTAATAGGAAATTAAATAATCAAATACTAAAAAATGATTGGGTGAAACAACAAATCATAGGCATAATCAATAATTTCATCTAAGAGAATGACAACAATGTGACAACATATCAAAATTTGTGGGATGCAGCCAAAGTGGCTATTAGAGGAAAGTTTATATCTCTAGATGCTTACTTGCATAATATAGAGAAAGAGAAGATCAAAGAATTGGGCTTGCAACTAAACAAGCGAAAAAAAAAGCACAAATTAACCCTCCCTATTAAATACCAAATTTGAAATTCTGAAAATAAAAAGGAAAATTAATAAAATTGAAAGTAAAAAAAAACCCATTGCAGTGATACTTAAAACTAAGAATTGGTTTTATGAAATCACCAAGAAAATAGATAAATCTTTAGTTAATTTGATTAGAAAAAGGAAGAAAATTTAATTGTCATTCTCCAAAATGAAAAGGGAAAACTTTCCACCAATGAAGAAAAAAACAGGTCAATAATTATGAGGTATTTTGTCCTACTATATGACAATAAACTTGATAATCTAATTGAAATGGAGGGATATGTACAAAAATATAGAGGAAATAAAGTACTTAAATAGTCCCATTTTAGAAAACTATTAATCAACTCCTTAAGAAAAAATCTCCAGGGACAGATGAATTTACATATGAATATTATCAAATATTTAAAGAATAATTAATTCCAGTATTATAAAAACAATTTGAAAAAATATGAAAAGAAAGACTCATACCAAATACCTTTTATGACACAGATATGGTGATAATACCTGAACCAGGTAGGGTGAAAACAGAGAAAAAAAATTATAGATCAATTTCCCTAATGAATATTGATGCAAAAATCTTAAATAAAAGATTAGCAGAGAGATTATAGAAAGCCATTTCCAGGATAATAAACTATGACTAAATAGAATTTATATGTAGGATACAGGGCTGGTTAAATATTAGGAAAATTATCAGCATAATTGACTATATCAATAACCAAACTAATAAAAATCATATGATTATCTCAATAGATGCAGAAAAATCATTTGATAAAATCCAACAGCCATTTCTATTAAAAACACTGGAGGGATAAATGGACTTTTCCTTAAAATAGTCAATAGCATCTATTTAAAAACCATCAGCAATCATCATATATATGGGGACAAACTAGAACCATTCCCAGTAAGATCAGGGGTGAGACAAGGTTGCCCACTATCACCATTAACTATTCAATATTGTATTAGAAATGTTAGCTTTTGCAATAAGAGAAGAAAAAGAAATTAATGGAATTAAATTAGGTAATCAAGCAACCAAATTTTCATTTTTTACAGAAGATATGATGGTATACTTAGAGAATTCTAGAAAATCAACTAAAAACTTACTAGAAATAATAAATAACTTTATCAAAGCTGCAGGATACAATATAAACCAGAATTGTTATATATTCCCAACAAATCCCAGTAGCAAGACATACAAAGAGAAATTCCATTTAAAATAACTTTTGATAATATAAAATATTTGGAAATCTATTTACCAAGGGAAAGTCAGGAAATATATGAATATAACTACAAAACACTTTCTATACAAATAAAGTCAGATCTAAACAAATGGAAACATATCAAGTGCTCATAGGTAGACTGAGTGATTACAATAAAAATGACAATATTACCTAAATTAAACTTCTTATTTAGTGCCCTACCAATCAAAATTCCAAGCAATTATTTTACAGATTTAGAAAAAATAATAATAAAGTCATCTGGAAGAACAAAAGGTCAAGAGTTTCAAGGGAATTAATGAAAAAAAATGCAAATTAAGGAAGGTAGTCTAAATGTATCAGACATAAAACTATATAATAAAGCAGTAATCATTGAAACCATTTGGTAATGGCTCAAAGAGAGAGTATTTCATCAGTGGAATAGGTTAGGTTCACAGGATAAAATAGTCCATGGTGCCTTAGCAGTACCAAACCTAAAATTATATCATGATATATATAATATCTAGCCACAGTCATGAAAACTATTTGGTACTAAGAAATAGAGTGCTACATGATTGAAATAGATTAGTTACACATGACACAATAATCAAGGCCTGCAGCAAATGAATACTTGATAAACCCCCCAAATCCGGCTTTAGAACAAAAACTCATTATTTGCCCAAAATTGTTGGGAAATGTCAGGAACTCAGCATAGACCTACCCTCATACCCTATACCAAAATAAGGTCAAACTGGATACGTGATTTTGGCATAAAGTATGATATCCTAAACAAATTAGCAGAACAAAGAATAATTTGCCTATCAGCTCTTTGGAGAATGAAGAAATTTATGACCAAAGACTCGGAGAACATTATGAAAAGCAAAATGGACTATTTTTATTACATTTTAATTAAAGATATTTTGCAGAAACAAAACCAACAGAAATAAGATAAAATGAAAAGTACAAAGCTGGGGAAAATCTTTACAGACAGTATCTCTGATGAAGGTCTCATTTCTAAAGTATACAAACAACTGTGTCAAATTTCTAAGAATACAAGTCATTCCCTTGTATTCTGAATATTATCAAATAATTGATAAATGGTCAAAAGATATGAAGAGATAATTTTTTAATTTATGAAATTAAAATCATCTTTAGTCATATGAAAAGTGCTCTAAATCACTATTGATTGGAAAAATGTAAATTAAAACAACTGACATACCACCTCACACCTCTCAGATTGGCTAAAATGGCAGGAAAAGATGATGATAAATGTTGGAAGGGATGTGGGAAAACTGGGATACTAATGCATTGTTCCTGGAGTTGCAAAATATTCCAAACATTCTGAAGAGCAATCTGGAAATATGTCCAAAGTGTTACAAATCTGCGCATATCTGTTCATGCAGCAGTGACATTACTGGGTCTGTATCTCAAGGAAATCATAAAGGTGGGGAGAAGAAACAAATGGGCAAAAAAGTTTGTAGCAGCTCTTTTTGTGGTAACAAAGAATTGGAAAATGAATAGCTGCTCATCAATTGGAAATGGCTGGATAAGCTGTGATACATGAAGGTAATGGAATTTTATTCTTTTATAAAAAATGAACAAGCTGATTTTAGAATGATTGGGAAAGATTTACACAAACTAATGCTGAATCAAACAAACAGAACCAGGAATACACCATACACATGATCAACTATGAAAGACTTGTTTCTTCTCAATAATTCAGTGATGCAAGGCTATCCCAATAGAATTTGGATAGAAAATGCCACCTGAATACAGAAAAAGAATTATGCAGATTGAATGTAAATCAATATATGCTATGTTCACTTCTTTTTTCTGTTTTTTTTTTTTTTATCTCTCCCATGGTTTTTTTTTCCCCTGATTTTTTCTCTCCAAACATGATTCATAAAGAAATGTGTATTAAAATAAATTAATTTTTTTAAAAGCTCACATTTGTTTTATGGCACATAGAAAAGGTACTATGTAATTTGGGGCCCAAAAGGAAAAAAAAACATTCAGAATAACTTAAGTTTAACCTAGGATTCACAAAAAAAGATTCATATATTTGTGAAGATGAAATAATTTTTTTTAGCTAAAACTTCCTTTCCTATCATGTACATTTGGGCCAACATAGTGAGAATTCACATAGTTAAAAATCATAGGTACTTTGGTTTTAAAGGAAAGGAATAGTGTATATTATATGTTTAAGATTCACATCTTACATCACATTTAAATAGTGAATCCCAAAATATCAGTATCTCAGAGGACATGACTATGTCCACCCAGCACTGGAAGTAAATCAACACTGACCCAGAGCAGCTGCAGGCATTATTCCCTCTCTCTGCCCTAAAGGCAAATAAATGAATTATATGAATAAAATGAATAATGAATAAAAAAGTAAAGAGGACTCTAACAATTGACAGTTGTTATGGCAAAAGAGAAAAATAGATATCAAATCCTGAGGAAACTAAAAGCAGATTGTCTCCAGATGAAGCCCCAAGATGTGATATAATCTGGTCCCCATCACACAAGGCTGTCCCAGAAGAAATTAAAAAGGATCTTAAAAGAGAACTATAAGAAAAATGGGGAAAGAAAATGAAAGCTTTGCAAGAGGGTCTGGAAAAAAGCAACACAAAATAGACTTAGTAATATGGAAAAAGAATATAACTCATTAAAAGATAGATTTGATAAAATGGAAAAAGAAAACAACTCCCAGAAAAACAGAATTTGCGAAACAGAAAAAGAAAATAATTTTTTAAAAACATAATTTGTAAAATGGAAAAAGAAAATAACACCTTAAAAATCAAATTTGTGAAATGGAAAAAAAAAATCCATAGAACAAAACAACTGATTTAAAAATTCAATTGGACAAATACAAAAAGAAGTTAAAAAAAAAGTAAAGAAAATAATACAAAAATTCAGAACTGAACAAATAGAAGTGAATGACTAAATAAGACAACAAGAATCAGTCAAGCAAAACCAAAAAAAAAAAAAAAAGAAAAAATAGAAAAAAATTTAAAATGCCTAACTGGGAAAACAACTGACTTGGAAAATACATCTAGGAGAGACAATCTAAGGATTATTGGACTCCCTGAAATACATGATGAAAAAAAATAACCTAGGCATTATCTTTCAGAAAAATATCAAAGAGAACTGTCCAGGTATCACAGAAACAGAAGGTAAAATGACCACTGAAAGAATTCATGAAATGCCTCCTGAAAGAGACCCAATTAAAACCCCAAAGAACTTTGTGGAAAATATGCTCCAAATCATTATTAATCAGAGAAATGCAAATTAAGACAACTCTGAGATACCACTACACACCTGTCAGATTGACTAGAATGACGGAAAGATAATGTGGAATGTTGGAGGGGATGTGGGAAAACAGGGATACTGATACATTGTTGGTGGAATTGTGAACACATCCAACCATTCTGGAGAGCAATTTGGAATTATGCTCAAGAAGTTATCAAACTGTGCATACCCTTTGATCCAGCAGTGTTTCTACTGGGCTTATACCCCAAAGAGATACTAAAGAAAGGAAAGGGACCTGTATGTGCCAAAATGTTTGTGGCAGCCCTGTTTGTAGTGGCTAGAAGCTGGAAAATGAAAGGATGCCCATCAATTGGAGAATGGTTGAGTAAATTGTGGTATATGAATGTTATGGAATATTATTGTTCTGTAAGGAATGACCATCAGGATGAATACAAAGAGGACTGGCGAGACTTACATGAACTGATGCTAAGTGAAATGAGCAGAACCAGATCATTATATATCTCAACAACGATACAGTTTGAGGATGTATTTTGACAGAAGTGGATCTCTTCGATAAAGAGAGCTTTAATTGATCAAAGATGGACAGAAGCAGCTACACCCAAAGAAAGAACACTGGGAAATGAATATAAACTGCTTGCATTTTTGTTTTTCTTCCTGGGTTATTTATACCTTCTGAATTCAATTCTCCCTGTGCAAGAAGAAAACTGTTTTGTTCTGCACACATATATTGTATCTAGGATATACTGTAACCTATTCAACATGTAAAGGACTGCTTGCCATCTAGGAGAGGGGTTGGAGGGAGGGAGGGAAAAAATCAGAACAGAAGTGAATGCAAGGGATAATGCTGTAAAAATTACCCTGTCATGGGTTCTATCAATAAAAAGTTATTAAAAAAAAAGAATATTGTGACTAAATTTGAGAACTATTGGACCAAGGAAAAATTATTACAAGCAGCCAGAAATAAACAATTCAAGTACCGAGGAGCCACAAAAAAGATTACTCAGGACCTAGCAGCTTCCACTTTAAAGGACTGAAGGGCCTGGAATCTGATATTTTGAAAGGTGAAGGATCTTGCAATGCAGCCAAAAATAAATTACCATGAATTACTGAACATTTTCTTTCAGGGAAGAAGATGGACATTCAATGAAACTGATGAATTCCATCTATTTTTGATGAAAAGACCAGAGCTAAATAAAAACTTTGACCTCCAAATATGTAACTCAAAAGAAGCATAAAAAGATAAAAAGAAAAAAAAAACTTCTTGAGAACTGTATTTTTGTTATGTGTATACATTGAGAATACATGTATAATCTGATTTTACTAATATAATATAAAAAAAAGTAGAGATGGAAAGGGGATTGTAATAGAAAAAAGGGGGGGGGAAATGGAGGTAAAATAAAGGAAATTACATTTCAGGAAGAGGCAAAAAAAATTATAATTGAGGGAAAGAAGGGAGGGTGACAAGTGTGAATATTACTCTCCTCGAATTTGGCCCCAAAAAGAATATTAGATATATTTGATTTCACTGAAAAACATCTCTCATCCTATAGAAAAGTAGGAGGGGAAAGGGGAAAAGAGAGGGGGTAGACTAAATAGAAGGGAATGGAGAAATAATAGAGGAAAGGTATAAGAAAGAGGGAGGATCTCTAAAGCAGAAGGACTGCTTGAGGCAAGTAGTGCTCAAAAGTAAAATATTGGCAAGGGGGGAAAGGGGAAAATGAAAAGGAAAAGTATAATTTGGGGTTAATAAGGTAGCAAGAAATACAGAATTAACAATTTTAACTGGAAATTGAATGAGATGAACTCTCTCATAAAACTTAAGCAGATAGCAGACTGGATTAAAAGCTACAATCATACAATGGGTTGTTTACAAGAAACACATTTAAAGCTGAGTGATACATACAGAGTAAAGGCAAAAGGCTAAAGTAGAATCTATTATGCTTCAGGTAAAGTAAAAAAAGGAGGGATAGCCATTCTCATCTCAGATCAAGCAAAAACAAAAATTGATCTGATTAAAAGAGATAAGGAAGGAAACTATATTTTGCTAAGGGAAGAAATTTTGCTAATTGAAGAAATATCAATACAAAACATATATGCACCAAGTCATATAGCATCTAAATTGCTAAAGGAAAAGTTAAGAGTTGAAAGAAGAAATAGACAGCAAAACTATAATAGTAGGATATCTCAACTTTTCTCTTTCCGAACTAGATAAATCAAACCACAAAATAATAATAGAGGCTTACTTGCATAAAACAGAGAAAGAGAAGATCATTAAATTAGGCTTCCAACTAAAAAGCTAGAAAAAGAACAAATTAACCCCCCAATCAAAAACCAAACTTGAAAATCTAAAAATAAAAGGAGAGATCAATAAAACTGAAACTAAAAAGCATCAAATTAATAATAAAACTAAGAGTTGGTTTTAATGAAAAAAACAACAAAATAGATAAACAGTTAGTTAATTTAATTAGAAAAAGGAAAGAAGAAGAGCAGATTGTTAGTCTCAAAAATGAAAAGGGAGAACTATGCTCTTCCAATGAAGGGGAAACTAGAGCAATTATCAGGAGTTACTTTGCTCGATTTTATGCCAATAAATTTGAAAATTTAAGTGAGATGGTGGAAATACCTACAAAAATATAGATTACCCAGATTAATAGAAGAGGAAATAAATTACTTAAATAGTCCTATTTTAGAAAAAGAAATAGAACAAGCTACTAATCAACTCCCTAAGAAAAAAATCCCCAGGATCAGATGAATTTACATGTGAATTCTACCTAACATTCAAAGAACATTTAACTCCAATACTATATAAACTATTTGAAAAAATAGGGAATGAAGGAGTCCTACCAAATTCCTTTTATGACACAGATATGGTACTGATGCCTAAACCAGCTAGGACAACAATAGAGAAAGAAAATTATAGATCAATTTCCCTAATTAATATTGATGCAAAAATCTTAAACAAAATATTAGCAAAGAGATTACAGATAATTATCTCCAGGATAATACATCATGACCAAATAGGATTTATACCAAGAATGAAGGGCTGATTCAATATTAGGAAAACAATTAGCATAATTGACTATGTCAATAACCAAATTAACAAAAACCATGTGATCATCTCAATAGATGCAGAAAAAAAGTATTTGATAAAATACAACACCTATTCCTATTAAAAACACTAGAGAGTATAGGAATAAATGGAATTTTCCTTAAAATAGTAAGTAGCATCTATTTAAAACCATCAGCAAGCATTATATATAATGGGTATAAAGTAGAATCATTCCTAATAAGATCAGGAATGAAACAAGTTTGCCTACTATCACTATTGCTATTCAATATTGTATTAGAAATTCTTGCCTTGGCAATAAAAGAAGAAAAGAGATTAAAGGAATTACAGTAGGTAATGAGGAAACCAAATTATCACTCTTTGCAGAAGATATGATGGTATACTTAGAGAATCCCAGAGTTATCAACTAAAAGCCATTAGAAATAACCAAAAACTTTAGCAAAGTTGTGGGATACAAAATAAATCCACATAAATCATCAGCATTCTTATACATCATTAACAAAATCCAGCAGCAAGAGATACAAAGAAAAATTCAATTTAAAATAACTGTTGATAATATAAAATATCTGGGAATTTATCTGCCAATGGAAAGTCAAGAACTATATAAGCAAAACTACAAAACGCTTTCCACCCCAAGTCAAACCTAAGCAATTGGAAAACTATCAAGTGCTCATGAATAGAGTGAATATAATAAAGATGACAATACTCCTTAAACTAATCTATTTATTTAGTGCTATACCAATCAAACTCCCAAGAAACTATTTTACTGAACCAGAAAAAACAACAACAAAATTCATTTGGAAGAACAAAACATCAAGAATTTCAAAGGAATTAATGAAGAGAAAAACAAATGAAGATGGCCTAACTGTACCTGATCTAAGATTATGTTAGAAAGCAGCAGTCATCAAAACTATTTGGGACTGGCTAAGAAATAGACTAGTTTATCAGTAGAAGAGGTTAGGTTCACAGAACAACATAGCCAAAGACTAACAATCTAGTATTTGACAAACTGAAATGCCCCACCTTTTGGAATAAGAATTTGCTATTTTTTTTTATTTTTAATAACTTTTTATTGATAGAACTCATGCCAGGGTAATTTTTACAGCATTATCCCTTGCATTCACTTCTGTTCTGATTTTTCCCCTCCCTCCTTCCACCCCCTCCCCCAGATGGCAAGCAATTCTTTACATGTTGAATAGGTTACAGTATATTCTGGATACAATATATGTGTGCAGAACCGAACAGTTTTCTTGTTGCACAGGGAGAATTGAATTCAGAAGGTATAAATAATCTGGGAAGAAAAACAAAAATGCAAGCAGTTTATATTCATCTCCCAGTGTTCTTTCTTTGGGTGTAGCTGCTTCTGCCCATCTTTGATCAATTGAAACTGAATTAGCGCTCTTTATCAAAGAGATCCACTTCCATCAGAATACATCCTCAAATAGTATCATTGTTGAGGTATATAATGATCTCCTAGTTCTGCTCATTTCACTTATCATCAGTTCATTAAGTCTCACCAATCCTCTCTGTATTCATCCCGCTGGTCATTCCTTACAGAACAACAGTATTCCATAACGTTCATATACCACAATTTACTCAACCATTCTCCAATTGATGGGCATCCATTCATTTTCCAGCTTCTAGCCACTACAAACAGGGCTGCCACAAACATTTTGGCACATACAGGTCCCTTTCCCTTCTTTAGTTTCTCTTTGGGGTTTAAGCCCAGTAGAAACACTGCTGGATCAAAGGGTATGCACAGTTTGATAACTTTTTGAGCATAGTTCCAAATTGCTCTCCAGAATGGCTGGATGTGTTCACAATTCCACCAACGATGTATCAGTGTCCCTATTTTCCCACATCCCCTCCAACATTCCACATTATCTTTCCCTGTCACTCTAGCCAATCTGACAGGTGTGTGGTGGTATCTCAGAGTTGTCTTAATTTGCATTTCTCTGATTAATAATGATTTGGAGCATATTTTCATATGTCTACAAATAGTTTCAATTTCTTCATCTGAGAATTGTTTGTTCATATCCTTTGACCATTTATCAATTGGAGAATGGTTTGATTTCTTATAAATTAGAGTCAATTCTCTATATATTTTGGAAATGAGGCCTTTATCAGAACCTTTGATTGTAAAAATGTTTTCCCAATTTATTGTTTCCCTTCTAATCTTGTCTGCATTTGTTTTGTTTGTACAAAAACTTTTCAATTTGATATAATCAAAATTTTCTATTTTGTGGTCATTACAAATAGTGATCTCTAGTTCTTCTTTGGTCATAAATTCCTCCCTCTTCCACAGGTCTGCGAGGTAAACTATCCTATGCTCTTCCAATTTATTTATAATCTCAAGGAATTTGCTATTTGACAAAAAGTTCTGGAAAAATTGGAAACTAGTATGGCAGAAAGTAGGTATAGACTCACACCAAACACTGTATACCAAGAGAAGATCGAAATGAGTTCATGATCTAGACATAAAGAATGATATTATAAACATATTTTTAAAAAAACTTAGGATTGTTTATTTCACAGATTTGTGAAGGAGGAAAGAATCTGTGACCAAAGAAGAACTGGAGATCATTATTGATCATAAAATAGATAATTTTGATTACATTAAGTTAAAAAGTTTTTGTACAAACAAAACTAATGTAGACTAGATTAGAAGGGGCAGATTCCAAGATGGTGGAGAAAGCACACATGACTTTCTAAGCTCCTCTCATTCCCCTCATAACCAACTATTAAATTTAGCCTCAAAAATAGCTCTTCACTGCTTAAATTCATGAAGATTAGAAGCACTACAATTTATCAGCTGAAGTCAATCTGGAAGATCACTAGGAAAGGTTTGTCCTGAGGGGCCAGGAACAGACTAGTGCAGGCAGCGAGAGGCTAGTGTCCTGAGCAGACCAGGGGCAGGGGTGATCTCTGTGGCTAGAGAAATTATAGAGACGACACTGCTATAGGCTAACTGTTCTGCCTTGATTACAAAGCAGTAAACCAGCAGAAAAATTAAAGCCTAAAACAGAGGGTACTCTAAAAAACACCAGAATCTAACAAGATCTGGCTGTACCCACTCAAACCCGGAAGTGACTCAGGCAGACTATAAGGCAGCCCTGCAGCCACATGCTGCAGTTCGGGGCTTTTGAAGGGGCAGTTATAAATCCATGTGGCAGGGAGGCACAGCCTGGGCAGCCTCTAATCAGCACAGTGCCGGGCTCGGCCTGGGGCAATAGAACTTCCCCAGCACACTGTGCTTCTGGGGCAGAGGCACTTCTAGTCCCTGCAAATCCATTCACTGCTAAACTTTTAATACCCACAGCCCCAGGGTGGACTTTGGCTTGGGATAGTGAAATTCTCACTGCTCAGCATCTAGACCCAGGGCAGTTGTTATATCACACAGTGGGGGTTCTTTGCAGGGAACTTTCCCAGCTCTGCCTGCAGGCCTGAGTTACTCCCGGGTACTCTTTCCAGGAGCACTCCAGTACCTCACTGTTTTTTGTAGCTGGCTGGCAGGACAGCTACCCATCCATACACCTTTCACTGCTCTGCAGAGGAAGCTGGTAACCTCCTGGTACTGAAGGCAGACCCTACAGTCTTTAACAAAATAAGTAAAAACATCAAAAGGACGATTGATAGTTTCTATACAGAAAGAGAACAGCTTTTCAACCCTGAAGAGACTTAACAGCAGACAGTCTCCAGACAATTGTTGGCCCCCAATACAAAAGGCTCTCCTAGAAGAGACTATTACAAACCTTAAAAGAGAAGTAGAAGAAAAATGGGGAAAGGAAAGAGAAGCTATGCAAGAAAGTACAGAAAAGGCATAAAACTCACTAAAAGAAAAATTTGATAAAGTGGAAAAAGAAAACAACTTCCTGAAATGTGAATTGGAAAAGGTAAAAAAAACTCCCAAAAAGTGCAGGGAAACAGAATTTGTGAATTGGAAAAAGAAAATAACTCACTAAAAATAAATTAGTGAAATGGAAAAAAATTCCATAGAGCAAAACAACTCAATTGGATATATATAAAAAGAAGTAAAAAAAAATCTAATGAAGGAAATAACTCACTAAAAATCAGAACTGAACAAATAGAAATGACTGATTCATTGAGACATCAAGAATCAGTCAAACAAAACCAAAAAAAAAATGAAAGATTGGGGGAAAAAAGTCAAATATTTACTTGGAAAAACAACAGACCTGAAAAATAGATCTAGGACAGATAACCTGAAGATCATTGGACTACCTGAAAATTATGATGAAAAAAAGAGCCTAGATACTATTTTACAGGAAATCATCAAAGAGAACTGCCCAAAAGTAATAGAACCAGAAGGTAAAATAAGCATTGAAAGAATTCATTGAACACCTTCTGAAAAAGATCCTAAAATAAGGACTCTGAGGAATATTGTGGCCAAACTTCAGAATTTTCAGACTAAAGAAAAAAATTTACAAACAGCCAGGAAAAAAACAGTTCAAATGCCAAGGTGCCACAATAAGGGTCACAAAAGATCTGGCTGCCTCAACATTAAAGGATTGAAGAACCTGGAATCTGATAGGTTGAGGACCCCTAAGTTAGGGCATAGTTTCCAGTCAAATTACATTCTCTTCTGACTCTAACTGAAGTACTCTTTCCAATCTCCTTTATTGCCTTAGTACATTTTGCAGTAAATTACCCCTGGCACTAAATGTTACATCAGAAGATACAGGATCAAACTCCAATTCTGCTACTTTGGGGATCTTGAATCATCTCTGAGTATAGTACCTTCCCTTGGTTATTTGTTTCCTATATAGCTTGCTTTTTCTATATTTGCATGTCATCTTCTCCATTAGATTGTAGGCTTCTTGAGGGGAGGGACTGTCTTTTTAGATCCTCAGTGGTTTCACAATTCCTGGTACACAGGAGACACTTAATAAATGTATATTGATTTAAAATGATTGATTAATAAATACAAAGCAGAAAATTTTCAATGGCATAATTATTTACTTATCCTGGAAAAAATAAAGTAACACTGAGATCCCTGACCATGAAAACACATACTAATAATCCCAATAATTTGTTCAAGAGAATGACTTGCACAAATCCACTCCAGTTCCTGGCCCTGATTCACTAGTGACTTTTATAATTATCCCTACGTCAGCTGCATAGCCAAAGAGACTACTCAATCATGTGATAGTGGACCAGAACTAAAGAATGTCTCCACAGTCTACATGAAAATTGTATTGTCTAAATGTAAACTTATAAGTACTGGGAGAATTAGTCACTGGCTACAGGTAACATTGTAATTGTAATACTTTGACTTTAGAGACAAAGAGCTTTTTGCCAAAAACATATTACAGAACATATTTTTTCTTTGGTTGGAATGAGAATTCTATGTTCTTTTTTGTTTTATCTCCAGATAAATGAAAGAACTCAATTCTATGTGAATAAGTTTTTGTATTTTAACAAAACATATTAACATTATTTCAAGATAGAATTTAACAAGAAAAATGACATCACTCTGCCTATCATTTTCTGTTAAAAGAATAAAAGTTTTTCACAGTCCACCAAAGACTTTTGCATATTTTTTCCTGAAAAAAATGCAATTAATTCTCATGCAAGCCATAAATAATATCACAAGAAGAAAGTGTTAAGGACCATGCCTAGGTGAAGAGGCAGGTCAATTCTATGAGAGCCTCTACAGCTGTGAATCATAACATCTGAAAGAGTTGTTGACATAGGTGTTGCTTGTGGAGTGGGAATGAAATAAATTGGAGTCAGAGGGAAGAGGAAAGAGATTAGACAACACTACAGCCTCTCAGTGGAGAGGTCAGAGAACAGCAACTGCCTCTCAGTCTCCTTGTATCATCATCATCCTCTCACATGAAGACATCCATTCTACAGGTCTGAGTTAGACCTCCAGCAGCCACTGGCAGGTAGCTCCCATATCACAACAAGAAAGAGTGGAAAAAATTTCCTTTAACTTTCTTAGATTTGGAGAGAAATATCTAAGAAGAAATAAGAGGAAAAATAATTTGCTATTCCTACCTATGATAGCCAATGATCAAGAAAATTAATTTGCAATCCCTATTTTCAACTGGTAAAACTAAAGAGACTGGGGAGATAGAGTTGAGTGAGAGTGGCAGTGATTCATTAAAGTTAGAACAGAAACCAAGTCAATTGAATTCATTTAAATGAAATTTTATTATTTCCAAGGCACTGTGCTAGCCCTGGAGATATTAATACACAACAAATAGATCCTTTCCTCATCGACCTTACATTCTCAGCAAATATTTCCTAATGTTTACCATGTCTGAGGAATTCTCTTAATATTGTCTGGGAGAAGATATAATCTTTACCTTCAAAAAAATTACCATTTGTGCTGGGTTTGCTTTTAGTTATCTGTAAATGGGGAAATGAGATTATACTCTATAAGTTTTTATAGCAAAATACATATCAATCAAAATCAATTAGCATTTTAGTAAGTAGCTGCTCTATGCCTCCCATTGTGGCAGGCTCTGAGGATATATACAAAAGAATGATAGTCTCTACTTTCAAAGAACTTACATTCTACTGGGAAGACAATATGTATAGAAATAAGGATGTAAAAGATATAAACAAAATAGCAAAGTAAATTTTCCATATAGATTTTAGGCAATTGAAAAGAAAAAGAAACAAAGCCAATCTTTGTCTGTCCATTGCCAAAAATTTCTGATTATCTGACCATCTCACATTTGTACTTTTCCCTCTTTTTTGTAACTACTCGACCTCACCAGTCTCCAGCTGAGTTAAGTATGGAACCTTTTGATATTCCTCTCTTTACCAGTTAAGTACTACATTAATAGGCATATCCAGTACTGTTGATATGACTTCTTGCACATGCACCTTCCCTTGGCTTCAGTTGTCATACAATACTCTCTTTCACCCCTTGACATTTATCCTGTAAAGTTCTTAGCAGCTAGAAATAACTTTTCAAATGTCAGAAGAAAAAAAAAACCTGCAAAAATAAATAAATGAAATCTCTTAATGTCATTATTGACAGATTCAAACTGTTCACTCTCTTTTTGTTTAGTTCAGACTTAATAGAAACAGCTCACTCTTCTACTGTGACTACCCTTGAAATAAATTTACTTTTGAAAAGAAAATTTACAAAAAAGTTTGATCAGTGGATTGACTAATTGCAAGTGAAAAGAAACTTAATTACTTTCTCATTTATTTTCTTTTAGAAGTTAATGAACCTTTAAAAAAACTATCATGTTACCTATTTGATGGTTAAGAATAATAGGGAAACAGCAGAAACTCAAAAAAATTATTTTTCTATAGGAAGAATTTCAGGCACAGACAGAAGAGTTGTGTGATTTTATCCAAATCAATCCATTGGTCCATAATGTTATAGAGAAAAGCTTGCTCCAGTCACTATTAGACTGCTTTTCAGTAACTTGTGCTTTCACAGTATCATTAAAACATACTCACTGGAATTGAAAAGGACAAAGAAAAGGGAGGAGAGACATAACTAGCTTTATTAGCCCCAAATCTCCTTGGAGGCAATCTGCTTTCCCAGTACTGATTAGTTAAGATAAAAGCAGCAAAAGACCCAGACTTTTATTCTAGTTTTGTGTGTTCATTTGTCTATCCATTCAGTGAGAATACATCACAGGATCCTATCTGCTGTGTCTGATGTAGTGGGAATAAATCTTTGGTGATATTAGAGACAAAAGTCTTGATTTCACTAGGTTTTCAGTAATGTGGTATAGCAAACTGAACTTTGTAAACAAGTATGGAATAGAAAACTTGTTTCTAAAGAGATCAATTTTTGTTATTGTAAGAACAAATTTTATTTATCACAAAATAATATTTTTAATTTTTCAAATTTTCAGTGACAGAAGTGATCTAGTAGGTATTTTTTCAACAGCATCAATTTAATAAATTTCAACATCAATTGAATGAAGTATATCAAGTACTTTAAGGAAGACTGATTGTGTCACTTTTTTAATTGAAAAACCTTGAGTGTCTCTTCATTGCCTAACCAAAAGAGTCTAAATTCCTTAGTCTGATCCATCTTCTTGCCACTATCTCAGAAAGCAAAACATTATGTATCCTCTTCAATAGCTAAACTAGACTATTCTTTTTTTTTTCTAAATTTGTTCCAGATTTCTTTATCCCAGTACCCTTGACTTTTGTGCTATTCATTCTAACAGAAATATCTTCCTGCCTCCAAATCCATAAGTCTAAATGAAAGTTTTGTCTTTCTAATTCCTCTTTATTTATTTTTAATGATGTGGTCTCTTATATGTCATGAATACATTTAGAACTTATTTGTGTATGTATTATGTGGTATTGATCAAAATTTGGTTTCCAAATGATCACTATCCAGTTTTCCAAACAGATCTTTTCAATAGTGATTCCTTTCCCCACTACTTAAGAGCTATGTGTTTGTGAAATAACTCACTATGTTGATTCCTTTCTATATAATGAGTACCCAACCTGTTCATTTGACCACTCACTGTATTTTAGCTGGTACCAATTCTTTCCCTGATAACTGTTTTGTAGTATAGTTTGAAATCTAGTACTGCTACAGCATCCCCTTTCTTTACATGATTTTTAAAAAAATCATTGTCCTTAAAATTCTTGGCATTATTTTGTTTCTATATAAAATAATTTTTGGTAGTTTGGGATGTCACTGAATTAATAAATTAATTTAGGAAGTTTTATAATTTTAATTCATAATGCACAAGAGTGATTCATATTTCAACAGATAGTTAGGGCTAACTTATGTTTAAAAAAAGAATTTCATAGTTGTGTGTTCATCTAGTTTCAATAAAGATTTGATAGAGTCTCAAGTATTTTTTAAATTCTATAGTTATTATAAAGAAAATTTCATTTATGTTTTGTGAAAATTTATTTAAAATTATCAAAAATAATTATGATTTGTGTGAATTTATTTTATATCCATCAATGTTGCTTAAGTTGTTTCAATTAATTTTTACCCCCTATTGTTTTCTAAGGGCAGCTAGGTTACTTAATGGATAGAATGCTGGGTCTGAAGTCAGTTATACTCATTTGAATGAGTCCACATGTATTCTCAGACATTTATTAGATATATAAATATGAACAAGTCACTTATTCCTATTTGTCTCAGTTTCCTCATCTATAAAATGACCTTGAGTAGAAAATGTCAAACAATTCTAGTATCTTTGTCTCGAAAACTCCAAATACAATCATGAAGAGTCAGACATAATTAAAATGACTGAACAACAAAAAAATTGTTCTTTTTATACACAATCATATCAGTAGCACATTTATCATTTGTCTCTATCCTTAAAGCTCTTTAAAGCATGGAAAGTGGCACAATGGAAAGAATATGGAATTTAAACCTGAATCTAAATTCGGCCTCAGGCAATTATTGTTGTGGGACTGTGGGAAAGTCATTTAACTTTTTTCTACTTTAGTTGTCCTCTGTGAGAATAATTATGATAAAAGAAACCACCTCACAAGATTGTTTTCAAGATCAAAAGTGAGAGCTGTTAATACAAAGGAGTGACAGCTGTTTCAGTTTGCCCTGGGACAGTTCTACTGTTTGACTTCCTGTGCTGGGTGGCTAGGTACTATGTTCTTCCAGGGCTCAGTGGTTTACAATTTCCCTTTTGTAGCAAATCTGCCTAACCACCTGTTTGCAATTAGGACAAAGTAGTCTTAATGGCTAACAGAAGATTCCCTGATGTGGGATGCACAATGCTCTGGCTCCCCATCCCAGCTCCTTAGCATGGGCTCCCTGTGATAATTTCTGGGCTTGGCACATTGTCCCCCCACCTGTTTGAAACACATCTGTTCTGAAGTTCTTCCAAGATATCTTCTTATGGAAATGTGTTGTACTACAAATATTTCTGGGTTCTGTCACTTCAAAACAAGTCTGTAGGTTCAATCTACTGTTAAAAGAAGGTCAGAGGAGGTCACAAAAATTATGTCTTCTCTAATCCATCTTGGTTCCACCTCTCCATTATGTACTTTATCATTTCAAAGTGTTTATACCCAAATTATTGTAAAGAAACTTAATTAAATTTTTGGTTATATGAAAAAACAAAAATGAATGTATTTGGACATTTTCAAAATCATTATCCCTCAGATCTCAAATGTAGTAATATAAACAAGTATAAAATGTCCACATCATAATCTAATCTCATTTCAGTTAGCACCAAGAAAATTAGTTTTGACATGAATGTTTTGGGTTTAATGACTCTTTTCTCTTTCCCTTCTCTTCTTACACATCCCCCTCATTCTTTTCTTCTTCTTGTTTATTATTATGGGGAATTACTAGTTTTGCAATTTCCACTAACAATAAATAGCTGTATCTCATTTACATATTTAATTATTAGTTATCCAATTATTAATATCCAGAAAAAATCAAAGGCTTGCCCTGGACCACTCCACTAGTTTAAGTCAGTGGCAGGAGTTGAACCTAAAACTTCCTGGTTCTGAGATCGGCTTTTTGTCCACTATGCCACACAATTCCATAGTAATTTAGATTCCACAAAGGTATAATTATGGAAAATATAGATCCATTTCACAGGTCATACTTAATCCTGCTGATGTCAACTTGAGTGATAAGTAAAAATCATGTTTCTATATTTAGGGACCAATGATTTTCTCAGTATGGGAATTATCTCCATAAATTCAACAGATGAAAACTTCTCTTTCTCTCTCACATAGAAGGTGGTGTTCAAAAGAGTTTCAAAATTCATCATTTTGCTGCCATGTACTAAGGAGTACTTAATCAGAATCTCTCTCTCTCTCTCTCTCTCTCTCTCTCTCTCTCTCTCTCTCTCTCTCTCTTTCTCTCTCTCTCTCTCTCTCTCTCTCTCTCTCTCTCTCTCTCTGTGTGTGTCTGTCTATCTTTGTCTTTTTCTCTGACTTGGCTCTGTGTCCTGTCCAGCAGGACATCAACAGTGGGTCATCGAGGAGAGCCGGGGCCGAGGGGGAGCAAAGGCTCAGGAAGACAACAGTCTGGGAAGGCACATGTGCCTGGGAACAGGATCGGAGAGACAGAGAGGCAACTCAAGGTTTAGGTTGGTGAATGTCTCTGTTTAATGAATGAAGAGGGTTTAATTAAATATGATTTCTGAGTGGGGGGTTGCAATGAGAAGAATGTCGGACCATAGGTGTGGCAGAAATTCTGGGGTATACTGTTATCTAGATCCTGGGCGGAGATGACCGATTTCTTGGGACACACATTATCTAATCTCAGGAATTTAGGGTTTTTGCTACTCATAGTCACGTTCTTCTTAGCTCTTTGTCTCCTGTCTCCAAGGACATGGTCTCCGGCAGTCTTCAAGGACATGGTCTCTGACATGTCCTCAAGAACATGGTCTCTGTCAGCTCTGAGCTTTCTGGTATAGTCTCTCATCTATCTATTTGTTCCCTCCTTCCTCCCCCCTTTCTTCATTCAAACTACCCCCCTCCCCGCCCCAACAGAGACACACACATATCATACTTAAATTTTCCTATTTGCAATTTGTACTTTTTACTCTTAGTTCTGCCCTCTGAGGCCAAAGAGGTTAAGTCTATTTTTTTTCTACAGATAGCCTTTGAATCCTTGAAAATGCTTATCATTCTATTATCCCCACTCTCTAACAAGTTGTCTCTTCATGTTAAATATTTCTATTCTTTCACTGATGTCTTTTATAATCATGATGACCCATCTCTGAACACATTTTTAGGTATCAGTATCCTTTTGAAAAAGTTCAATGCTGAACTAAACACCGCATTTTTATATGTGATCTTACTGGGCAAGAAATAAGAGATGGCCACATTTTTACTACTAGTTTTTATTCATCTTAAGATTTCATGAGATTTCTTGGTTGTCATAATACTATTGAATGATATTGAATTTATAATTCACTGAATTCCTAGGTATTTTCAGATAAATTGCTTATTAGCCATGCTTCCTTCATATTGTCATAAGAAAATTGACATTGTGAAATCAAGCATAACACTTTTTGCATTTGTCTCCATTAAGATTAATTTCCTTAGAACCATGTTCTTAGCTGTCAAAATCAGCTTGCCCTAGCAGAACCTGCAAGAGTTTGTGCTAGGACATGCCACAATGAAGGTTTGAAATTGGTTGATCCAGGCATTTTGTCAAAGGGTATTTTAATCACTTAAGGCAGATAGCTAGTACAGTGGATGGAACATTGTGCTTGAAGCTAGAGTATAAACCTGGTCTCAGACACTTATTAGCTATGTGAACTTGGTCACATCATTTAACTCTGTTTGCCTCAGTTCCTCTATAAAATGAGCTGAGGAAGGAAATGATAAACTACTCTAATATCTTTGTGAAAAAAAGTCCATGGAGCTACATAGAATTAGAAATGACTAAATATTACTAAATATTTTAGTACTAAAAAAAAGTACTTAAAAGAAGGACCTTTGATTTATATATAATAAATGATGATTTTCTAATTCTATGGGTTGTAGTCAGGTAGCTCCAGTTAATGAAGAAACAGATAAACACTGCTGAGTGGAGAACTTAACACAGGAGAAACACACCAACAATTTAGAAGTAATATAAATAGAAAGAATATTACTTGGAATTATTTGGAATCATGAAGATACAGGTTTAAATCTGTGTTCCATATTCATTAATTCAAAGATTTTAGGCAACTCATTTATTTACTGAAAGCTTAAGTTTCCTATTTTTTAAGATGAAAGGGTTTGATTCAACACCAACTGAAGTCTCTTTTATTAGACATGAAGACGAGATCTATGAATTTCATGAGTACTAGGAATTCCTGAAAGAGGAACCTCTCAACTAATGTTGCCCATCACCTTCACTACATAGTTGTGTGGTTGCCTAGAACACTAAAGAATGACAACTTTCTCAGGGTCACTAAGCCTGTATGTATTCAAAGTAGAACTTGGACCAAAGATTACATAGGTTTAGGGTTAAATTCTACTCGCTATACTACTGTCTCCCAAACTGGCATGAGTTGCTAGAAATAAATCTCAGAGTCAGAGAATCTTTGATACAAACTTAATTTATATGATTTGATAAAAGTATGGAAGTGGTAATGTTTAAGTTACTTGAGAAACCAAATAATTATACTATTTCCTTTAATAATCTAAATTACACAAAATAGATTTTCAAACCTATTTGAATGAAGGAATAAGTAAATCACTGCATATATTGATTGTATATTGTCTGACCAATGATGCATTATTTCATTTTAAGTTGGGTCAGATTTATGGACAGAGAAAACTATCTATATCCCTGTATCAAATATATTGAAGTACATAATAAAAATGTATAATCTGAACTTTGGTCCTGAATACAGATTCATGTACAATATTATATTCTTTTCAAGTTTGAATAAGGGAGGTAGAATGTTTAAGATCAGTTGATGTGGTCACAGGTTTTAGTCATTTATGATGAAGTTTTATTGTGCTAACAACATGTTTAACTATGTTCTTTATAAAAACTCTGAATTAAGAAAGGGGAAAAAAACATGATTGGCTATGCAAACAACTAGGTCCAACTATCATATCACAACATAGCATCTTCTCCATCACTTCTAAAAACTGAAGTAATTCTAATCCAAATTTCTTTCTTTTCAATATTCAGTTACCAACTCTGCTGAATTTAAATGAAAATTTAATTTAATAACTGATAATGATTCAGAAAGTTTTAACCTAGGATAATGTTTACAAATGGCCCAAGGGCCATTAAAATTAAAATTAAAAAAGAGCAAATTTCATGAGGTTAAATTGCCTTTTTTGAAATTGATGATGAAATAATATAATAATTTGGTCTAAAAATGACCAGGATCAAATATAAAAAGAAGGATATTATCATTTTAAGGACACTGAAGAATGCCTTACCTATTTGAAAGTATTACTGTAAGATTTGTACTGTGCCAGGAAGTACAATAAAAACACAAAATATCAAAAACAAACACAAAAGCAGATTGGTAATTATTATTATCTAAGAAAATAATATGTGCAACACCACACAGCAACATTATTATTGACCATAAGAATCTTCCCAGAATTTAATTATTCATTTAGTTAGAAATAAGGAATAATTGAGTGTTTCAGACCTTTTTTCTGTAACTAACAAATAGTCTCAGTTACAGATTATTTGGGTTCTTGCTACAGTGCACATGATAACAGTTTTTGACTGGTTAGATTGGTAATAGGACATGTGTTGAAATTGACTGGATGTGAATTCATTTCATAATAATTAAACTTGCTTTACTCTAAGACTGGAAAGGAATTTAGGAATTTTCTACATAACACAGGAACAAGAACCTTTAATGAAGAAAAGAGAATTATTAAGAATGACTCTCTGTATCAAGTAAATTAATGGGAAAATTGTTCAGTTCTATACTTTCATTTCTCTTTTTCTTATTCTACTTATGTAGAATAAATTGTCCCTGAATCTAAAATGTCTGCAAACTATTTTCAACAGTTCAACAAACATTCATTATTTTCCCATTATCAGAAAGGTATCAATTGGGATGAGAGAGAAACAAAAATGAAATAAGCCATAGTTTCTTTGTTTGTTTGTTTGTTTTAAGAGACTTGAAATCCATTAGGGGAAATAATCTGGGAATGCACAATAACTAATCATAACTGACAGTTGTATGTTTATAGTTTTCAAAGTACTTGATTTTCATGTATTATCACATTTGAGACTTAAAACTATACTTGTTAAAGTTTAGTGCTCCTCCTAGCTACAAATGATTATAAATAAGGTTTACAGATGGATCTTTATAAACAATTTTAGTTTGGGACATCAATGCTCCAGGTCAAACATGTATTTTTCTTCATTATCAGAAATAATTGATAGTTTATTCTCTTCTTAGACACATTAATTCAGCCTTTTCAATCCCCCCCCCCAGTTTTTCCACCTTCTCTACTTCCATAAGTATCATTTAGTCCAGACTCTTAATTTTATAAACATCTATAAGCAAAGTAACTTCATTGTCGCAACCAGTTGCTGCCTATTATATCAAATATTATTTACATATTCTTACATTTAAAGAACACCAGCTGAATACTATTTCTTACTAACCTCATTATTATTATTATGTCTGTTGATTTGACATATTGTTCAGAATACACTTTATTCAAGTGTATCTATTTTCTTTTCTGTCATTCCTTGCTTTTGGCATTATTCTTTGATGTTTCCTGTCCAGTCTGCAACTTTGAAAATCATTTTCTCAAAAAATTTTCATACCTTCACTGCTTTCAAGTCTACCAGCAAAGATAACTTCTATAGTAGCTCTCTATTCCACTATGACCACATAGCTTTGGAATGTTGGGGCAATTTTATATGGTAGAAAAAGCAGTTCATCAGAAGACTGATGAAGATTTCATTTTTGTCTGCTTTGCTTAATATTTGTGGTACATTAAACAGGACTTTTTCCTTTCTGTGCTCATTTCTTTATGTTTTTAAAGAGGGAGTTGGACTATATAGTCACAGGATTCCTTTTAGCTCTAAATATTTTCCTTCTGCTCTCTCTTTTATTCATTCAGTATACCGATGAACTTAGTTTTTTAATATATGTATACTATTTTATGAGACAGGTACTGCTAGATACTTCAAAGCACTGTCCTAATTTTCTTTTCCACTACTTTAAATTAAGGGGCACACTGAAGGTTCTTAGTTTATCTATGCAGAGTTTTTTTTTAATTGTTGAAAAGGTATTGTAGTAAGATACGTCCTATATGTCCTACTTGTATTATTTTACATTTGATATGGTGCTATGGAATTTCCTGTGTCTGTATTCCGACTTCCAAATTATGATTTGTTTGTCAACAACCGTTTCTAGAACAGTATGTGGTAGAATGTGTGAACAATGACTGCACTCAGCAACCATTGTGATTAATTGGTTATTTTGCTTTTTTGTCAGAATATATTGTTCTGACTTATGAAGATTTTGAGGGACAGGAAGAGGAAGAGATGTTTTAAGATTACATTAAAAAGCTAAGATGTTTTGATGGCTTTCATCAATGAAAACTAACAATGGTTAGTTAAAAAAAAACTTTTATTGGGGAGGGCAGTTAGGATGGGCATGAACTTGAAAATTTAATTATCTCAGGGTTTAAAAGGAGGCTCAAATATTAAAAGGTTAGCCTTTCTCTATCTAATCTAGATATAGTTCATGACCAAAAATGAGGTCATATTTCTTTTACATAATCTAATACAAATAGCAAAGGACTGAGTGTATTGTAGATATTTAGAGCTTAAAAAATATTGTAGAAAATTTCCAGTCAAAATCCTGCATTTTACATGGGCAGGTATGGCTCTGTTGCCCATTGAAGTCAGATATATCAATATGAGTGTTCAAATGTGGGAGACATGAATAAATATCTCTAAAGTCACCTCCTCCCAAGAGAGGTCTTGATTACTGCTGTGAGAAGAACAGATTGGAGCCATGAAAATGGCTCCTCTGCTTTGCTCCTAGAGATATCTGATTAGAATTATATCCATTCCTTCTTTAATATTATTACTAGAGGATAAATACTCTAGTGCTTGCTTAAGTTTTAATGGAGAAGGTGGAGGACTTCAAACTTTATAGCTAAGCCTTTGACTTCCTTCCCACCACATACCAATTCCGTAAAGATCCCTGCATATAAGAAAGATGAGAATCACGATCTAAGCACTGGTTTTGCTGTATTTTACTTTTTTCCTAGATTCTTTCTCTCGTTTTTGGAAACTTTCTGAAGATAAGTGGCAACCATGTATCTCTTCTCTTGAAGCTGGAAGCCAGAAGTAAAATCTCTTTTTTTCCAAACTTTCACTAATTTTGCCTCTTCACTGATCACCTTCTGAATGAGACCCCAAAATGAAAACCTCAATAAATATAGTGGCTAACTTTCAGAACTATCAGACCAGAGAAAAAATATTACAAGCAACCATCTGATATTCTAAAAAGTAAAGGAACTTGGAATGCAGACAAGAATAAACTACTCCACTAAACTTAGCATTTTCTTTCAGGGAAGAAGATAGACATTTAATGAAACAGGTGGATTTAATTTATTTCTTATGAAAAGACCAGAGCTAACAAAAAAAAAATAACCTCCAAATATAGAACTCAAGAGAAACATAAAAGGTAAAAAGAAAAGAACTCTCAAGAATTATATCTCTGTTATGGGTATGGATAGAGACTGCATAGGGAAATGGGAGGGGAAAGGGGAAAAGAAAGGAGAAAGCTAATAGAAGTAGTAGGATAAAGGTATAAGAAAGGAGGAGGAGTTGTAAAGGGGGATGATTGCTTGAGCGAAGTAATGGTCAGAAGCAAAATGCTGGGGAGGAGGGAAAGGGAAGATAAAAGTACAATTTGGGATTAATAAGATGGCAGGAAATATAGAATTAGTCATTTAACTGTGAATGTGAATGAGGTGAACTTTTCCATAAAATGAAAGCTGAGAGCAGACTGGATTAAAAGCCAGAACCCTACAATATGTTGTTTACAAGAAACACATTTAAAGCAGAGTGATACAATGTATTATGTTTCAGGTGAAGTAAAAAACCAGGGTAGCCATCATAATCTCAGAACAAGCAAAAGCAAAAATAGATCTAATTAAAAGAGAAAAGGAAGGAAACTATATCTTGCTAAAGAGTATCATAGATAATAAAGAAATATCAATGCTAAAAATGTATCACAAGTCATATAGCATAGAAATTCCTAAAGGAGAAGTTATAGAGAGCTGCAAGATGAAATGAATAGCAAAACTATAATAAAGGGGCATCTCAATCTTGCTCTCTCAGAACTAGATAAATTGAACCACAAAATAAATAAGAAAGAAGTTAAAGAGGTAAATAGAATATTAGAAAAGTTAAGCATGATAGATCTTTGGGAAAAAATGAATACAGAAAGGAGTATACTTTTTTCTCAGCAGTTCATGGAACCTATACAAAAATTGACCATGTATTTGGGCATAAAAACCTCAAAATCAATTGCAGAAAGACAGAAATACTAGCTGCATCTTTTTAAGATCATAAGGTAATAAAAACTACATTCAATAAAAGGCCAGGGGAAATTGACCAAAAATCAAATGGAAACTAAATAATCTAATATTAAAGAATAAGTGGGTGAAACAGCAAATCATAGAAAAAAGCAATAATTTCATCCAAGAGAATGACATAAATGAGACAACATACCAGAATTTGTGGGATGAAGCCAAAGCAATAATAAAGAGAAATTTTATATCTCTAGATTTGTACTTGCATAAAATAGAGAAATATGAAATAAAAACAAATTTAACCCTCCCAATCAAATGCTAAAATTGAATTTCTAAAAATAAAAGGAAAGGTTAATGAAATTGAAAATATATAAAAAAAACTATTGAATTAATAACTAGAACTAAAAGTTGTTTTTATGGAAAAAAAACAATAAAATAAATAACCACTTAGGTAATTTAATTAGAAAAAGGAAAGAGGAAAATCAAATTGTTAGTCTCAAAAATGAAAAGGGAGAACTTTCCACCAATGAAGATGAAATTAAAGCAATAATTAGGAGTTCTTTTGCCTAACATTATGCCAATAAATTTGATAATCTAAGTAAAATGTAGGAATACCTACAAAAATATAGATTGCCCAGGTTAACAGAAGAGGAAATGAATTATTTAAATAATCCCATTTTAGAAAAAGAAATAGAACAAGTTGTTAATCAGATCCCTAAGAAAAAATCTTCAGGGTCAGATGGATTTGCATGTGAACTCTACCAAACATTCAAAGAACAATTAACTTCAAAACTATACAAACTATTTCAAAAAATAGGGAAAGAAGGACTCATGCCAAATTCCTTTTATGATACAGACATGGAACTGATACCTAAACCAGATACCATGAAAACAAAGAAAGAAAATTATAGACAAATTCCCCTAATGAATATAGATGCAAAAATCTTAAATAAAATATTAGCAAAAAGATTACAGAAAGTCATCCCCAGGATAATACATCATGACCAAGTAGGATTTATATTAGGAATGCAGGGCTGTTTCAATGTTAGGAAAACTATGAGCACAATTGACATATCAATAATCAAACTAACAAAAAATATGTGATTATCTCAATAAATGCAGGAAAAGCATTTGATAAAAATCCAACACCCATTGTAATTACAAACACTAGATAGTATAGGAATAATTGGATTTTTCCTTAAAACAATCAGTAGGATCTATTTCAAACCATTAGCAAGCAAGCATTATATGTAATGGGCATAAACTAGAACAATTGTCAATAAGACCAAGGATGAAAGAAGATTGCCCACTATTACCATTACAATTCAATATTGTATTAGAAATGGCTAGCTTTGAAGAAAAATATATTTAAGGAATTAGAGTAGATAATGAGAAAACTAAATTATCATTCTTTGCAAATGATATGATGGTGTATGTAGAGAACCATAGAGAAGCAAGTAAAAAACTATTAGAAACAACCCACAACTTTAGAGAAGTTGCAGTATGCAAAATAAATCCATATAAATCATCAGCATTTTTATACTTCACCAATGAAATCAAGCAGTAAGAGATACAAAGCAAAATTCCATTTAAGATAGTTGTCGATAGTGTAAGATATTTGGGAATCTGCCAAGGGAAACTCAGGAACAATATGAACACAACTAAGAAACACAAATAAAGTCAGATCTAAACACTTGGAAAAATCTCAAATGCTTTTGGATAGGTTGAATGAACATAATAAAAATGGCAATACTACCTAACTTAATGTATTTATTTAATTAAATCTATTATTTAGTGCTTTTCCAATCAAACTCCCAAGAAATTATTTTACAGACCTAGAAAAAATAACAAAATTCATCTGGAAAAACAAAAGGCCAAGAATTTCAAAGGAATTTAAAAAATGCAAGTGAACATGACTTACCTGTACTAAGTTTAAAACTGTATTATAAAGTAGTGGTCATCAAAACCATTTAGTGCTGACTAAGAAAGAAAATAGTTGATACATGGAATAGGTTAGGTTCACAGGACAAAATAGTCAATGACTATAGTAATCTAGTGTTTGACAAATTCAGAGACCCCAGCTCTTAGGATAAGAATTCACTATATTTTGGGGGATAAGAATTCACTATATTTTGTTTTGACAAAAACTTCTGGGAAAATTGGAAACTAGTATGGCAGAAACTAAGCATTGGCCCACATCTAATATTGTATAGCAATATAAGGTCCAAATGGGCTCATTATCTAGACATAAAGAATGATATAAACAAAATAGAAGAAAATAGGATAGTTTTTCTCTCAGATCTGTGGAGGAGGAAGAAACTTGTAAGCAAAGAACTGGAGATCATTATTGATCACAAGATAGATCATTTTGATTATATTAAGATAAAAAGTTTTTGTACAAACAAAACTAATGCATTGATTTGAAGGGAAGGAATAAACTGGAAAACAGCTTTATATTCAAGTGTTTTGATAAAGGCCTCATTTCTAAAATATATAGAAAATTGGCCCAAATTTATAAGAATTCAAGCCATTCTCCAATTGATAAATGATAAAAAAAAAATATGAACAAATAATTTTCAGATGAAGAAATTGAAACTATCTCTACTCTTATGAAAAGTTGCTCTAAATCATTATTGAGCAGAGAAATGGAAATTAAGACCACTACAAACCTGTCAAATTGGCTAAGATGACAGGAATGTTGGAGAGGATGTGGGAAAACTGGGACAATTATACATTGTTACTGGAATTGTGAAAGGATCCAACCATTCTGGAGACGTTTGGAACTATGCTCAAAAAGCTATTAAATTATGCATACCCTTTGAGTCAGCAGTGTTTCTACTGGGCTTATATCCCAAATAGATCTTAAAAGAGGGAAATGAACCCATATGTGCAAAAATGTTCATAGCAGCCTTTTTTTAGTGGCAAGAATGGAGGCTGAGTGAATGCGCATTAGCTGGAGAATGGCTGAATAAGTTATGGTGTGTTTTCTCATTGTTGTCATTCTTTTGGATGAAATTATTAATTGTGCCTATGATTGGCTGTTTCACCCATTCATTCTTCAGGATGAGATTAGTTAGTTTTCAATTTCTTTTGGGTCTATTTTCCCCTGGCCTTTGAGTGAATGTAGCTTTTATTGCAATGTGATCTGAAAAGAATGCACTTATTACTTCTGCCTTTCTGACTTTGATTCTGAGGTCCTTATGTCTTAATATATGGTCAATTTTTGTATAGGTTCCATGAACTGCCAAGAAGAAAGTGAATTC
This sequence comes from Antechinus flavipes, assembly GCF_016432865.1. NCBI lineage: Eukaryota > Metazoa > Chordata > Mammalia > Dasyuromorphia > Dasyuridae > Antechinus > Antechinus flavipes. Next base: position 531,767,713 of record NC_067398.1, read on the forward strand.
CTTTCTGACTACCTTCAGTTTTTCCAAAGATCTATCATACCTAACTTTTTTAGTATTCTATTTACCTCTTTAATTTCTTTCTTATTTATTTTATCTAGTTTTAATTTATATAAGATTTAATTTATCTAGGTTTTAATTATCTAGTTCTGGAAGGGCAAGGTTGATATCTCCCACTATTATAGTTTTGCTCTCTATTCTTCTTGCAGCTCTCTTAACTTCTCTTTTAGGAATTTAAATGCTATACCACTTGGTGCATATATGTTTAGTATTGACATTGCTTCATTATCTATGGTACCCCTTAGCAAGATATAGTTTCCTTGCTTATCTCTTTTAATTAGATCAATTTTTGCTTTTGCTTGATCTGAGATCAGGATGGCTACCCCTGCTTCTTTTTTTTTTTTAAACCTCATCTGAAGCATAATAGATTCTGCTCCAGCCTTTTATCTTTACTCTTTATGTATCACCTTGCTTTAAATGTGTTTCATGTAAACAACATATTGTAGGATTCTGACTTTTAATCCAGTCCACCTTCTCCGCTTTATGGGAGAGTTCATGCCATTCACATTTATGGTAAAAACTACTTTCCTGCCATATTATTATCCCCAGATTATACTTTTTTCTTTTCTTTCCTCCTTACTCCCCTCCCCAGTATTAACTTTATAGGCACCAGATGCCTCAAGCAGCCCTCACCCTTTAGAATCCCTCCCTTTGGAATCCCTCTATCTTCCTTTTACCTAGTCCCTACCATTTCTGTATTCCCTTCTATTTAGCCTATCCCTTCCTTTTTCACTTTTCCCTTCCCACTTGTCAATTAAATTTCTCTGTAAACCAAATTTGTCTAATATTTTCTCTTTCAGCCAAATGTTTACATATGAGGGAAAGAAGAGTGGGGGATGAATATAGTGTGAATCTTACTCTCATCAAATTTTTTCCTTTACTTTTCCCTTTTTCTGCTACAATCATTTTTCCATCTCTAGTTCTTTTTTTATATTATAACAGTAAAATCAAATTATAAATGCACTCTCTATGTATGCCCATAACAGAAATACAGTTCTCAAGGGTTCTGTTTACCTTTTTATGCTTCTCTTGAGTCCTATATTTGAAGGTCAAATTTTTTGTTTAACTCTAGTTTTTTCATCCAAAATAAATAGAACTCACCATTGAAAGATCATCTTCTTTTCTGGAAAAAAATGCTCAGTTTAGTTAGATAGTTTATTCTTGCCTACATTCCAAGTTCCTTTGCTTTCAGAATCTCATATTCCAGGCCCCTCTATCCTTTAATGTGGAAGCTGCTACATCCTGAGTGATCCTTATTGAGGCTCCTTGGTATTTAAATAGTTTCTTTCTGGCTGCTTGTAATATTTTTCATTGGTATGATAGTCCTGAAATTTAGTCACAATATTCCTTGAAGTTTTAATTTTAGGGTCTCTTTCAGGAGGTATTTGGTGAATTTTTTCGATGGCTATTTGGCCTTCTGATTCTATGACATCTGGGTGGTTCTCTTTAATGATTTGGTGAAAAATAGTGTCTAGGCTCTTTTTGTCATTATGATTTTCAGGGAATTCAAAAATCTTTAGATTATCTCTCCTAGATCTATTTTCCAGGTTTGTTGTATTAAAAATCAGTTATTTAACATTTTTTACAATAATGAGACAACATAACAAAATTTGTGGGATACAGCCAATGCAGTAATAAGGGGAAATTTTATATCTCTAGAGGCTTACTTGCATAAAATAGAGAAAGAGAAGATCAATGAATTGGGCTTGAAACTAAAGAAGCTAGAAAAAGAGCAAATTAAAACCTCTCAACAAAATACTAAATTTGAAATTTTAAAAATAAAGGGAGAGATTAATAAAATTGAAAGTAAAAAAAGGCTATTGAATTAATAAATAAAACTAAGAATTGGTTTTAAGAAAAAAAACAAAATAGATACATCTTTGGTAAATTTGATTAACAAAAGAAAAGAAGAAAATCAAATTGTTAGTCTTAAAAATTAAAGGGGAGAACTTTCCACTAATGAAGAGGAAATTAAAACAATAATTGGACGTTAACTTGCCCAACTGTATGCCAATAAATTCGATAACCTAAGTGAAATGAAGGAATACCTACAAAAATATAGGTTGCCCAGATTAAAAGAGGAGGAAGTAAATTGCTTAAATAATCTCATCTTAGAAAAAGAAATAGAACAAACTATATTATCAACTCCCTAAGAAAAAATCCTCAGGACCAGATGGATTTACATGTGAATTCTACCAAACATTTAAAGAACAATTAAGCCCAATACTATATTAATTATTTGAAAAAATAAGGAATGAAGGAGTCCTGCCAAATTCTTTTTATGACACAGACATGGTACTGATACCTAAACCAGGTAGGATGAAAACAGAAAAGGAAAGTATAGGAATAAATGGGCTTTTCATTAAAATAGTCAATAGCATCTGTTCAAAACTATTGGTAAGCATCATATGTAATGGGGATAAACTGTAATCATTCCCAATTACATCAGGAGTGAAACAAGGTTGTCCACTATCACCATTACTATTCAATATCTTATTAGAAAAGCTAACTTTGGCAATAAGAGATGAAAAAAAAGATTAAAGGAATTAGAGTAGGTAATGAGGAAACCAAATTATCACTCTTTGCATATGATATGATGGAATAATTAGAGAACCCCCAGAGAATCTACTAGAAAGCTATTAGAAATAATCCACAGCTTTAGCAAAGTTGAAAGATATAAAATAAATCTACATAAATCATTAGCATTTTTATACATCACTAAACAAATACAATAGCAAGAGATACAAAGAGAAATTCCATTTTAAAATAACTGTCAATAATATAAAAAATTTGGGACTCTATGTGCTAAGGGAAAGTCAGGAACTATATGAGCAAAACTACAAAACACTTTCCACACAAATAAAGTCAGATCTAAACAATTGGAAAAATATTAAATGCCTTGGAGAAGTTGAGCAAATATAATAAAGATGACAATACTACCTAATCTATTTATTTAGTTTTATATCAATCAGACTCCCAAGAAACTATTTTAATGACCTAGAAAAAATAACAACAAAATTCATCTGCAAGATGAAGGTCAAGAATTTCAAGGGAACTAATGAAAAAAAAATCAAATTAAGGTGGCCTAGCTGTACCTGATCTAAAGTTATATTATAAAGCAGCAGTCACCAAAACCATTTGGTATTGGCTAAGAAATAGATTATTTGATCAGTGGAAAAGGTTAGGTTCACAGGACAGAATAGTCAACTATAGCAATCTAGTGTTTGACAAACCCAAGGATCCTAACTTTTGGGATAAGAATTCATTATTTGATAAAAACGGCTGGGATAACTGGAAATTAGTATGGCAGAAATTAGGCATGGACCCACACTTAACCCCGTATACCAAGATAGGATCAAAATGGGTCCATGATTTAGGCATAAAGAACAAGATTCTAAATAAATTAGAGGAACATAGGATAGTTTACCTCTCAGGCTTATGGAGGAGGAAGGCATTTGTGACCAAAGATGAACAAGAGATCATTATTGATCACAAAATAGAAAATTTTGATTATATCAAATTAAAAAGCCTTTGTACAAACAAAACTAATGCAAATAAGATTAGAAGGGAAGCAACAAACTGGGAAAACATTTTTACTGTTAAAGGTTCTGATAAAGGCCTCATTTCCAAAATATATAGAGAATTGACTCTAATTTATAAGAAATCAAGCTATTCTCCAATTGATAAATGGTCAAAGGATATGAACAGACAATTCTCAGATGAAGAAATTAAAACTATTTCTAACCATATGAAAATATGCTCCAAATCATTATTAATCTCCTGATTCTGCTTATTTCACTTAGCATCAATTCATGTAAGTCTCTCCAGGTCTCCCTGAACTCATCCTGCTAGTCATTTCATACAGAACAATAATATTCCATAACATTCATATACAACAATTTATTCAGCCACTCTCCAATTTATGGGCATTCATTCAATTTCCAGTTTCTAGCCACTACAAAAGGAGCTGCCACAAAGATTTTTGCACATATGGGACCTTTTCCCTTCTTTAAGATCTCTTTGGAATATAAGCCCAATAGTAACACTGCTTGATCAAAGAGTATGCACAGTTTGATAACTTTTTGAGCATAGTTCCAAATTGTTCTCCAGAATGGTGGGATTCATTCACAATTCCACCAATAATGTTTCACTGTCCCACTTTTCCCACATCCCCTCCAACCTTTGTCATTATCTTTTCCTAGCATCATAGCCAATTTGAGAGGTATGTAGTGGCATCTCAAAGTTGTCTTAACTTGCATTTATCTGATCCATAGTGGTTTGGAGCACCTTTTCATATGACTAAAAATAGTTTCAATTTCTTCATCTGAAAATTGTCTGTTTATATCCTTTGACCATTTATCAATTGGAGAATCACTTAATTTCTTATAAATTTGAGTCAATTTCTATATATTTTTAGAAATGAGGCCTTTAACAGAACCTTTGAATGTAAAAATGTTTTCCCAAGTTATTGCTTCCCTTCTAATCTTGTCTGCATTAATTGTATTTGTACAAAAAACTTTTTTAACTTAATATAATCAAAATTTTCTATTTTGTGATCAATAATGATCTCTAGTTCTTTGGTCACAAATTCCTTTTTCCTCCACAGGTCTGAGAGGTAAAAACTATCTTATGTTTTTCTAATTTATATATAATCTCTTTATGCCTAGATCATGAACCCATTTTGACATTATGTTGGTGTACAGTGTTAAGTGTGGGTTAATGCCTAGTTTCTGCCATACTAGTTTCCAATTTTCCCAGCAGTTTTTATCAAATAGTGAATTAATGTCCCAAAAGCTGGGGTCTTTGGGTTTATCAAATAGCAATCTATTGCTATAGTTATTGAACTATATTTTTTTGTCATGTGAACCTAACCTATTCCATTGTTCAATAGTCTATTTCTTAGCTGATACCAAATGGATTTGATGACCTCTGCATTAGAGAATCTCTAATTTATCTCATTTAGCTCAACTTGCTTTACTTCCATTCATTTGCTTCTTAACCCCTTTACTTTTTATTTACTTCTAAGACATTAGAACAATAAAGGTATAGTCCAATGACAAAAAAAGAAAATCATCTATGCATGTTTTGAAAATAAAAAGTTTTAATAAAAATAAATTTTGGTGTATGAATATTATGGAATATTATGGTTCTGTAAGAAATGATAAGCAGTATGATTTCAGAGAGGCTTGGAGAGACTTCCATGTACTGATGCCACCTGAAATGAGCAGAACCAGGAGATCATTGTACATGGCAACAGCAATATTATACAATGATCAATTCTGATGACCATGGCTCTCTTCAACAATGAGATGATTCAGACTAGTTCCAATGGTCTTGTGATCAAAAGAGCAGTCTGCACCTAGAGAGAGGGTTGTGGGAACTAAGTGTGGTTCACAACATAGCATTCTCACTCTTTTTGTTGTTGTTTGCTTGCATTTTATTTTATTTTTTTTTCATTTTTTTCTTTTCTGGTTTGATTTGATTTTTCTTGTACAGCAAGATAAATATGTATGCATATATTAGATTTAATTGGACTGCTTGCCATCTAGGGGAAGGGATAGGAAAAGAGGGGGGAACTGGAATACAAGGTTTTTCAAGGGCTAATGTTGCAGAATTATCTATGCATATGTTTTGAAAAAAAACTTTAATAAAAAAGAGAAACATATGCCACACTTTAGAACAAAGGGTATAACTGATATATCATTTTACATTAACATTTTGCCAGTTTGGATGTGTTTCTGGATTTTTTTTAATTGTACTTTTTTTGACCCATCTGTTTTACTCTCCTGTTAATTTTTGGCTTTGATTATCCTTGAACTGCCTAGCTTCCTTACAATCAAAACTATTGCAACACTCTTAATAGTCATTGCAATGATATTCTTGAAGTGCCATTGCGTTTTTCATATTACCTTGAATTAATATCAGTACTAAAAGCACAAAAAAAACCCCAAACAACAACAAAGTTTATAGCCCCCAAACCTAGGATTAAGTAAGAAAATTAATTCAATCTCATTTTATCTGCTCAATATTAAGCATTCCAATTCAGCCTGTTGTCCGTAGATATGCATGTGTATCACCACTGATGACTCAATATAAAACCAGTTATTGACTATTTCAAGTAATCTCACATAACCATATCAACGAGGAATTTCCTCTATCAAGAAAGAACTTAATTCTTGGAGCTTAATTTCTTGAAGAATTTCCTGAAGTCCTTAGCGATTAAATTATTTTGCCTAGGTCAGACAGCTAGATATGCCAAAGAAAAGATTATAAACCCACTTTTTTTGGTTCTAAAGTCAAAATACCAAACATTCTTTTTAAGTAATTTTTAAAAATTCAGTTACCCAAACTCCTCCTGTTCTGCTCTTTTCTTCTCCTTGAAAAAGTAAGCAATTTGGCAACAATTCTACTAATGAACTCTTGCAATTTTTTTCATATTAATCATGCTGCAAAATAAAACACAGACAAAAAATTAAACTAGAAAATAAAGAAAGGAAAAACCTTTATGTGTCCATTTTAATTCTCCTATGGAATCATTTTTTCATCATGTGTCCTTTGAAATAAACATGTATTATTTACCTGATTGGAGTAGCCTTAGTATTTCATAGCTGATCAATCTTTCTATGTTGCTATTACCATGGACAATATTCTTCTGATTCTCTTCATTTCACTTGTGGCTTTCTTTTCATATCACTTTCTCCAGGTTTTTCTGAAACCATCCTGCTTGTCATTCTTCATTGCACAATGATATTTTATAACTTCCTTAGCTATTTCCCAATTTATGAGCATCCCCTTTATTTCCAATGCTTTGCCACCACACAAAGAGTTACTATAAATATTTTGTTTATATAAATCCATTTCCCTTTTCTTTTATTTCTTTGGGAAACATATTATTAGCTGTATTGCAAGGTCAAAAGGTAAGTATAGTTTTATAGCTCTTTGACCATAATTACAAATTATTCTTCAGAAATGTTGGACTTGTTCACAACTCTAATAGTGCTTTAATTTTCCTGTTTGACTACAGCCCCTAAAGCATTTCTCATTTTTCTTTTTTCATAGGTTAGAAATCTAATAAGTATGAAGTAATATGTCAGAATTGTTTTAAATTGCAGTTCTTTGAACAGTAGTGATTTAGAGGATTTTTCACATGAATTATTGATGCTTGATACATTCTCCTGAAAAATGTCTTTTCATATCCTTTGGCCATTTATCAACAGAGTTCTCTCTTATTTTTATAAATTTGATCAGTTTTCTATATATTTGAAAACTGACATCTTTAGAGAAACATGATATAAAACTCCCATAGTTTCCTTCTTTTCTTCTAACTTTGGAAGCATTAGTTTTATTTGTGAATTTTTTTTTTTCATTTTCAGTATCATAGTTACTTATTTTACTTCTTGTGATATTTGCTTCTTCTTGTTTGGTTGCAAACTCTTTCCTTATCCACAGATCTGCCAGATTCATTTCCCATGCTTCCCTAGTTTACTATTGATATCATTTTTATATCTAAATCATTTATCCAATTTGGTCTTATTTTTGCATGTGATATGAAGTGTTGATCTATCTCTAATTTCTATCAAATTAATTTTCAGTTTTCCCAGGAAATTTTTTTTTCCTTAGTGATTTATTGTCTGAAAAGCTTGTATCTTTTGGTTTATCAACCACTGGATGACCATAGTCATTTGTATTTTGTAACTCATCTATTCCACTGATTATCCTCTTTATTTTTTAGCCACTACCTGGTTGAATTGATGATTACTGCTTTGTAATAGATGTCAAAATCTGAAAATGGTAGGCTGGATTCCTGCATGTTTTTTTTTAAAATGATATCCTTAACTTTTTATTCTTTTACATGAATTTTGTTATTAATAATTTTATTTTTCCCAGTTATATGTAAAACTTTTTTTACATTTATTTTTAAAAACATTGAGTTCCAGTTTCTCTTCCTTCATCTTTATCATTCCCATTGGGAAGAGATATGTAAAATTATGCAAAACATTTCCATGAAAGTCATGTTGCAAAAACAAAAAATGAAAAGCAAACCAACTTTGGATCTTCCCTTCACTCCCAATAAAAAAATCCTCAAGAAAGAAAAATTTTTAAAAAGTGTGTTTCTGTTTGTATTCAAACACAAGTTTCTCTGCATATGAATAGCATTTTTTCATCACAAATTCTTCAGAGCAATCTTCAGTCATTGTATTGCTGAGAAGAGTAAAGTCATCCATTGTTAAGAGTTCAAAATGTTGGAGTTTGTTCTCAGAGGACAGCCGGTTTAGAGGCTTAGAGCCCTTCGGATGTCTCCAAATTCAAAGGTTCTGTCCTTCAGCCTCTGCCTCTGCCTTCTTCTGCCTCCAACAGAGATGGAAGATCTCTCTTATCTCCTTCTGGGGAGCCCAGCACCAACTTGCCGCGGAGAGAGGGCTTCTGGCGTAGCTCCACTGAAATCCCAAAAGTGTTCTCTGCAGCAGAGTCGTTTCTCTCGAGTCTAGCGCGATCAGCCAGCCAAGAGGAAAATATGTATTCTGCGATAGATCCTTCATCGCTGGCTTTTTATCTGCCTCTTCTGAGAGAATGGGATTATGGGTTTTCTCCCATAGTGCTCTCTGGCCCAATGACTTTAAGGGAGGTGTGAACTCTCTTGAAGTTAGAAAGTGTACTTTGTGAAGCTAGCATACTTGTGGAGTCCAATGAGTAAAGGTGGGAACACAAGCCTTGTCTTGATTAGTTCTACTTAGTACCTTGTTTCAGGTTCTGGCCAAAACAACTTCTTGTAAGATTAGATCAACTCTAATTACTTAGCAGTTAGTAAGGATTCCAACAATCCATAGGTGACAATCCCACAACATTGCTGTTAATTTGTACACAGTACATTTCACTTTGCTTGAAGACATGGAGAACTTTCCAGATTTTTCAGAGATTTGTTTTTATTTTTTTGAGCTGTGTAAAATAATTATTTAGTAGTTTGATTGGTATGGAACTTAATAAGTATTAACTCATGTAAAATGTTATTTTTATTATAAATGGTTTAGTCTATTCATGAGCAATTATTATATTTGATTTTATGTGAAAAGTATTTTGTAATTGAGTTCACACAGTTTCTATTTTTTTCTTAGTAAGTAGCTTCCTGAATATTTTATAGTGCCTATAGTTATTTTAAATATAATTTTTCTGTCTCTTTCTACTGGATTTTGTTGGTAGTATATAGAAATCCTGAAGCTGAGATGCAACAAAACATGACTGATTCTATGATGCTTGTGCAAATGTTAACCTACAATTAACACCAAAAACAAAACAACTCCCCCGAAAAAATACATATCCACACACAACCTCCCCCCGCCAAAAAAAATAGGTTCTCCACCCATCAAAATCATACAATCCATATATGGAACCTAGCAAATGGAAAATTTTTGAGTATTGTGGATACATTCATTTACCTTGGCAGTATATATTCCAGAGATGTACACATAGATGATGAGGTTCATGCACTAATTGCCAAACCTGACTCAGTATTTGGGAGACTCTAAAGGAAAGTTTTAGAAAGTAAACATATTATACTGGCATTCAAATTGAAGGTCTTCAGAACTGTTTTATTGACTTACTTATTGTATGCCTAGAAATCTAGAACATATTCTTGGCACCATGCTAGAAAACAAAATCTCTTCCATATTACTTGTCATAGGAAGATTCTGAAGATCAGGTGGCAAGATAAGTTACCAGACATTGAAGGCCTTTATTGAGCTGCATTGCCAAGCATTCAAAGTTTATTGGAAAAATCCCAACACCAATGGGATGGCTACATTGTTTGAATGGCAGGGTATATTTGCCTAAAAAAACTATATTGGAGAAAACTTACCTAAGGCAGATGCTCACATGATGGTTAGAAGAACTAAAACAAGGATACTCTTAATATCTCTCTAAATAAATTTGGAATCAATTGCATGACATAGGAGATGATAATAAATGGCTGCAACATGGGATGTCCACATCAAAGAAGACACTGTGCTCATGAATGAATCAGAATGGCAGTAAATCAATATAAACATGAGATACAAAAACGTACAAATGATTCTACTGCAAATATTCATATGAACCTTTTGTGCTTGATCTACTGTAGAGCTTTCAGCTAATATTAGATTGAATAGCCACAGATGAAGACACTATAGATTTATTTGAACATATTCAGCCTCTTCAATAATGAAAGGCAACAACCATAGAAACACTGATGCTTTGTATGGGTTTAGTTTATATCTTGAGGCTTTCCTATTGTTGTTAATTGTCTAGTTTTTTTTTTAAACTTGTTTTTTAGTTGAATGTCTAGAATTCTCTAAGTATGCCATCATGTCATCCACAGTAAAATATAGTTTTATTTCTTTGTTGTTTAATTTTATTTTTTCAACTTCTTTTCCTTGACTTTTGTTTCAATTAGCATTTATGTACAATGTTGAATAATAGAGGTGGTAATAGGCATTCTTGCTTCACCCCTGATTTTATTTGAAAGTTTCCAAGTTTATCCTTATTACAGATAATACTTATTCTTGATTTTAGATAGATACTACTTATCATTTTAAGAAAGGCTCTCATTTATTTCTTTGCTTCTAGTATTTTTATGGGAATGTGTGTGTTTTGTCAAAGGCTTTTTATGTACCTATTATATGATCATATGGTTTTTGTGGACTTTTATTTATATAGTTTATTACTCTGATAGTTTTCCTATTATTGAACCAGTTATACACTTCTAGTATAAATTCTGTCTGGTAATAGTGCATAATCTTTGTGATCTATTGCTATTATATTCTTGCCCTTTTTTGTTTTAATTTTGCATCAATATTAGTTAAGAAAATTACTCTGTAGTTTTCTTTGTATGTTTTTTGCTCTTATGAAGGATTTGATTATCAAAACTATATTTGTATTATAAAAGAAATTTGGTAGTTTATATTGTTTTGAGATTTCCTTAAATGTTTGGTAGAATTTACATGTGAATCCAGATAGTTCTGCACATTCTTGGAGCTAATTGATGTTATTCAAATTATTTTTTCAAAGATAGTTATTTAAGTATTCTATTTCTTATACTAATCTAGGCATTTTATATTTTTTGTAATTGTTTATTCATTTCTCTTATACTGTTAATTTTACTGGTATATAAATTATCAAAATAACTTCTAATTATTCCTTTAATTTCATTTTAGTGGTGTTGAATTTAGCTTTTATATTCTTGATACTGGTAATTTGTTATTTTCTTTTTTTTTCCAAAAAAATTAACAAAGGATTTATCTATGTTTTTCCACAAAGCCAGCTCTTAATTTCATTTATTAATCTAATCTTTTGACTTTCAATTTTATTACGTTGTCCTTTGGTTCTCACAGTTTCTATTTTTTTGTGTTTTTTAATTAGGGAATTTTATTTTTGTTCTTTTTCTTGTTTCAGTTTAATTGCACACCCAATTCATTGATCTTCCCCTATTCTATTTTATTGATATAGTTTAAATATATATTTGTCATCTATGTACTGCTATATAGCATTCAATAAATTGTGGATTATATGTGTTCAATACTGATATTCCTTCACTAACTATGTTTCCTTTTAGTAAAAGTAACTTCCCCATTTTTCATTTTAATTAAATCTATTTTTGTTTTTTCTTTGTCTGAAGTCATGATTACTATTGTTTTTATTGCTTCAGCTAAAGCATAAAATATTCTGGTCTAATTTCTTATTTTAATTCTGAATTGTTGTATTCTGGTTTCTAATTGATTCTGCTACCTTCTTTTCTTTTATTGGTGAGTCTATCTCACTTACATTCATAATAAAGATTAACTGCATTTCTCTCCATTCTATATTCTTCTCCTTAACCTTCTATCTTTTTTTAGCCTATTCCTTCTTTAAAATAATTTCTCCTAATTACCACAGTCTACTTTATCTGCCCTCTTTTTTATCACCTTCTTTCCTCTCCCTTTTGTCTTTAACTTGTTATTTCTCTTTTGGGTAAGAGATTTATTTTACTAAATTTATATGTGTATGTTTGTGTGTGTGTGTGTGTGTGTGTGTGTGTGTGTGTGTGTGTGTGTGTGCAAGTGCATGGCTATTTCCCTCTTTTATATAAGTTATACATTTTAACCATAAAAACATATATTTTACTAAATTTATGTGTGTGTGTGTGTGTGTGCAAGTGCATGGCTATTTCCCTCTTTTATATAAGTTATACATTTTAACCATAAAAAACATTTCCATCTTAGTCACTGTGGAAGAAAACAGAGATCTAAAGAAAATAAAATCCAACAAAAATAAAGTAAAGGAAAAACAAACACATTTGATCTGCATTTAGACTCAAACTATTCCCTTTTGAAGTAATTAATTAGCAAGTTTATGTTTGATAGATATTGCTTTATGAGTTGTTTTTGGAGAGAAAAAATCAAAACAGAAAGAATAAACTATAGGAAAGGAAAAAAATAGAAAAATAAGTGAACATGATATGTGTTGATTTACATTTAATCTCCATAATTCTTTTTCTGGAAGCAGATGACATTTTCTATCCAAAGTCTATTGAAATTGAATCACTGAAACACTGAGAAAAACCAACTCTTTCATAGTTGATCATTGCACATCCTTGCTGCCATTGTGTACAATGCATTCCTAGTTCTAATGTTTTGCTCAGCATTAGTTTGTGTAAATCTTTCCAGGCCTTTCTATAATCAGCTTGTTCATCATTTCTTATAAACATTATACCTCCATATACCACAACTTGTTTATCCATTCTCCATTAGAAGGGGATTTACTTATTTTCTTTGCTAGAATAAAAAGAACCGCTAAAAACATTTTTGCACATTTTTGTCCTTTTTTCTCTTTTATGGTTTCCTTGGGATATAGACCCGGTAAAGGTCTATATAAGTCAAAGGATATCCATAGTTTTATAGCTCTTTGGGCATAATAGCAAATTCTTCTCTCTCCTTTCACAATTCTACCAATAATGCATTACTGTTCAAGTTTTCCCACATTTCTTCTAACATTCATTGTCTTTTCCTGTCAGTTTAGTTAATCTGAGAGGTATGAAGTGATACCTTAAAATTGTTTGAATTGGCATTATTCTAGTCAATAGGGATGTAGAGCATGTTTTCATATGACCATAGAGAGCTTTAGTTTTGTCATCTGAAAATATGACTATTTATCAATTGGGGAAGGACTTGTATTCTTGTAAATTTACCACAGTTCTCTATATATTATAGAAATTACACCTTTATCAGAAACACTGGCTATAAACATTTTCCCCCAACTTTGTACTTCCTTTTTAATCTTGTTTCTGTTGGTTTTGTTTGTATAAAACCTTTTTAATTTAATGTGATCAAAGTTGTCTATTTTGCCTCTCATAATGTTCTCTAATTCTTTGGTCAAAAATTCCTCCTTTCTCCAAATAAATGATAGCTAAATTATCCCTTGCTCTCCTAATTTGTTTATGGTATGACCCTTTATGCTCAAATCATGTACCCATTTTGACCTTATTTTGGTATGAGGTGTGAAATGTCAATCTATGCCAAGTTTCTGACATTATTTTCCAGTTTTCTCAGAAATTTTTGTGAAATAGTGAATTCTTATTCCAGAAGCTGAAGTATGGGGGTTTATGAAATACTAGATTACTACAGAACTTGATAGATGTGTTATGTGTTTCTAATGTATTCCACTGATTCAATATTCTTATTTCTTAGCCAGTACCAAACGGTTTTGATGACTACTGCATTATACTATAATTTTAGTTGTGATACTGCTAAGCCACTATCCTTTTTTTTTCATTAATTCCCTTGATATTCTTGACCTTTTGTTCTTCCAGATGAATTTTGTTATTATTTTTTCTATTTCTATAAAATAATGTTTTGGCAGTTTGTTTTGTATGGCACTGAACAAGTAGATCAATTTAGGCAGAATTGTCATTTTTATTATAGTAGCTCAGTCTACTGATGAGCAATAGATATTTTTTCAATTATTTAGATCTGATTTTATTTGTATGAGAAATGTTTTGTAATTGTGTTTATATAGTTATTTGCTTTGTCTTGGGAGGTAGATATCCAAATAGTTTATTTTGTCTATAGCTACTTTAAATGGAATTTCTCTTTTTATTTCTTGCTGATAAGCTTTGACAGTAATATATATATAAATCCTGATGATTTGTGTGGGTTTATTTTATATCTTGCAACTTTGCTAAAGCTGGCAATGGTTTTGGATGATTTTCTAGTATTCTCTAAATATATTATCATATCATCTGCAAAGAATGATAGTTTTATTTCCTCATTGCCTATTCTAATTCCTTTAATTTCTTTTTCTTATTGTTAATGCCAACATTTCTAGTATGAGGTTGAATAATAATAATAGTCATAATGAGCATCCTTGTTTTACCCTTGATCTTATTGGAAATGAATTCAGGTTCTCTCCATTGCAAAAAATACTTGCTATTTGTTTTAAATAAGACACTGCTTATTATTTTAAGGAAATCTCCCTTTAAACCTGTGATCTCTAGTGTTTTTAAAAGCAATGGGTACCATTTTGTCAAAATCTTTTTCTGCATCTTTTGAGATTATCATTTGATTTCTGTTGGTGTTGTTATTGATATGATTGATTATAGTAATACTTTTCCTGATATTGAACCAACCCCTAATTAGTGGTACAAATCCCATTTGGTTGTAGTATCCTACTAATTAGCTGCTGTAATCTCTAACATTTTATTTAAAATATTTGCATCAACTTTATTAGGGAGATCTGTTTGTAATTTTCTTTCTTTATTTTGGCTCTTCCTGGTTTAGGAGTCAATACCATATTTATGTCATTAAATGAATTTGGCTGAACTCCTTTACCAAATTTCCAAATAGTTTACATAATATTGGAATTAATTGGTCTTTACATGTTTGGTAGAATTTACTTGTGAATCTATCTGGCCTTGGAGATTATTCTTAGGGAGTTCATTAATGGCTTGTTTAATTTCTCTTCTTAAAATGGGACAATTTAAGTAATTCATTTCCTCTTTTGTTAATCTGAGAAATTTATATTTTTGTAAATATTAATCCATTTCAGTTACATTGTCAGAATTGCTGCCATAGAATTGTGCAAAATAGCTATTAATTATAGCTTTAATTTATTTTTCGTTGGTTATAAGTTCACCCTTTTCATTTTTGATGCTGATGATTTGGTTTATTTCTTTCCTTTTTCTAATCAAATTTTAAAAAAAGCTTATCTTTTTTTTTCATAAAACCAACTCTTAGTTTTAAAAATTAGTTCAATATACAGATAATTTTCATATGAAGAAATTGAAACTATTTATAATCCTATGAAAAGGGGTTCCAAATCACTATTGATCAGATAAATGTAAATTAAGACAACTCTGAGATACCATTGCACACCTGTCAGATTGGCTAAGATGACAGGAAAAGATAATGATGAGTGTTGAGGGGATGTGGGAAAACTGGGACACTGATGCATTGTTGGTGCAACCGTGAATGGATCCAACCATTCTGGAGAGTAATTTGGAACTATGCTCAAAAAGCTATCAAACTGTGCATATCCTTTGACCCCGAAAGGAATTCTTACATAAGAATGCTTTACAAGGAAGAAGCAAAAACAAAAGCAAAAGAAGTGCTCTTCATCAATTAGCTTTTACTATTATCTTGCAACCTACTATTAGCTAGGTTCTGAACTAAGTACTGAGAATACAAAGAAAATTTTTAAAAATTCTCCTTACTCTTGAGAAGCTTGTATCCTTTCAAAGGAGAAATAATATGCAAACAATTATGTACAAAGAAGATATACAAAATAAATTGTGGATGTCCATACAGAAAAGTTATTAAAACTATGAAAAAACAAGAATGAATTCTTTCTGAAGCCCGGGAAACTGGGAAGCAAAGATAAAGAAGAAGAGAATTTTAGGAATGAGGTACAAGCCCTGGAGATATCTAGAAATTAGGAGACGGAGTATCATATGGGAGAAAAAGAATTATGGAGACCTGTATAAATATATCAAAGAGTACACAAAGAATAATGTGATATACGAAGACTGTGATAGGTAACAAATAGTTACATTATTTGTAATTTTTTATATTTGATCAAACAAAGGGCTTTTATATTTGATCCTATAGATAAGAAAGTCACTTGATTTTATTGAATAGGCAGTTGATATGGTCACATTTTTATATCTGGAAAATCAACTTGACAAACAAGTGAAAAATAAATTGAATTAGGGACAGATAAGTTAGATCAATCAGAAAGCTACTATACTAGTCTAAGTATGAGGTGAGGAAAGGTTACATTATTTTCCGAAGAAAAAATAATTTTTATGAAGGTAAACATGGCAGGATTTGACTACTGAATGAATATAGGGGATGAAAAAGTTCAAGGAGTAAAGCTAGGTGAAAGGAAGGATTCTTGTACATTTGACAGTCATAGAGAAGTTAGAAAGATGAGTTCAATTTTTAAAATGTTGAAGTTAGTGTCTACAGGCCATTCAGTTTAAAATTTTGTAAAAAGCAGTGGGAGAGATGAGACTAGAATTCAGGGGCAGATTAGGACCTGTAAAGTAGATAGAGATTTTAATTGAAACTGAGAACTAATTTTTAAACTTAAAATTCAAACTAAATTTATACCAAGTGAAATATCATAAAAAAAAACTTACGGAGAAGGGAGCAAATGATTGTATCAAAGGTTCCTTGGAGGTTAAAAATGATAATGGAGGATAAAAAATGATAATGACACTAAGATTTAGCAATTAAAAGATTAGTAACTTTTAAGAGTTGTTTCAGTGAAAAGTTGGGCTTAGAAGCCAGATGGCAAAGAATAAAGATGAAAATCCTTTTGAAGTTTAGACACAAAAGAAACAAAGACATGGGATAATATCTAGAGCTAATGGATGGATCATGTGAGGATTTTTTGATGTTTGGGGAAGAGATATGATGTATATAGATAATAGAAAACCTGCCAGTAGAGGGAGTGTTCAAAGATTAATGAGAAAGCTGGAATGATAGAAGTGGAAAACTGCATGAGAATGTGAATCATATCCCTTTGCTAAACTAGGATGTGGTCTTTAAAATGAAAGGTTATGTGTACCCAATATAGCTAAGCTCACATTTTAAATAAAGGTATAGTGATATATTTTCTATTATGTGATAATTTGTTTTTATCATAATTAAGTTAGGTTTGGAGTCAGGAGTTAAAATATGATCTCAAATATTTACTCTCTATCTGACTCTGGGAAAGTCATTTCTAATCCTCAGTTTACTCATTTATAAAATGTGGGTAAAAATAGTACTTATGAGAAGCAGATGAGATAAGGTATGTAAAGCAACTTGCTAACCTTAAAGTACTAAACAAATAATATTATTGGCTAAACTTTGGATGTTTCTAAATATCTTTTGAGTCCAGATTTCTGGTTTTACATTCTACTTAATGAAATTTTAGGACATCTAAATGACACAGTGTATAAAGTTCCAGACCTGAAGTCAGGAAGATTCATCTTTTTTTTTTTTTTTATTTCAAGTCTAGCTTCAAATGCTACTAAGCTATGTGATCATGGGCAAGTTAGTTATTTCACCATTTACCTCAGTTTCTTCATATGAAAAATGAACTAGAAAAAGAAATGGCAAACCACTCCATTATTTTTGCCAAGAAGTGCTGAGATGACAAAAATGAAAGTGACTGCTCTCTTAGAGTTTTGGAGAGTAAGGGGAAGTAGGACAATCTGTAGCTATGTCAATAAATACAAAACTGCTCGTGGTGTTGAAGTGGAGATTCATATCCATAAGCAGAGAGAATGCTTTTTTAATAATACAAAGAAGGTCTCTGGGGTGCAATGGAAATATGTGGAAGAGTGAAGAGGGAACGCTGGAGGCATGGGGCTTAAATGATTGAAGAGATCAATGAGCCAACAACAAGTAACGGAATCTAAGCAAAGGTCACCCAGGCCTCTCACTTATAAGGCTTCTATATGGGTCCATAAGACAATTGCTTGTCATGTGTCTCACAGTAGTAAAAGTCATTTGACTATATCATTCCTGGAGAATCATATGGAAAAGAAGATTAGGGAAAGACAGGGTGACCCTTAGTAGCACCTCTATCTATTCTTTCTCCTCTAACTGCTCTGTTTTAAACAAGTTTAGACCCCCTAAATCTGTTTCAAAGTGTTTTATAATTTGGTTAATGGTAATAACTAACAGTTCTTTAAAGTTTATGTAGTGGTTCATGATTTAGACACAAAGAGTGATATTATAAGCAAATTAGAAGACAAAGGATAATTTACCTCTCAGATCTGTGGAGAAGGAAAGAATTTGTGGCCAAAAAAAAACCCAAAAAAACAAAAAACCAAAAAACCTGGAGTTTATTACTGAATACAAAATAGATATTTATTATATTAATTTAAAAAGTTTTTGTACAAATAAGACCAATGCAAACAAGATTAATAGTAATAATAATCTGGGAAAAATTACATTCAAGGGTTTTGATAAAGGCCTAATTTCTAAAATAGATAGACAATTGACTCAAATTTATAAGAATTCAAGCTATTCTCCAGTTGATAAATGATCAAAGAGTATGAACAGACAATTTTGATTTCTAGTCATATAAAAAGGTACTCTAAATCAGTATTGATCAGAGAAATGCAAATTAAGACAACTCTGAGGTACCACTATATATCTCTCAGATTGGCTAAGGTAACAGGAAAAGATAATGATGAATGTTGGACACTTTGGGAAACTATACATTGCTGGCAGAGTTATGAACTGATCCAGCCCTATTCTAGAGAGTAATTTAGAAGTATGTCCAAAGGGCTATAGAACTGTGCATACCCTTTGATCCAGCAGTGTTTCTACTGGGCTTATATACCAAAAGAGCTCATAAATGAGGGAAATGGACCACATGTGCAAAAATGTTTGTGGCAGCCCTTTTTGTAATGGCAAGAAACTGGAAACTGAGTGGATGGCCATCAATAGGAGAATGACTGAATAAATAAATTATTACATATGAATATTATGGATATTAATGTTCTATAAGAAATGATTAGCAGGATGATTTAAAAGCAGCCTGGAGAGACTTATATGAACTAGTGCTGAGTGAAATGAGCAGAACGAAGACATCATTGTACACAGCAACAGAAAGATTATATGATCATCAATTCTGATGGATGTGGTTCTTTTCAACAATGACATGATTCAGGCCAGTTCAAATAATCTGTGATGAAGAGAGCCATGTACACTCAGAGTGAGCACTTGCAGAACTGAGTATGGACCACAATCTAGCATTTTCACTCTTTTTATTGTTGCTTGCTTGTATTTTATTTTTTCCCATTTTTTTTTCCTTTTTGATCTGACTTTTCTTGTGAAACAAGATAACTATATAAATATGTAAAATATGTGGGGTTTAACACACATTTTAACATACTTAACATATATTGGATTACTTGACATTTAGGGGGTGAGGGGAAGGAAGGGAAATTTGGAACATAAGGTTTTGCAAGAGTCAATGTTGAAAAATTATTCATGCATATATTTTGAAAATAAAAAAAGTTTTCATAAAAATAAAAACAATAAAGTTTGCATGCATAGTGTTGTATATAAGTTTTCTCATTTGCTGTTCATAAAACCCTGAAAAATTTTCCATATCTATTGATGATGAAACCAAGGTAGAGAAGAGTTAAGTGACTTGTCTCCTTCTTAGGAAGTATCTGGTTTGGAATCTGTATTTGTCATCCTCATTTCCAGTTCAACAATGTTTCTCTTGGCAATTTTCCTTTATTCCTTTATTGGCCTTTTTCAATTCTCTTCTGTGGTCAGTAGATCTAGAGAAAAAGAAGATCTGTCTAGCACAATTTATCTTTAGCTCAGGCACCTATTTAATATACAATAGGATCTACTTCTGGTCACTAGCATATTGTCTTTCAAGGCCTAGATATTGCCAGGGAATGGTTCACTAATGCTTACTTCACTTAAGTTCACTAAAACTTATTTTACATTCAATTTAATGACATATTATTTGTAATATGCATCAAAATATTCTTGTCAAAAATTTGAAACCTCTAAATTACCTTGTGATATATATGTAGACTTGGAGTCAGATTTGTTTTGAATAAGATTTCTGATAGTTCTATCATCCTAGGCAAGTCACAATTTCTCGGAGCCTTAGTTTTCTCATGAAAGAGATACATTTTTGACCTACCTCTCAGGGTTTTTGGAAGACTGAAGTAAGATAATGTATATAAAGTGCTCTGTACAATTTTGCAAACTTTTATATAAATTCATATTTTCATGGATGCATTAAAAATGTTTAAAAATCATGCCAAATAGAGTCCTTGGAAATCCACTACTTCCTATAAATCACTTTTTAAATACAAGCAAATAAAAATAACACATATTTTCCCAAGATATCTTGAGAGATGACATGCATGTTTTAAAATATATATATATATATATATATATATGTATATATATATTCTACTTGAAGTGCAGTCTCTTAATACTGTAGATGAACCTAGAGTCAGGAAGACCTAAATTTTAATGTACCCTCACATACTTACTGGTATCCATCAGTAAATCCCTTAATCTCTCTCTTTGTCAGTTTCCTCATCCCAAAATGGAATGTAAGTTAAGGATAAAATGAGATAATGTTTATAAAGCATTTTGCAAATCTTAAAGCATTAATTTTTATTTTTAAATAATAGTTTTTATTTAACTAGTTTTTAAATAATAATATTTTAATATTGCTTTAATAATAATAAAATATTTAAATATAAAAATAATTATACTAATTATAATATTTATATATAATATATAAAATATAATTATTGTAATTCACAAAAATAATTATAAACTATTTTAATGATAAATAATATTTTAAATAATAATAATAATAATAATTTCTTCAGGTAATCTGAATACAAATATATTTATAGAAGAGCCCAAAAGAGATAGATATTTTTCACAGATTAAAATTTTAAAAATACATGGGATCATAAGGTGGAAATATGTTGAGTTTAATGAGAAAACTTAATTGGGAATATTCAACATAAATTATCAGCTTATTAAGAATTTTAAATATCTAGTCTCTTGTGTGCTTAAATTTTTAATTAAAATTTACTGCCTACAAAGAAAACATCAGGGAAAGAGGATCAAGGAAGGCATGAAGAAGAACATGATGACATTTTCCCATAAAAGTTAAAAGTATGCTTTTAACTTTTACTTTATGATTCTTTTCTTGAATTAAAGATAGAAGAGGAGGAGTTGGAGAAGGAAATGATGATGATGAAAAAAAATGCATTTCTCCTAGGTTGATAGAACAAGGCCCAGTATATAGTTATCATCTTTAAATTCCCCTTTTATTTGGACTCAAAGATAGTTTATCATGACAACTTTAAAATTATTGCTCCAGGACACAGTTCCATTTATGCTGGCTTTGAAAAGAAATGATTTACCAAACCATTTTTCTTGTATACAATTTAAAATTGGTTAAATAAGATACATTTAGTTATCCAGTTTTGTTCTGTAAAACTGTTTTAAAGCTTAATTTGGTTATTTACGGGGAAGTACAAAACATTTTGTCATAAATGGTCATAAATAACTGGAGAAGAAGTTCTAAATTCTTTTGCATTTCATATTCATTCACTTATTCATTCAATCAATAAAGATTCACTAAGCTACACTTAGTTATGATCCCCATAAAGTTTCAAGAATCCTCTGTCTTTAAGTAGCTCTCAAGTTAGTAAATAAGATAGGGAATATGCAAAAATACCATGGACATTTTAATATGTTTGTTATCTCATCAAAGTAGGTAATTCCTTCAATCTATTCCTTTTCGCCTTATGTGATCCTTATTCATATCTTTTAATTTGCTCTCTGTGAGAAATCTACCAAATTTTATGGTTACCTTCCTTTATGCCTTTTAATATTCTGTGGGAACTATTATAAAACCTAGGTTGTCTATCTATAATTGTTCACTTTCAATACATTACTAATCAGTCTTCTTTTCTGAATATACATTTCCTAGACAACTTTTTGTGCCATTTTCACAAAAGATATTGTCAGCCTACCTAAATTGATTGTGTTTAAATTAAACTTTTGGGTTTCCAACGATTTGGATATTTTATAGGTTGTGGTATACCATGATTTCTATTTTTCACCATAACCAAGAAAAACACTTCTTTAAAAATGGGATTTTATATCAGATAGAAACTTATAGGAACTCAATAGTATTACAACTGCTAGTTTTTCAAATGTTACATGGTTTGTTTTCTTCCTTAAATGAAGTTTTGATCATTTACTTCATTGTTCATCATATGTAACACACACACACACAAACACAGAGACACATAGATAGATGGACTATTTTAATGGGCAACCTGACTACTTTCTATTGTTTGAACAGTAAGTGTTCCCTTTTTCATCCAGTTAATTTTTTTCCCAAATGGACAGATAGCCTATTTTTGATTTTTGTTCTTTTGTAGAGTCATGGATCTAATTAGGGAGATCATGTAGTGTTTTTAGACTACAGTCAATTTATTTATAAAGAGTATATTCTATAGAACCTCTTCAACTAAAGAGAATCGTTTCCCTATTTATATTTGGTGTGGGATATCCTTTATGTCAGTACTAAGCAATTCCACAAGCATGCAATTTTTGCAATCTTTAAAGAGTGACACATTAGCAGGAAGGTACCTATACTTAACCACACTACTTCAAGAGGAAATAATCAATAAAGATGAACATAGAATATTATATTCAATAAAACTTTCCATAAATTGTCTTTCTGTAATTATTCAGCTTGCTGTAGGAGATCAAAAGACTGTTCATTAAACTGTCTACTGTAATTTAGAATAGTAGATCATTTTCATAAAGAACATATGAAGCACAAAATATAAAATAAGACCATAAAATTAAACAAATTTCTATGAAGGTTCCAAAGGGGAAAAAATCATTTCTTATTAAGAAAATCAGAGTAGCTTTATAATGAAAGTGGCATTTGAAATGGACCTTGTAGGGGAAAAAATGCAATGTCAAGTAATAGAGAGGGGATGGAGAGCAGTGAAAATATAGGCCATAATATAAAAATTCTCTTTGGCTATCTACTCATACATATTTATATTTAAGAAAAGGAGACCAGAACACACACACACACACACACACACACACACACACACACACACACACACGCTGAAATATACATTGGTTTTGTGTCTGTGAATAGTTTCATAAGTGAATAATGGAAGAGAGCTAGATATTGAAAGAGTATACAAAAGTGGATGTAAATATTGTTGTGTATTTTCCTTATTTTAAAAATGTTTATCAAATTTGAAGCCTACAATGTTTATAAAAGATATCTTAACAAGAAAATATTCCCCTGAATTAAAATAAAATAAGATAGGATTGTAAAGAACTGATCCTTATGTCTAGATTGTCTTTTTGTATCATTCTTCTCTTGTGGCATATCCATTCCTTTAAGGCTAAATTAAGTTCCTTTTAAAAAAAGACTGCAGTTTTTAAACAGATACTGCTTATTATTTTAAGGAAAGCTCCCTTTATCTCTATGCTTTAGAGTGATTTTAACTGGAATGGATTCTGTATTTTGTCAAAATATTTTTCTGTATTTTTTGAGATTATCATGATTTCTGTTGTTATTGTTATGGCCAATTATGAAAAGAGTTTTCCTCATATTGAACTAGCCCTGCAATTGTGGTATAAATCCCACTTGTTCATCGTGTATTATGAAGCTGATAAATTGCTATAATGTCTTTGCTAATATTTTATTTACATATTTTTGCATCTATCTTCATTAGGTAGATTGGTTTGTAATTTTCTTTCTCTGTTTTGGCTCTTCCTAGTTTAGATGTCATTACCATATTTGTGTCATAGAAGGAAATTGGTAGTACATCTTTTTCTTTTACCTATTTTTCCAAATAGTTTACAGAGTATTGTAATAAATTGTTCTTTAAATATTTAATACAGGGAGTCAAGATGGCAGAGAAGGCACACACAACTTTCTATGCTCCTCTCATCCCTTCACAACCAACTACTAAATTCAGCCTCAAAAATAGCACTTTACTGCTAAAATTCATGATGATTAGACACCCACAATTTAGCAGGCAAAGATAATCTGGAAGATCACCAGGAAAACTTTGTCCTGAGGGGCTAGGAACAGACCAGCCAGGTAGGGAGAGCCTAGTATCCTGAGCAGACCAGGGATGGGAGTGATCTCTGTGGCTAGAGAAGTTATAGCTATGACTCTGCTATAGGCTAACTGCTCTGCCGTGATTACAAAGCAGTAAACCAGTAGAGAAATTAAAGCCTAAAACAGAGGGTACTCTAAAAAACCACCAGAACCTAACAAGATCTGGCTTTAACCACTCAAACCTGGAAGTGACTCAGGCAGACCCCCTAACACAGCCCTGCAGCCACATCCTGCAGTTCAGGGTTTTTGCAGGGGGGGGGGGAGGGGAAGAGTTATAAATCTGCACAGCAGGGGGGGCACAGCCCGGGACAGCCTCTAATCTGCACAGTGTGGGGCTCAATCTGGGACAATAGAACTTCCCCAGCACGATTTGTGCTTCTTGGGACAGACACACTTCCATTCCCTGCAGGACTCTTCACTGCTCAGCTGCTAATACCCACAGCCCCAGGGCAGGATTTGGCTTGGGCTAATGAAATTTTCACTGGACATTTAATGAAACAGAGGAATTCCATTTGTTTCTAAGGGAAAAAAAAACAGACTTAAACAAAAAATTTGATCTCCAACAATAGGACTCAAGAGAAGTCGAAAAAGGTAAAAGGAACTCTTGAGAACTGTATTTCAGTTGTAGGTATACATAAAAACTACATGTATAATTTGAGTTTACTTATATAACATAAAAAATGGAAGTAGAAATGGAAAGGGGATAGTGTCAAAAAAAAAAAAAAGGGAAAAGGGGAGATAAAAAGAGGGAAACTACATGCCATGATGAGGCAAAGGAAACCTATCATATCTGAGGAAACTTAAAGAAGGGGAGGAACATTGTGTGAATCTTACTCTCATCAGAGTTGCCTCAAAGAGGAAATAATTGACATATTTGTGTTACAGAGAATCTTCTCTCACCTCATTAAAAAGTGGGAGAGGAAAAGGGAAAAGGAAAAAGAGTAATAAGGGAAGGGTACAAGAAAGGGGAAGGGATTCAAAGGGAGGAGGGAGGGATCCTAAAGAGGGAGAGCTGCCTGACGCAAGAGGGACCCATAAGTTTAATACTAGGGAAGGGGATAAGCGGGGCAAGAAAAAGAAAAGCACAATCCAGGGATATTATGATGGCAGGAAATACAAAAATAGTAATTTTAACCATAAATGTGAATGGGATGAACTCATTTAAAACAGGGAGATACATATAGAGTAAAGGTAAAAGGCTGGAACAGAATCTATTATGCTTCAGATGAAGTCAAGAAAGCAGGGGTAGCCATCCTTATCTCAGATCAAGCAAAAGCAAAAATTGATCTAATCAAAAGAGATAAGGAAGGAAACTATATCTTGCTTAAGGGTACTATAGACAATGAAGCTATATCAATATTAAACATATATGCACCAAGTGATATAGCATCTAACTTCCTAAAGGAGAAGTTAAGAGAGTTGCAAGAAAAAATAGACAGCAAAACTATAATAGTGGGAGATCTCAATCTTGCCCTCTCAGAATTAGAAAAATCAAACCACAAAATAAATAGAAAGAAATTAAAGAGGTAAATAGAATATTAGAAAAAATAGATATGATAGATCTTTGGAGAAAACAGAATGGTGACAGAAAGGAGTATACTTTCTTCTCAGCAGTTCATGGAACCTATACAAAAATTGACCATATATTAGGATATAAAGACCTCAAAATTAAATGCAGGAAGGAAGAAATAGTAAATGTTTTCTTTTCAGATAACAATGCAATTAAAAACTACATTCAACAAAAAGAGGTAAATAGACCAAAAAGTAATTGGAAACTAAATAATCTCATCTTAAAGAATGATTGGGTGAAACAGCAAATTATAGACACAATTAATAATTTCACTCAAAATAATGACAATGATAAGACATCATGCCAAAATTTGTGGGATGCAGCCAAAGCAATAATAAGGGGAAATTTTATATCTTTAGAGGCTTACTTGAATAAAATAGAGAAAGAGAAGATCAATGAACTGTGCTTGCAACTTAATAAGCTAGAAAAAGACCAAATTAAAAATCCCCAATCAAATATTAAGCTTGAAATTCTCAAATTAAAAGGAGAAATTAATAATATTAAAAGTAAAAAATATTGAATTAATAAATAAAACTAAGAGTTGGTTTTATTAAAAAACAATAAAATAGATAAATCTTTGGTAAATCTGATTAGAAAAAGGAAAGAGGAAAGTCAAATTGTCAGTCTTAAAAATGAAAAGGGGAAACTTTCCACCAATGAAGAAGAAATTAGAGCAATAATAAAGAGTTACTTTGCCCAACTTTATGCCAATAAATTTGATAATCTAAGTGAAATGGATGATTACCTCTAAAAATATAGGTTACACAGATTAACAGAGGAGGAAGTAAATTGCTTAAATAGTCCCATTTCAGAAAAAGAAATAGAACAAGCTATTCTTGTTCTCCCTAAGAACAAACCCCCAGGACCAGATGGTTTTACATGTGAATTCTACCAAACATTTAAAGAACAATTAGCCCCAATGTTATATAAGCTATTTGAAAAAATAGGGAATGAAGGAGTCCTACCAAATTCCTTTTATGACACAGACATGGCACTGATACCTAAACCAGGTTGGATGAAAACAGAGAAAGAAAATTATAGACCATTCTCCCTAATGAAAATTGATGCTAAAATCTTAAATAAAATATTAGCCAAAAGATTACAGAAAATCATCTCCAGGATAATACACTATGACCAAGAAGGATTTATACCAGGAATGCAGAGCTGGTTCAATATTAGGAAAACTATTAACATAATTGACTATATCAATAACCAAATTAACAAAAAACATATGATCATCTCAATAGATGCAGAAAAAGCATTTGATAAAATCCAATATCCATTCCTAATAAAAACACTTGAGAGGATAGGAATAAATGGCCTTTTCCTTAAAATAGTTAGGAGTATATATTTAAAATCATCAGTAAGCATCATATGCAATGGGGAAAACTGGAATCTTTCCCAGTAAGATCAGGAGTGAAGCAAGGTTGCCCACTATCATCATTATTATTCAATATTGTATTAGAACTGCTAGCCTCAGCAATAAGAGTCAAAAAAGAGATTAAACTAATTAGAGTAGGTAATGAGGACACCAAACTATTACTCTTTGTAGATGATATGATGTCATATTTAGAGAACTCCAGAGATTCTACTAAAAAGCAATTAGAAATAACTCATAACTTTAGTAAAGTTGCAAAATACAAAATAAATCCACATAAATCCTCAGCATTTTTATATATCACCAAGAAAATCCAACAGCAAGAGATCCAAAGAGAAATTCCATTCAAAATAATTGTCGATAGCATAAAATATTTGGGAATCTATCTGCCAAAGGAAAGTCAGGGATTATATGAGCAAAATTACAAAAAAAAAAACTTTCCACACAAATAAAGTCAGATTTAAATAATTAGAAAAATATTAAGTGTTCTTGGATAGGCCGAGCAAATATAATAAAGATGACACTCCCTAAACTAATCTATTTATTTAGTGCTATCCAATCAGACTCCCAAGAAATGATTTTAATGACCTAGAAAAAAAATATCAACAAAATTCATTTGGAAAAACAAAAGGTCGAGAATCTCAAGGGAATTAATGAAAAAAAAAATCAAATGAAGATGGCCTAGCTGTACCTGATCTAAAACTATATTATAAAGCAGCAGTCACCAAAACTATTAGAAAATTTTGATCACATCAAATTAAAAAGTCTTTGTACAAACAAAACTAATGCAAATAAGATTAGAAGGGAAGCAACAAACTGGGAAAATATTTTTACTATTAAAGGTTCTGATAAAGGCCTCATTTCCAAAATATATAGAGAATTGACTCTAATTTATAAGAAATCAAGCCATTCTCCAATTGATAAATGGTCAAAAGATATGAACAGACAATTTTCAGATGATGAAATTGAAACTATTTCCACTCATATGAAAGAGTATTTCAAATCACTATTGATCAGAGAAAGGCAAATTAAGATAACTCAGAGGTACCACTACACACCTGTCAGATTGGCTAAGAAGACAGGAAAAAAATAATGATGAATGTTGGAGGGGATGCAGGAAAACTGTAATATTGATGCATTGTTGGTGGAGTTGTGAACGAATCCAACCATTCTGGAGAACAATCTGGAATTATGCCCAAAAAGTTATCAAACTGTGCATACCCTTTGATCCAGCAGTGCTACCACTGGGCTTATATCGCAAAGAAATACTAAAGAAGAGAAAGGGACTTGTATGTGCCAAAATGTTTGTGGTGGCCCTGTTTGTAGTGGCTAGAAACTGAAAAATGAATGGATGCCCATTAATTGGAGAATGGTTGGGTAAATTGTATTATATGAATGTTATGAAATATTATTGTTCTCTAAGAAATGACCAGCAGGATGAATACAGAGAGATTTGGAAAGACTTACATGAACTGATGCTAAGTGAAATGAGCAGAACTAGGAGATCATTATATACTTCAACAACAATACTGTATGAGGTTGTATTCTGACAGAAATGGATTTCTTCAACAAAGAGAAGATCTAACTGAGTTTTAATTGATCAATGATGGACAGAAGCAGCTACACCCAAAGAAAGAACACTGGGAAATGAAGGTAAACTCTTTGCATTTTTGTTTTTCTTCCCAGGTTATTTTTACCTTCTGAATCCAATTCTTCCTGTGCAACAAGAGAACTATTTGGTTCTGCACACAGAGATTGTATCTAGGATATACTGTGACATATTTAACATGTATAGGACTGCTTTCCTTCTGGGGGTGGGGGTGGAGGGAGGGAGGGAAAAAGTCAGAACAGAAGTGAGAGCAAGGGATAATGTTGTAAAGAAATTTTTTTCAAAATTAAAACAAAAACAAACAAAAAATAAATAAACAAGCAAAAAAAGCCAAAAAAAAATGTTTAGTAGAATTCACTTGTGAATCTATCTGGCCCTGGAGATTTTTTTCTTAGAGGGTTCATTAATTCAATTTCTTTTTCTAAAATGGGACTATTGGGGCAGAGTCAAGATAGCAGAGAGTAGACAGATCTTTATCTGAGTTCTTCCTGTGTCCCTCAGATCAACATGCAATCAAGCCTCTGAACTGGTTTTGGAGTAATAGAACCCACAAATATTTGGAGTATAATAAATTCCTAGCAGAAGATATTTTGAAAAAAACTTCAGCAAAGGTGTATTTCAATCAGGCAGTGTAGAGAGGGTTGCAGAACAGTTTAGGAAAGAAAACACAGAAATTATCTAAAGAAAAGTCCTTTAAAAATATATTAGACAAAATGGAATAAGCATATAACTCCTTACAAAATAGATTTGAAAAAGAAATTCATTGAAAAACAGAATTTGTGAAATGGAAAAAAAATCAATTAATAAATCAACTCATTTAAAAATTCAATTGGCCAAATGCAAAAGGAGATAAAAATGCTAACAGAAGAAAATAATATGGGACTATTTAAATAATTATTTCCTCATATGTAAACCTGGGAAATATTTTTTTTTGTAAATATTCATCCATTTTGGTTAGATTGTCAGACTTATTGCCATAGAGTTGGATAAAATAGTTCCTAATTTTTGTTTCAACTTCTTTTTCATTTGTAGTAAGTTCACCCTTTTCATATTTGATACTGATAATTTGTTTTTTCTTTCCCTTTTCTGATCAAATTAATGAAAGATTTATCTGTTTTGTTAGTTTTTTCATAAAATCAACTTTTAGTTTTATTTATTAATTTAATAGTTTTCTTAGTTACTATTTTCTTAATCTCCCCTTTAAATTTCAGAATTTCTAATTTGGTATTCAATTGAGGGTTTTTCATTTATTCTTTTTCTAGGGTTTTTTTTTTAATGGCATGCCCAATCAATTAATCTCCTCTTTCTCTATTTTATTGATGTAGATATGTAGAGATATAAAATTTCCCCTAATAACTGCTTTGGTTGAATCCCATATGTTTTGATATGTTGTCTATTATTATCATTCTCTTGGATGAAATTATGTATTGTTTCTGTTATTTGTTGTTTAATCCACTCATTCTTTAGAAATAGATTATTTAATTTCCAATTGGTTAATAGTCTATCTTTCCCTGGCCCTTTATTGAACAAAATTTTTATTCCATTGTGGTCTGAAAAGGAAGCATTTACTATTTCTCCCTTTCAACATTTGATTATGAGGTTTTTATGCTATAATACATGGTCAGTTTTAGTGTAGATGTCATGTAGTACTGTCCTTCAATTTTATCCAGAGATCTTTCATACCTAGGTTTTCTAGGATACTATTAATCTTCCTCCTTTCTTTCTTGTTTATTTTGTGGTTATATTTGTCTGATTTTGAGAGGGGAAGGTTGAGATCCTCCACTAGTATAGTTTTACTGGCTTTTTCTTCTTGTAACTGGCTTAAAATCATTTTTAGGAATTTACTTGCTTTACCACTTGGTGCATACACATTTTGTATATTTACTACTTCATTACCAAGATGTGCTTTTTTTCCTTATTTCTTTTAATAAGATCTATTTTTATTTTTGCTTTATCTGAGATCAGAATTGGTATCCCTGCCTTTTTTTTTACTTCAGCTGAAGCATAATAAATTCTGTTCCAGCTTTTTATCTTTACTCTATATGTGTCTCTTTGTGTCAAATGGGTATCTTTTAAGCAACATATTGTAGAACTTTGTTTTTTAATCCATTCTTCTATTCACTTCCATTTTATGGACAAGTTTATCCAATTCACAATCTTAGTGGTGATTACCAATCCTGTCTTTCTCTCCATGCTATTTTCTATCCCGTATGTAATTTTCTTCTCTCTTTCCATCCTATCCTCAGTTGTGACTTTTTACCCATCCCACCCACTACCTTATTTCCTATCATGTCTCCACCCTTCTCTTAGTTGTGTTCTTTTAAACTACTTCTACTCAATATTTTAACTTTTATCAGTCCTTCCCCCCTTCTCTTACTTCCCCTAGTATTTCTGGCCTGTCTTCTATTCTGTCCATTCCTTTTCTTTCCTCTTTCTCCTCCTACTTTTTATAGGATTAGATAAATTTCTATATCCAAATCAGTGATTAAATTATTCCCTCTTACAGTCTAAACTGATGAGATCAAGTTTCAGACAATGCTCATCTCCCTCCTTTCTTTCCACTGATTGTAATATGTCTTTTTTACCTCTTTAGGTGAGGTGCAAATTGCCCCTTTATACATCCCTTTTCCTCTTTTTCTAGTACAGATCTTTTTTTGACCCCCTAATGTCTTAATCTAGATGTCATCACATCAGGATCAATTCACAACCACACACTCATTCTGTGTGATGACCCCCCTTCTGTCAGCCCCAGGAACAGATACATTTCTAAAGAGTTATAGGTATCATTTTCTATCTAAGGAATTAAACAGTTTAACATTTAAATAATATATATTTTCCCTATCTAGCTTTCTATGCCCCTCTTGGGTTTCTAGATTAAATTTTCTGTTTAGTTCTGGTTTTTTCAATAAAACTTATTGAAAATCTCTTACTTCACTGAAACTCCATTGCCTCCCCTGAAGGATGATGCTGAGTCTTGCTGGGTAGTTAATTTTTTTGTTTGTAATCCTAAGTTCTTTGCCTTCCAGAAATGATGTATTTCAGGCCCTCAGGTCCTTTATTGTAGAAGCTGCCAGATAGTGAGTGATTCTTCCTGTTTCTCTTTGATATGTGAATTGGTTTTGTCTGGCAGTTTGCAGTATTTTTTCTTTGAGGTTGTAGTTCTGGAGTTTCACAACAATATTCCTTGAGGTTTTCCTTGTGAGATCACTTTCTAAAGGTAAGCAGAGGATTCTTTTCTCCCTTCTTTCCCCTTACTCCCCTCCCCAGTATTAAACTTGTGAGCACCACTTGCTTCTCACAGCCCTCCCTTTTTAGTATCCCTACCCCCACCTTAGCGTTCCTCCCCCTATCTTACTCCTTTTCTTCGAAGTTTCCGTATTCCATTCCACTTAGCTTATTCCTTCCTTTTTCACTTTTCCCTTCCCACTTTTCAATGAGATGGGAGAAGTTTCACCATAAATTGAATATGTCTAAAATTTTTCTCTTAAAGCCAATTCTGAAGGCAGTAATATCCCACTATATTCATCCTCCTCCATTCTTCCTCTCAGATATAATAAGTTTCCTTTGTCTCTTTGTGAGATGTAGTACCCTCACTTTACTGTTTTTCTGGTACAATGTCCTTTCTTCCTCTAGTTTCTCGAACAAGGTATACATGTATTCTTTATACATCTTTATAGCAGAAATACAGTTCCCAAGATTTCTTTTTACATTTTTAGGTTTCTCTTGAGTTCTATATTTGTAGATCAAACTTTTTGTTAAGTTCTAGTTTTTTCATCAAAAATAGGTGAAATTCACTTATTTCGTTGAATGTCCATCTTCTTCCCTGAAAAAAAGATGCTCATTCTGGCTGGGTAAGTTATTTTTGGTTGCATACCGAGTTCCTTAGCTTTTTGGAATATCATATTCCAGACCCTTTGATCTTTTAATGTGGACACTGCTAGATCTTGGGTAATCCTTATTGTGGCTCCTAGAAGAGGATTCTTTAAATGAGTATTTCTCCACTTCTTTCCAGAATATTGGGAAAGTTTTCCTTAATGATCTCTTGTAGAGTGCCATTTGGGAACTTTTTTTTTTTTTTGGTCATGGCCTTCAAAATAGGTCAATAATTTTTAAATTGTCTCTTCTTCATCTATTTTGTATGTTGGCTGTTTTGCCAACGAGGTATTTCACATTTTCTTCCATTTTTTCTTTCTTTTACATTTATTTTACCCTTTCTCAGAGTCATTAGCTTCCATTTGTGCTGTTCTAATTTTTAATCTGTGATTTTTTTCAGTTAGCCTTTGAATCTTTTTTTTTTTCAATTTGAATAATTTTACTTTTGGAGTTTTTTGTCAATTTTCCCCCTTCTTTTTCCTAGCTTTTGAGACTCTTTTGCATATTTCTCATTTCCTTTCTCATTTTTTCTTCTAGCTCTCTTATTTGTCCTTTAAAATCTTTTATGAGCACTTTAAGAAATCTCTTTGGTCTTGAGAGCAATTCGTATCATTCTTTGAGATTTCTTCTGTGGACATTTTCCTCATCTGAGTTTGTGTTTTTGTCTGTCCTGTCACTATTACAGCTTTCTTTGGTCAAGATTCTTTTCTGTTTCTTGCTCATTTTCTTTCCTTTTATTTTGGCATTTCCTCTTTTTTTACTTTTATGGTTGAGCTCTGCTCCTGGGGCATAGGAAACATTATCCCAAGTTTCCTGAGCCTTGGCTTTGAACACAAGGGCCCCTTGTATTTGCAGGGAGTCACTTTGCCTGCTCCTTTTGGGAAACAGTTTGTTTTCTTAGAGTTTGCCTTCTGAGCTGGGGAACGGGAAGCTGCTACACTGATTTGCTCCTCCACTAAGCCAGGACTGTGCATCTTAGCTGCTGATTTGCTGTGATTAAGAACCCTCTCACCAGCTTTCCCAGAGTCTGTTTAAGCTGGCCTGAGCATCCTTTTCATGGCAGTGAGACTGACCTATCTTGAAGTTTTTCTAGTTATCTTGAGCTGAATAGTGTTCTCATTCCATTAGACTCTTTTGTGAGACTTGGTTTCATGTGGTTTTGAGGAAAAACTGGGAGAGCTCAATCAGCTTTCTGATTTTACTCACCATCTTGTCTCCATGCCTGGAAGTCAAAACCCAAATCCTTTGCAAACAAACATAGGTCCTATATAGAATATAATCTAATTCAGCTTTGTGGTAAATTTTCTTAAGCCATAAAATAAGTCTCCTTAAATCCAACAAATGTAAGAGAGAGAGAGAGAGAGAGAGAGAGAGAGAGAGAGAGAGAGAGAGAGGAGCAGATTCAGTTTCTTGAAATGATTCACTGATTTTCTTCCTATCATTTTTATTTCTTCTAATCTATGAGATTTAGCTCACATCAATACATTCTGTTTTTATTCCAGTGCATGCTTTCATGGTTCCAATCACAGAATGATGAACAGAGTGTAAATAGTAGGAAACTCAGTTTGGGTTTTCTCACCCCATTTATTTCTGTCAACATTAGCTCTGAGTAGGAAAATTACAACTCACAGTTTCAAAGCAGCTTGTACTTGAGCAAACTGTATGACTGCCAGTTGGCTTACTGAATACCAGAAAATGACCCTCAAAATGGTTAACTCTGGCAGAAGTTAAATTGGGACCATGAGAACATTCATTGCTGCCAATAGAAACATAACTAATACTCAGTTGCAAACATAATCAAGGTTTTGGCCAGAATGAATAATTATCAGAGTTATCTTCCAAATACTATGCTGTGCTAACTATGAGGTGGTATAAATCATGGAATCTATTCCAAATGAATAGTCCTACTGTACATTTATCAGGTAGTTGAAATACCATGACATTTTCAAAAATAAAATGGACACAGAGGTTTAAATGTAAGATGTGAGGTAAAATAAATGCAATTAGGGTGGATCTGATACATTTCCATTTACATGGGAATTTACTTTCAAAGTTTTCTGGTATTGATATTTTGTTTAATAAAGGATTAATAATATTATCTCACATTTATAGAGTGTTGAAATTATTTTCAAAACTCACTCTTCCCCAAAGTCAATGATGGTAAAATACTAGCTCATTATTCCCATTTTCCATGTGAGGAAACTAAATTATTAAGAGTATAAGTGATTTGCTGAGGATCATGTGGAAGTAAATGTCTTAGTAAGGATTCAAATCTAATGCTTCTAACTCAGTCCTATATCAAGGATGTCATTGTTTCTTGTTGCTATATGCTTCTAGTTTTGAAAAGCACTTTCTACCTCTTGTGTATTCAATACCATAGCAATACACACACATATAAGTATATGTCTATACATGCATATAACATGTTATGATATATAAATATATATATGTATATATATATATATAATATGCAAATAATATATTTTGTATTTGTGTGGATATCAGGTGTATAGTTGTGTAGGAGAAGTACCACGGAATAATAGATAGAGAACTAGCCTCAGAACTAACACCTAGGTTCATATCTTACTTTTGACACACATTAATTGTATGGCCTTGAACAAGTGATAACCTCTCAATAGTATAGACAATTCTAAGACTTTAAGCTGTAGCGAAAGCCTTAATCTGTTTTGATAGAGAGGATTTCCTTATCCAGTAATTTCCTATATCAATGAAATCACAAATACATTACTATCCCAATTAAAACACATATTTGTTTTCATATTTTTTCATGTTACATAATGTAGCAGAATGGAAGTTCTGTGAGGACAAGGATTGTGCTTTTTTTTTTTTTATCCCTCTCTATCATCTTATGCTTATTGTATATGTTTCTGTATGTGTGTTTGTGTATATGCACACATATATACATATGTATATACATCTACATGATATGCCATAAGTCTTACTGCAATTTTAAGCTTTAATAACTTCAGAATTACAAATGTCACAACTGTACAAAATATAATTTGAAAATTTAATTACTTTCAAATTGTGTTTTTTGAGTTTGTAGCATTTTAAAAATTTTGAATAAGGTAGTTTCATTTTAACAGCAACCTGTCATTGTGCATTTCAAGTACAATTGGTTTTAGATGGCATTTTTAAGACCAATGCATCAACAGCAGAGGTCCTCTTGTTTGGCCACCTAAGTCATCTGATCTGTCCCCACTAGGTATTTTCTTTCTGGGAAAATCCAGGCTGTGATGTATATTTAAAAACCTAATTCTTTGAATGACCTTAAGGGTATCCTTAAAAATGCGAAAGTTTTTAGAAAATTTGAAAATCAAGTAGATCAAAAAATCATGGTTATACTAAGTGTCCATAAGAACTATTTTACTATTTAAGTGTACAGAATTAGACTTTCATTTTTCAAAAATTTTGCAGCATTTATACTTCTGAATTTATTAAAGCTTAAAACTGCAACAAAACTTTTAGAATGCCCTTTATATGTTAGACAACAGTCAACAAGAATTTATGAGGCATTCAGTATTTGTCACATACTATTAAGCACTATGTATATACACCTATTTATAGGTATATGAATACATACATGCATGTATGTATATGTGTATGTATATATTTGGAGATATACATAGACATATTTTTTTCAATACTTTTTAGCTTATAAATTCCTTGACTTTAGGAATTTCTTCTTTCTTTCTTTCTTTCTTTCTTTCTTTCTTTCTTTCTTTCTTTCTTTCTTTCTTTCTTTCTTTCTTTCTTCTCATTCTTCTTCTTTGTCTTTGTATTATCAGCATTTCTCACATTGTCTGATTTATATGTTTATTAATCAATGCTGATTGATTTATTTATACATTCCTCAGTAATGGTTGTTACATGAAATCAAACAAGACAAATAGAAAGAACATGTTAAAACATAAAACACTATTGTACATACATAATAACTATTGGCCAAATCAATAAGAGAATTTTTTTTCATTTCCCTCATAAAAATACTTTGTATTATTCTGGATTCTCCCTTTGACTAATTTAGGTTTTAATTTAGATTTGATTTTATATATATATACATATGTATGTATAAACAAAATACCAACAAACAATACAGAATATAGAATAAATTATATTCAATAATAGGAGTTGAGAAACAGAGGGAAGGCACTATTAACATTAATAAGGGTTGGAGAAGCTTTCTTATAGAAGTTGAGATTAGAAGGAAGTCAGAGAAATCAGGAGGCATAGATGAAGAGAAAGAGCATTCCAGGCATTGGGGACAACCAATAAAAATTCCCAGAGTTGGAAGATTTAGTGCCTTGTGGAAGGAAAAGCAAGGAGGTTAGTATTACTGTACCAAAGAGTAGTAGTTTTGAGTGAGATGAGTAAAGGAAAGAAGTCTGGAAAGATATGTATGTGTATATATGAGGGCAAGGAAGAGAAAGTATGAAGAACTTTGCACTGCAACCAAAATGATTTTATACTTGATCCTTAATGGGATATATATTCACTTGAGTTAATTGAGTAACAGGAGTAAAATAATCAAGCCTATGTTTTAGACAAATCCCTTTGATAGTGGGAGGATAGATTACACTAGGGAAAGGTTAGTGGCAGTAAGACTAATTCAATGGAATTGTTCAGACATGAGATTATGAGAGCCTGCACCAAGTATAAGGGGAGGAAAAAAGAGTATATTTGAGATATATTGCTAAAGTAAAAGCTGTAGGTCTTGGCAACAGATTGAATATAGGGAATGAGAGAGAATAAAAAATTGAACATGACATATAGGTTGTGAGCCTGAGTGACTAGGAGGATAGGAGGATTTAGTCTTAAAATCAACAGAAAGTTAGGAAGAGAAGTAGGTTTGGAGGGGAAAATACATTCGGCTTTGAAGATGTGGATTTTAAGATGTCTACAAGCCATCCAATTTGAGGTGTCCAAAAGACCATTGGAGATGTGAGGCTGGAAATTAGCAATAAAGTTAGGAGTTGTGAGATATATAGAGTGTAGTACCCTGAGTCAAGAAGACCTGAATTCAAATCCAACCCAGATACTTATTAGCTATATGATTCTGGATAGTTACTTTACCTCTGTTATGCTATAGTTCCTCAATATTAAAATGGGGATAATAATGTAATATTTGTAAAAAGTTCTTAGCACAGTGTATGGCACATATTTGTCTAACTACATCAATGTGAAATAGGAGGAGAAGGAAGAAAAAGAGGAGAGAGAAGAAGAGGAGAAGGAAGAGGAGAGGGGGGAAAAGAAGAAAAAAAAGAACAAGAACAAGAACAAAAAGAACAATAACAAGAAGAAGAACAAGAACAAGAAGGAGCAGGAGGAGGAGGAGGAGAAGGAGGAGAAGGAAAAGAACACAAGAACAATAATAACAAAACAGTCAGACAAGTACCAGGAGAATCTGAGTAGAGTAGTGCCATGGAAACATAAATAGGAGAGAGCACTAAGGAGAAGAAAGTGAAGATAGTGCCCAAAACAGCAAAAATGTCCATCAGAAAAAAGACTGGAAAAAGCCATGAGACCTAGTAATTAAGAAATCCTTGATGACTCTGGAGGAAAGTTTCACTTGAATAATGAAGTCAGGAGGCACATGTCTATGCCTCTGATATTTTTCAAACATAAACTGGCTAGTGAAGTCAACTCCTCCCTCACTTGAAGAACTCTCTAAATTAATAGTCAGACACTAGTAATGTGGGACTCTGCAGTGTGGGACCTGGGTCAGCCTAATTCACAATAATCTAGAAATCAGTATGCATGAATCTTTCTATAAAAAGAAATTAAAATGTAACAAAATGCTTTGCAATGTAACTTGTTATAAATTATTGAGACAATTTGCAAATGAAAAGGGAATTGATTTACTACTTTGGTGGTATTTAGTCCTATAAGAGAAGGTAAGTGTATTTTCAGGTTGTCATCTCATTACTTCAGTGGCTTTTACTTGACATAAACCATCAATTGCTCTTTTATATTTCAAATAAATGCAGCTTTATTTCATCTGAGTTTGATAATCAAAAAGAGAGATGAGAGAATTGACAACATTTTCCTGCCTCTTTGTTTATTAGTTTTTCTCAAATCAGATTCCATCACTGGCAGGAAAGGAAAAGGATGATTTGTCCTGGGAAAACTGATTGTATTATGGTAGTTAATGGGCAAAATGACTGGCAAATTGGTGGGAAAAGGGTAGGACAAGGTTGTGTTCCTACTCATTGCTAACCCCAACTAAAATCTTACTTGTATTTATGGGCCTATTGGGAGGGAGTGCAGTCTATTACAAATTTTTTTTTCATAATTCTGGAACTCATCACAAAAGCCACCCTCTGATCAGGTAAATCTCAGAAAACTTAGAATTGGTTTTAGAAGAAATAGGTATCAGTATCAGCAAAAGCATATCACAAAAGCTGATAGCAAAATTTGATGAATTTGATTTTATATTAATATCAGGGGCAATTCTGTTTCCTTAATTCTATATTTCACAAATTAAAATTTTCATGAACTAAACTTATATAAAGGCACACACATGTATATGTGTGTATATCTTTATCTCCATCTCCCTATATAACATTTTAATATAAACTCCAAAACTTGGTAACATTTTTATTTTTTTACAAACAGCCTGTTACAAGAGAAAAATACTAAAATTAATGACATTGTCTGATTCTGAATCTTATCTACTATTAGTTTTTCCCTAGCTCTGTGATTTTCAGTAAATAACTTTTCTAAAACATTCTTTTTCATCTGTAAAATTGAAGATATAAAAATTCCGATATAGAAGATATGGATCATAGGAGTCACATACAATTTGATAAGATTATAGGTAGAGGTTCATGGTTAGTCTCTGATAAAATTGAAGATTTTAGATACCTTAGATATATAAGATAGAGAAAAGGCCTCAGAATCAAAAAGCCTGTGTTAAGTTGTTACTACTGATACATATTGGTTGTGTATAAATCACCTAACCTCTCATTACTTGGATCTGATCAGTATTAGTACAGAGAATTTCTACAACACTAAGTACAATGATATCATAAGTTTTATCTCTTTTCCTATTTATTGTGAAACTTTAACTTTTGAAATTGCATTCAAATGGCCATTGACTGCAGGTAACTAGTGTCACTGAGAATCAACCAAACCACAATCCCTCTGGTTTATATGACAAGGTTATCCACCCCTCCACATTTAATATGTATATATATGCATGCCTGCATGCATATATTTATAAATTTATTCTATACATATTTCTATTTATCAATTCTTTCTCTGGATGCAAATAGCATCTTTGTTGATATGTCCTTTATAGTTAATTTGATTATTTATAATATTCAAAATGACTTAATCACTTAAAATTGTTCTTAAAATATTAAAATAGTGCTTAAAATATTATATAATGTCCTCTTAGTTCTTCCCATTTTACTTTTCATTATTTTGTTTAAGCATATACTTTTTAATGAAAGCTTTTTATATTTCAAAAATAAAATTCTTCAACAATTCTTCAACATTAGCCCTTGCAAAACCCTGTGTTCCAATTTTCCCTCCTTTCCCCCATGCCTTCCCCTAGATGGTAAGTAGTCAAATATATGTTAAACACAGTAGACATATATGTTAAATCCAATATATGCATACATATTTATACAATTATTATGCTGCACAAGAAAAAAAGAGAAGCAAAATAAAATGCAAGCAAACAACAAAAAAATGAGTGAAAATGCTATGTTGTGAACCATACTCATTTCCCACAGTCCTGTTTCTGGATGCAGATGGCTCTCTTCATCACTGAACAATTGGAACTTGTTTGAATCCTCTCACTGTTAGAGACAGCCATCTTTATCAGAATTAATCATCATATAATCTTATTGTTGCCATGTATAATGATCTCCTGGTTCTGCTCATTTCACTTAGCATCAGTTCATGTAGGTCTCTCCAAGCCTCTCTGAAATCATCATGTTGGTAATTTCTTATAGAACAATGATATTCCATAATATTCATATACTATAACTTATTCAGCCATTCTCCAACTGATGGATATCCATTCAGTTTCCAGTTTCTTGCCACTACCAAAAAGGCTGCCACAAACATTTTTGCATGTGTGGGTCCCTTTCCCTCCTTTAGATCTCTTTGGAAAATAAGCCCAGTAGAAACACTGCTGGATCCAAGGGTATGCACAGCTTGATAACTTTTTGAGCGTAGTTCCAAACTGCTCTCCAGAATGGCTGGATCCATTCACACTTTCACCAACAATGTATTAATGTGCTAGTTTTCCCACATCTCCTCCAACATTCGTCATTATCTTTTCCTGTAATTTTAACCATTCTGAGAGTTATGTAATGTATACATGTTTTTCTAAGATCATTGGGCTGATAATTTCTTAAAGCACAGTGAGTATTCCATTATGATCATATACCAAAAATTGTTCAGCTATTCCCCAGTTGGTAGGCATCTCTGCGATTTTCAGTTCTTTACCACCACAAAGAAAGCTTGCTGTAAATATTTTAGAACACTCAGGTTCTTTTCATTTTCTCCTAATTGATTTTGGAAACAAATAAAATAATGCTAGGTCTAAGCAGAAAAAAAGGAAAGTAACATGGTAACTTTAATATATTAAAAAAAATAGCCTATGATACACAATAGATTTGCTCTTGTATGTGCAATTATCTTATTTTTTATCCTGTTATATCATTTGAATTCTTGTTTTATTTCTTAAGTTCAGAATAAATCATTTTAAAAAATAGTACATGTTTATTAAGCACTTAATATATGTCAATTTTTGTTCTGGGTAATTAGGATACAAAGACAAAAATGCCTTTTTCTTTAAGGGGGTAACTTGTTGGCTGAATGACAGTCTTGGAATGAGGAAGATTTGAGTTTGGATCCAGATTTAGACCCTCTCTAATGGTGCAATTCTGGACAAGTCTCTTACTCTCTGTGTGTTTCAGTTACTTCATTTGTTAAGTGGGAGAAAATATAACCTAGTACTGAAGTTGTGCACATTAAATAGGATAGTGCATAAAATACTTTGCAAACCTCTAAGCATCAGCATAAGAATTCTCATTGTTGATTATTATTAATGATTGTTAACATATTTACAAGAAGTAAACAACATATACATAAAAACAAACTATAATAAATACAAGTTAATAATATCAGGGGAGAGGGGAGATGGTGGGAGAGGTTCAAGAAATTAAATTTTGAAGGGAACTATGGATTCTAGGAGACAGAGGTCAAGAGGTGAATTAAGAATGTATTAAAATGCCAAATATCCAGAGAGCCTTTTTTAGCCACTCAACTTGTTATGATCCTGCTTGATTTTCATCCTATGTTATGTATGCATATCTCTCTTGAACATTTAATGTATTAAAATTTACATTTGATTTCTTTGCCTTCCTGCTTATCACTTTTATCAGATTGTATTTTCTTAGATCACAATGCCTTTCTTTTTATCTTTACTTCTCTGATAGTGACTGGCATCGTGGGTTACTAGAGAGCCTCCAAGATTGAGCTATCCTCCTTGTTCTCCTCACCCCTCGCCTTCTATTACTACTCCTTTTCCTTTTCTCCCTCTTACCTCTCTTTTCTCCTCTTTCTGATTTTCATTCTTTTATCTCCTTTTCTTCACTTCTTTTTCCTCAGCTTCCCTTTTCTCACTGAAGGAACTGGGAGAACTCTTTACTCTTCCATTTGCTTGAGCCATTGCTGGTTGGTGCTGTACTTTTTAGGGTCCCAGTGCTAAGTTCTTAGTTCCATTTAGTCATGTAATATCAATTCATGTTTTACAAACAGATATATTAAAATATGCAGCAAAAGAGTTGAGATGATGGCAAAGAAGAAAAAGTCAAATTTTCCCAATATTATTCTCCAAAAACACTCTG
This sequence comes from Antechinus flavipes, assembly GCF_016432865.1. Taxonomy (NCBI): domain Eukaryota; kingdom Metazoa; phylum Chordata; class Mammalia; order Dasyuromorphia; family Dasyuridae; genus Antechinus; species Antechinus flavipes. The sequence goes on from NC_067398.1 coordinate 531,810,261, forward strand.
TAATAATGATTCAAATAGCATTCTGTAGCCTCAGATGCAACAAAATGTCAGGATGAGACATTCTTCCAACCCAAGACAACAGGAAATATGAAGGAGAAGCTCATGACATTGCAATTGGGACTGCTCTGGAGCTCTCATGGCAGCAACACTATTTGTGGGTCTTGGAGACAGTAACAGCAGCAGTAGCTGCAAGAACTCTTAAACCAGAGCTAAGTAATCTGGAAGATTAAGATTATCTGGAAAGCGGTCATAAAGAGAATACAAGGGAATCCCATACTAACATTGGGTATGCTTTACAACTCCATTACTCATACACACATTATAGTCACAGTACTAAGGCAGCAACAGAAATTATTTTAAAAATCAAATAAGAGTAGTAGAGGAAAAAATCGTTAAAGAAGTGAGAGAAATTCAAGAAAATTTCTAAATGATAATTGACAGCTAGGTAAAATAGGAACAAACTGAGATCTTAAAAAAGAAATTGGTCAATTTTTAAAAAAAGAATTTAAATTAATAAATTCATTCCTTAGAAACTAGAATTTGGTAAGTAAAAGTTAATGACTACATTAGATACAAAACAACAACAATAACAACAACAACAGCAACAAAAACAAAGTAAAAAGAAAGAAAAATTAGAAGAAAATGTGAAATATCTCATTCAAAAAAAACTGATATGGAAGATAGATGAAGGACATAAGAATTATTATGCTGACAACATCAAAATAAAGGGTCTAGACAATATATTTCAAGAAATTATAATGGAAAATTGGCTCTTAAATCTATGATCCAGAGGGTAAAAGAAATTGAAAGAATCTACTGATCACTTTCTGAAAGAAATTCCAAAATAAAGACTACTGGGATAACAGAACCAAATTCCAGAGCTCTCATATTAAAACCAGTATACTTTAATTATCCAAGAAAAAAAAAAAAACAAACCAAAACAAAACATTCAAAAACCTCTGAGCCACATTCCAATCATGCAAGATTTAGTAGCTCCACTTTGAAGAAGTACAGAGTTTGGAATATGATGTTCTGGAAGGAAAAGGAGTCAGAATTAAAACTAAGAATAACCTACTCAGCAAAACTGAGTATAATCATTTGGTGGGGAAAAGTATATTTAATAAACTAGAAGTCTCACACATTCTTAATGAAAAGACAAGAAGTGAAAAGAAGTGAAAAGGACTGATTTCCAACTACAAGACTCAAGAGAAGTAAAAAAAAAAAAAAAAAAAAAGTAAACACGAAAGAGAAATCCTAAGGAACTTAGCAGGATCAAATTATTTACATTACTATATGGAAAAATGTTAGATGTAATTCATAAAAATGTTATCATTAGCAGGGCAATTAAGGGGTAGTTAGGTGGTACAGTTGATAGAATGCAAGGCTTGAAGTCATGAAGATTCATGTTGTGGATTCAAATTTGTGCATGTGTGTCAAATATGTTGAAACAATATAAAAATGTGAAGTAAGGGAGTCTATTAAATGATATTTCAAACTACATCAAAATTTGACCATATAGACATAATCTTTCCTCACAAATACACAGTAATGTATGCTTCTTCCTGCTTATGAATGAAGTTGCACTCAGATTCAAAAGCAGAAAAAAAAAAACTTTGAGAGTACTCATCTAGATAGTTTTAAAGAAGCAGATCATTTAGCTAGCTGTTGATAAATTGTGCCAAAGCAAAAAGCAACACATAACATGTAGTAGACTAACAGAGAATGTCCATACATAGTCTCCTTCTTTAGACTACCAGAAACAGAGTCCCCAACATGTCCTATATGGATGACAAAGTCTTAAGTGGTCTTAGTATACTCCTGGCTCCCATTATACTCTTCTATCACTATCATCAAATAAGTAGTACTACTTCTAAAACATATTGCTTATGTCCTCAATAAACTGTCTTCTGGGTTATCTAAAGAAACATACATCATGATAATTTTTGCAAATTTCCACAGTGCTTTAAAGGAAAAACTCTAAATAGCCAATGTGGCATTAAATTACAGTTTCAACAGAAAGTGAAAATGATAAATATTTGAATATAAAAATTTTCAGATTCAATAAACAAGAAATGTTTTTATCATGTTTATAGAATACTGCTGTTTTACTTGAGAGGATAGGAATAAATGGACTTTTCATTAAAATAGTCAGGAACATATATTTAAAATTGTCAGTAAGCATCATTTGTAATGGGGATAAACTGGAATCTTTTCCAGTAAGTTCAGGAGTGAAGCAAGGTTGCCCACTATCACCATTATTATTCAAAATTGTATTAGAAACTCTGGCCTCAGCAATAAGAGTCGAGAAAGAGATTAAAGGAATTAGAGTAGGTAATGAGGAAACCAAATTATCACTCTTAGCAGATGATATGATGGTATACTTAAAGAACCCCAGAGATTCTACTAAAAAGCTATTAGAAATAATTTACAACTTTAGCAAAGTTGCAAGATACAAAATAAATCCACATAAATCCTCAGCATTTTTATACATCACCAACAAAATCCAACAGCAAGAGATACAAAGAGAAATTCCATTCAAAATAACTGTCGATAGCATAAAATATTTGGGAATCTGTCTACCAAAGGAAAGTCAGGAATTATATAGCAAAATTAGAAAATATTTTCCATACAAATAAAATCAGATTTAATAATTGGAAAAATATTAAGTATTCTTGGATAGGCTGAGCAAATATAATAAAGATGACACTCCCTAATTTATTTAGTGCTATACCAATCAGACTTCCAAGAAAATATTTTAATGATCTAGAAAAAATAACAACAACATTCATATGGAACAATGAAAAGTTGAGAATCTCAAGGGAATTAATGAAAAAAAAAAACAAAAAACAAATGAAGGTGGCCTAGCTGTACCTGATCTAAAATTATATTATAAATCAGCAGTCACCAAAACCATTTGGTATTGGCTAAGAAATAGATTAGTTGATCAGTGGAAAAGGTTAGGTTCACAAGACAGAATAGTCAACTATAGCAATCTAGTGTTTGACAAACCCAAGGATCCTAACTTTTGGGATAAGAATTCATTATTTGATAAAAACGGCTGGGATAACTGGAAATTAATATGGCAGAAATTAGGCATGGACCCACACTTAACCCCGTATACCAAGATAGGATCAAAATGGGTCCATGATTTAGGCATAAAAAACAAGATTCTAAATAAATTAGAGGAACATAGGATAGTTTACCTCTCAGGCTTATGAAGGAGGAAGGCATTTGTGACCAAAGATGAACAAGAGATCATTATTGATCACAAAATAGAAAATTTTGATCATATCAAATTAAAAAGCCTTTGTACAAACAAAACTAATGCAAATAAGATTAGAAGGGAAGCAACAAACTGGGAAAACATGTTTACTGTTAAAGGTTCTGATAAAGGCCTCATTTCCAAAATATATAGAGAATTGACTCTAATTTATAAGAAATCAAGCCATTCTCCAATTGATAAATGGTCAAAAGATATGAATTTTCAGATGATGAAATTGAAACTATTTCCACTCATTAGAAAAAGTGTTCTAAATCACTATTGATCAGACAAATACAAATGAAGACAACTCTGAGATACTACTACACACCTGTCAGATTGGCTAAGAAGACAGGAAAAAATAATGATGAATGTTGGAAGGTATGCGGGAAAACTGGGACATTGGTGGAGTTGTGAATGAATCCAACCATTCTGGAGAGCAATCTGGAATTATGCCCCAAAAGTTATCAAACTGTCCATACCCTTTGATCCAGCAGTGCTACTACTGGGCTTATACCCCAAAGAGATATTAAAAAAGGGAAAGGGACCTGTATGTGCCAAAATGTTTGTGGTGGCCCTGTTTGTAGTGGCTAGAAACTGGAAAATGCATGGATGCCTATCAATTGGAGAATGGTTGGGTAAAGTGTATTATATGAATGTTATGAAATATTATTGTTCTCTAAGAAATGACCAGCAGGATGAATACAGAGAGATTTGGAGAGACTTACATGAACTGCTCCTGAATGAAATGAGCAGAACCACAAGATCATTATATACTTCAACAACAATACTGTAAGAGGATGTATTCTGATGGAAATGCATATCTTCGAAAAAGAGAAGATCTAATTCAGTTCCAATTGATCAATGGTGGACAGAATCAGCTACACCCAGAGAAGGAATACTGGGAAATGAGTGTAAACTGTTTACATTTTTTGTTTTTCTTCCCAGGTTATTTTTACCTTCTGAATCCAATTCTTCCTGTGCAACAAGAAAACTGTTCGGTTCTGCATACATATATTGTATCTAGGATATATTGTTACCTATTTAACATGTATAAGACTGCCTGACATCTAGGGGAGGGGATGGAGGAAGGGAAGTGAAAAGTCAGAACAGAAATGAATGCAAGGGATAATGTTGTAAAAAATTACCTATGCATATATTCTGTCAATAAAGTTATAATTATATAAAAAAAGAATACTGCTGTTTTGCTTAGTACTCAACAATTGCCTGAATCAGTGATCAAATGTCATTCCTCAACCCACAGACAAAAAGAAAACAAGATTTCAAATACAAGAAATTCAGCTTCTTAACTCTGATGGAAACATGGTCCAAATATGGGGGAGCTCTCCCCACAGAATTTTCGGAACTGAGGTAGACTCAAGATTTCTCTCTCACTCTCAGATGAGGAAAAATGTATTTGCATTTTATGAAAACTCTATGTCAAGTAGTTTGCAGTGGAATTAAACTCATGGTTTAGTTTATCTCTTACTTACCCTTAGTCCCCACTAAGTTCAAGTCCAAAGTATCCCAATGTTGGTATCTCCAGACTAAAGCTCTTCTTAGCTTGGCTGTTGGGATGAATGCTATATGCCCATCCTGCACTCCCAAATGAGATAAAAGTTTCTCTGAACAAAAACAGAAGAGAAAAAAGGAAAGGATTTAAGGGCAGGATTATTTCTCATTCCACATGACTTTAGGAGTGGATATTGCCAGGCCCTCCCCCTTATCTCATTGTCTTATAGGCCACAAGTAAAGGAATTCATTCCCCTAAGACATGCACTGATTCTTCAGTTTCCTACTCTCCTCAGTGTCTTTTATGTGGAAGATGCCCTCACAAGTAATCTATATAATTAGATGTTCTATCTATTACAATAATAGCTTATTAAATACTGGAAATGAGGAAAAAAGTTCTGTTAAAGAATTTCATTATTATATGCCATATACAATATTACATATAATATTTTGTGTCATGATTTTAGATTAGTGCATTTATCATTCAAAATGCTGCTCTTTTTGTTTAGATATTTTCTTGTTACTGGGATATGATGCCACCAGGTGGTGATGCTGTGTTATTTAAGCTATCCATTGAATAAAAGGTTAATGTTTTATCTCAGATTCAGACTAGAATCAAGGATGTTTCATGTATTCTCTTTTACAAATAATAATGCCATTAAACAAAATAGTACTTAATATTAGTGATTCCTATAACTAAGACATATTAATAATAATATCTAGCTTTTATGAACTACTGTAACATTTGAAAATCACTTCATGATATACATTCTTTCATTTGATCTTCATCATACACCTGTAAAGTAGTTGCTATAATTACCTCCATTTTACAGGTGAGAAAACCGAGGGTAAGAAATAATTTGGCTTTCTCAAAGTCATTCAGTTTATAAATTTTTGAAATGGGAATCAAAATAAAACTTTGCTGTCTTAAAGTCAATATTCTGTCTACGACAACACCTACTGCCTAATAGAGAAACAATTAATGATAAAAAAAAATCTAAAATTTCACTTATTTTCTTTCTGGGTATACCTTAAGCATACACCATGGACAGCAAGGTGTGGAATAGACAAAATTTAATACTTGGAATCAGGAAAACTTGACTTGGCTTTATACATTTACAAATTATATGATCCTTGAGTCATTTAATCTCTGTTTTGTCATATGTAAAAGAGGGAGGATAATAACACCTACTTCACAAAGTTGTTATGAGGATGAAATAATTTTATATTACAAGGATAAGGAGGATGAGGAACATCAATTGATATAATTTTTGGTTACAATTTTAGTTTTAAATAAATGCACTCATCCTATCTCTTTTATTTACCTTATGGATAAAAAAATAATGTGCAAATCAATTACACTGCTTAATCATTCAAAGTATTCTTCAATTTTGTTTTTATGCAAAACTTTTGCAAAACTTAATTACTACATAACTACAAGCTTATTACTGCTGCTACTACTAATGATATACTACTATTACTACTCAATATTATTACTACTACACTTAGAGAAACTGAAAGGAGAAATTTAAAGGTTATTTATTTTGATTTCCCCCCTGGAATAAGAGACATATTCTCTAGATTTTCCAAGTACTATTTGAATGTTTCAAATGATGGGGAATGCACTACCTAGCAAGAATCAGGAAAAAAGGCACTTCTAATTCTTAGTAAATTATTTATTTTATTGAGTCAACAGATACCAAGTAAATCTTCCTGTCCATTTATCCAATTTGTTATTTAAGTCCAAGCAGAATATCTAATACCTTTCCACCCTACAGTCTTTCAAATATTTGAAAATAGTTACCAAGTCATTGTGATATAACAGAAAAATCACTGGATTTGAAGCCATAGGACTTGTGGTTGAATCCTGTTTCTGCTGCTAGTGAGCCTTGGGTAGGTTCCTCACTGAGGAACATAAGGAACTTGAATTTAATAACTTCTAACAAATCTCACAGCTCTAAATCAAGACTTCCTGTGTCCTTACTTGGTTTTGTTTTCTCTTGGCTAAATCTGCCACTTTTTTTCAACTCGTTCTAATCTTTGGGGATGAGCTAAACATAGTGGGATGCACCACCATATGGTTGAAATAGGACTGCACTTGGAATTAGGAAATCCAGGTTTTTCTAGTAAATATTTTATAAAAAGAATAAGACAATAATGTTTTGAATAAGGCCATAAGGTTTAAACTGTTGGCCTCCCTTGAAGATGGGCTAATTTGAGAATAAAGAAATGATCTAATTAATTCCCAACTCATCAATTATTTAAAAACAATTCAATCTAATTCTGCCTTCAAATAGAATTGTAATAGAACAAACTTACTGTGAAACTTTTAACTTATAGTTAAGTCCTTCAGAGGCTTATGCAAATCAGTGACACTTTCTCTTGTTTCTCTTAGTCAAAACCATCACAATGTGTGATTTTTCTCCCCAAATTTTATTCTCCCTTGCTACATGCATGATAATAACCTCCCCAAGTGGATCTTGTGATTATGGAGGGCAGATTCTTTCAAATGGAAGCATCCAAAAGTGTTCTGTGTCTTAGTTTGAGATAAACAAAAATGAAATGACAAAATAATAATTGCTTTTTAGATTCAAGCAATGGCTGCAAATAAAATTATACAGTCATTTAACATTTATGTGTGGGGAATGGGGATGGAGAGGTATATGTATATTTTTTTATATTAGTATATATGTATGCATGCAAATATTTCATTTGGGTAATTCTATATGAGTGACCTTTTCGTAATCAGAGGTTTGATTTTTTTTTTTTTTCATTTTTCCCCTTCACGTGCATTGGGGAAATTCTCAGAACATCAAGACAATTTTTAAAAAATTTCTTTTTATAGGGACATTTTTTCCTTCAAATGATTATTTAGCATTTATTAAGCTTTAATTAGGTTCCAGGAACAGTACTAAGTAAATAACACAAATCAAAGTTTCCTTCCATCAAAGAGATTACATTCTAATGTCAGAGAGAAAATGTATACATTTGAGTATAAATAGAATATATGCATATATACATATATACCCATATAGATATACACACAGATATACATATACATAGATTCAAAGGCACAAATATGTGTATCTGTGTGTACATATACAAACGTGTATATACACATTATATATGTATACACACAAAATAAATAATACATACATGGTCCTTTTTGGATGCTCTCTGACAGTGTTCTGATAAAATTTAAGAACTGAGTCTAAGGTATAACCAGTTTGTAAGTTTAACCTGTATTATTAATGGTTTTTCCATCAGTTTAAGACTAGACTACTAATAAAACAGTAAATCAAGCTCTGGTTTGCACCTTTCCAAAGGTATAAATGCTCATATTGAAATTTTAATAATCAACGTTCAAAAAGTCTATTTGGATGGGCTCTCCTACTTAGTATTTATCTCAGTTATCTGAACAAATATTTGTTGAGTTGATGCTAATTATGTAAAATAAGGAATCCTGCTGGGTCTATAAGGGGTCAATGTCTGCAATCAAATGTGGATTGTTCACTGTACCAATAGAAAGTGGCTTTTCAAATCTAAAGGTGGCTTTCTTAACCATATTTCTGTATTGCTTCCTTCTTGTGCTCTACATTGCTTTCCATCTGGATTATCTCTTTCACTCCTCTTGGCTTGCCTGTACAGAATCTGAATCATTCTTATCTTGATCCCAGTTCATGTCTTTTTATGGTTCTTCCACTTACTAAAATGACTGTTCCTCTTTTATCCAATCTACTTATTACCAAAAAAACTAATGCATTTTAGTCCTTAGTCAAAATTAAATTTACAAGTGACTAATGCTTGCCTATCATGATTACAAACCTCCTCAGCAAAAGAACTTTATCCTGAGAGCTTAGAACCAAGCTTAGATGAACAGTTACTTGGAGATCAAATGATAACTATGTTCAAATGTTTGAAACACTGCCTGGGGGAAGAGGGATTTGCTTGTCTCTCTTGACCCCAGGAGATGGAGCTTGGAAAATGAATAGAAGTTAAGAAGAGGTATATTTTTTCTGTAAAAAAACAAACAAACAAAAAAACCAAAAAAAAAAAAAAACCCAAAACAGTTCTAATAATTACAGATAGCCCCAAATTATCAAGAGCTATATCAACATATAGTATTGCTCAGTAGTGTCCAACTCTACATAACACCATTTGGGGCTTTCTTAACAAAGATACTAGAGAGGTTTAACATTTCTTTCTCCAGATTTTACTGAAAAAACTAAGGTAAACAAGGTTCATTGACTTGCCCAGGGTTATACAGCTAGTGAATGTTTGAGGCTGGATTGAACTCACAAATATTAGTCTTCCTGACTCCTAATGTGCTATCCACTGTGCCATGTACATACCAAGTAGTATGTTCTTCCTTATTAGAAGTTTTCTAAAGGAAAATAAAGAATCACTGTCAGTTTTATTGTAGAAGCAATTTGAATCGGCAGAAAGCAGAGAAGAAGGCATTTCAGGTAAATGCTTTCAAAATTAAAGCTTAATCAAATTGCAGTCTCAATTAAAGATATTAACTCCTTAGTATTTTAGTAATGTTGATATATTTCAAGTAAATATATTGTATTTCTTGGTAGAAATTCTCTTTTCTTCTGAGCTTCAGAATTTCATAACAACTGAAAATGATGACTCATCTGTTCTTGAATCACACTCTCCTTATTTACAAGGATATTCCAGGTAGATTTGCCTTTTGAAGGAATCAATTCCTTCAAATTTTCTGAGTTACCTAATGGAATGTACTCTAATGGAATGGCTGGGTTAAAGCCAATAATCTTAACTAAGTTAAACTATCAAACACAGTTTATATTAAAGGGAGGGATGGGAGTTAGAAAAACGATTGAATATGTTTTCCAAAATATCTCTGCAAAATACAAGGTTACATTTATGTTCTCGTCTATGTAAAGTATTTAATTAAACCTAACAGCACATGCAAACTATGTGGATGCCTTTAAACTTTATTAAATCATTGGCTAAATTAGTCTTTGTATATTTTCCTTTCTCTACTTTTGTGACTCTTTTACTTAACTTCATAACTTTCTCAATTTTCAGTACCTTTAACAAATGGAAAGAATAAATAAAATTTGTTTCCTGAGAATTCTGAGCCCTTGAAAATTAGATGTGACCAAAAGCAATGTTACTGATTCATTTTCAGGCAATGAAAATGGAACACTAGAATTTTTAATGAGATTCCATTTTATCAGATGTGTCAGCTTTTATTAAATGGAGGTAACTACCTCAACTCATAATATCTAACCTATCTTATATGTACCTAGATAACATTTGCAGTTCTCAATGCCTTGGTAAGTTAACCACTGAAACTTTCATTGGACAAGGAGATGAGTTTCCTGATCAACTATCAAAGAGATTTAAGTAAAATGTAAGAAAAATCATAGCTTTTATATGTGCAAAATAGAGTTACAAAGCACTTTTAAAAACCTAATCATATGAGATAAATAGCACACATGATATTAGTCATGTTTCACAATTAAGGAAACTGAACTTTGGAGAACTTAAGTTTTTATAGGCAATATTTTCTAGACAAGCAATTTAATGATTTTTTTTTGTCTAATTCCTTTAATTTATAGAAAAGTGAGGATTGGAGCAGACTATATGACTTATCCAAAGTCGCATACCTAGCAATATCAATACAACAATTTAACCCAGGTTGTTCAATTGTAAATCCAGTAGTCTTTATGCAATACTAAATTACCTCTTTTAAGTAATTTTGCCCATGGTAACCTAGCTAGCAAAACAAACAAACAAAAAAACAGATTTCTTGTCTTGTTTAGTGTGATTACAACTGCATGATTTTGCCTTTGATGCAAAAAGCACTGAATATGTACTTCAGCAACATTATTTTTGTGGTCTCTTTATCAAATAAGTTTTCCATCATTTTGTCCCCTGCATCTGTCACCCTCTCTAATATATTGAGAATTCTATATTCATTTTCATGGGTTACTGCTTTACATGTTGTTGTTTATTCTCTCTGTGTCACTAATGAAGGTAAAGCTTTCTGGAATGACAAATTTGAACCTTTAATTCATTTGCATACCTTACTCCTTCCTTTAATTTCTATTTTTCTTCCTTATAGAAATATTGATTCAAAAAGCTAATAGTGTCAAGTAAATTCATTGAACTGTGATTGGAGTTACTCTGTATCCTGAATCATGAAACTTAAGCATGAATCCTTCTATTGATACTTATATCATAGCTGCTTACCATTGCTGATGTCAAGTCATTCTATCCCTACTACTATTTCTCTCCTACAACCCTGCATTTTGGTAGACTTTGGGGACTCATACTATATGTATATTATTTGTATCTAATAATAATAATGATGATATATATACATATATATATGTATATATATATACATATATATATATATTTGCATCTAATGGCAGCCTTATCTAGGATAGGAAGGAGGGAAAGGTTGAAAAAATCACATTGCAACTTTATTATATATTTAAAAGAAATAGCAAGTTTTACACAATATTTTTTGTTTCAAAAATGCTTGTTACATTTCATAAATTAAAATTATGTAAAATGGAAAAAAAATACAGAAATTTCTTTTTAAAAAGTACAAGAGAAATAAAACATCTAAATGGTAATCTACGAAGATGCATATCATATAATACAACCACACAACTTCTCTATGTATACAGAAATAAAAATCTAAATCATTCTTGTATCTCATCAATATAGCAAAATGACCATATGACCTAAATAAATCTGTAACATAAATATTATTAAGAAATTTATTGGTTATTTTGATTATTTGCCAATCATTAAATTAGCTAGGTTAGTTTATAGAATTATGAAAAAAAATAAATTCCATGTCAAGTGAAGTGAGGCACAAGAGAAAAGAAAAATCCTTGAGAAAAATCCTAAAACAAAATGTCAGAAAGTGAATGGAGGGAAAGCCTAAGATGTATATTGTTGAAGTTTTGATTGCATGAAGATACTAGAATAAGCAGGGGGAGAAAGATGGTTAACGAAGAGAGGAAGAGAAATACTTTTTATAGAAAAGAGTGTGAAAAATGAAATAAAAAATATAAATAGTACTGATTGAAGGGAAGAAAAAAAAGGGAAGTGTTAAACAAAAACAGGAAATTTTGCTAAGTGGAAGCTAGCCACTGGGGACAAAGACACTTAAAAATTAAAGTAACTGGAAGAATATAATACAGTATTCCTAGCAAAAGAGGAAACTTGAAATTGAGAAACTTTGACACAGACAATAATGTATCTAGAATAAGAAGAGAAATGGTCAAATGAAAAAAAAAAGTTATATTTCTCTACAAGAATATTACTATTTAAGACAAATCATGTATAATATATACATATATTTTTATATGTCTATATCTATCTATGTCTGTATAAAAAAGTATTTCTCCAGTAGATAAATGGTCAAAAGATAGCCCATGAACAAATCTCAAAATAACTGAAAGGAATTTACAACCACATGCAAAATACCCCAAATCACTAATAATGAGAGAAATGAACATCAAATCAACTACAAAATTGTACATCACAACTTGCAATTTGGTAAAAATGACCCTTCAAAATGACAGTATCCATGTTAGAGAGAATGTGGAAAAATAGGCAGAATAAGCAATTTGCAATGATGCCAATTAAGTGATTAATATGTCCACATCCTTTAAGACAGACTCATCATTGAGCTTATAACCCAGGGAAATTATTAGTAAGAAAAAATCCACAGAAACTCCAAAATACTTATAGTAGCATTCTTTTGATAGCTAAGAATTGAATCAAAATTGATGCTCATTCATTGTGGCATAACTAAACAAATTATGGTAAATAATGTAATGGACTTCACTGTAAGAAATCATGTATGTATGTGATGAATATATACAAGTATAGAAATATCTATATAAATTACTGTGATGACCGTGTATTTTAAAATCAGCCAGAGTCAGGGAGTCAGGATAAGGGAAAATCCTTGATCTTTATTCTTTGCAGAGGTGAAGGGGAATGGCGATAAGAAGTGAGAGCAGGAATCTGGCCAACAGTGCCTCTGGCTCTCACACTTCACCCACCAAGTCCTCTACACAATCTCCTGTAACACATCAAACTTGCACAGGGAGTGGGCAGGGCCATTCTTTCTCCAAGCATATATTAATAGAGTATTGTCCAATTGCTAATTAGCCTCAAATGCTCACGACCTCTGCAACTGACTCAAGAGCTTCAGCCCATTACAAATTACTGCAGAATGAATTAAGCAGAGCCAAGAAAATAATATGTATAGTAACTATAAACATTTAAACAAAAAGGAATGACACATCAAGAAATTAAAAGTATAACCAAATTATAAAGATCAAATGGAATTCAAATAAAGAGAAATGAGGAATATCCACCTTCCAACACAATTACCACTTCAGGGAACTAGAGCTATGTGGTTCTTACATATAGCAAATGTTTTTAGTCTTTTTCAAAACATAAATCAACTGTGGTAACTGTTTTTTTCTTCTCCAAAAAAGTACTATTTATCATATGGGTTGACTCTCTGGGAGGGATATATTTGAAAACCAAAATGATATAAGAAACAGAAAATCTCAAAAAAAAATTCCAAAAAAGTAAAAATGAGACAGTTTAACCATTGACTTTCTCCTCAACCTTAAGCAAATTGCTTAATCTAATGGTAATTCATTTTCTCTAGCTGATTTTATCAATTCACACTTATTTTCTTTTTTTTTTTTGTTTTCTTTTTTTGTAACACACCTTAGCTTTAAGTGACTTGTCTAGGGTCATGCATTTAGTATTGTCAAGTGTCTGAGAACAAATTTGAAATCAGGTCCTCCTGACTCCAGGGTCAATGCTCTATCTCCTCTGTCACCTAGCTGCCCCAATTCGTACCAATTTTCTTAGAACTATTATTAGGAACAATGATATAGACTTCAAGTACTTTGGTATAAAGGGATAATATCAATTTGACCCTTGTTTCTGAAGATACTTCAGATATTAAAGGTACAGGAATATTGGTGACTATAAATTCTTATAATTCACTATTTCCAGTGAGGTGGAACATATGATTAGTATCAAGCACTCCCCTGCTGATAGCTACTATTTCTCCTTTATAAGTCTTTAGTCTCACAAGGCTCAAAACTCAGAATAGTTTGATTTATGTATTAAAAAGGGGGAATCAGGGGAAAACTCAGTAAAATAATACTCACTATATATCCTCCCACATTAGTTGCCTGTACATTTCTATTACATATAGTAATTTCTGACTGAGAGTCCAAAAGATGGGAGAGAGTTGAGAGTTGCTACTTTTAATTAGCTCCTTTTGTATTTATTACACTATCTTCTTTCTACCTAATATCATTGGATTCTTTAATTATCATCACTATCTTCTTCTCCCAAATAGCATTTTACCCATCCTATGACTTTGAATTGAATCAATAACAATTCAGATATTCTTCAGTACATATTGCTTGTTACCTTCTCTCCAAGGAAACAGCTTAAGGATCACTAAATGAAAGAGGCTTCTCACAGTGTTATTGCTCATTAACACTCCTTACTGCCTCTGACCTTTTCAAACTTTTTGAAGTTTAATTCCCAAATCCCACCCTTTATAAGAAGATCCTTTAGAGTTGACTATAGGAATCCTTCTTTTCTAGATCATTCAAATGACTCTCTGTTTTCAATTCTCATTTAGTTTAGGATTATTCCAATTTATCAACTTAGTCTCCTACTCTCATACCAAGGTTGTGCATTTCTCTTTTCACACTAATAACTTTCAATAAGTTTGGGAGATTAACAAGGGAACTCCTCTTTTAGTCTTTGTCTTGCCATGCCTTTTCCAGTTAGGTCAGATTATTTTTTAAATGATTTTCCAAAAATACAGCAGATGAACGCAACAGCTTTTGTGGGGTGTGAGTAACCTGATGATTTAAATATAAATAGGTGATGTTATAAACAAATTAGGAGAGAATGGAATATTTTATTTGTTAGATTTATGAATAAAGAAGAATTTATGACCAAACAAGAGATAATATTACAAGATGTAAAAGAGATAATTTTTATTACCTTAAATTTAAAAGGATTTGCACAAATAAAACTGATGTAGCCAATGTTAGAAGAAAACCAGAAAAACCAGAAAAATTTACAACAAGCTTTTCAGATAAAGACTGTATTTTTAAACATAAAGAATTTATAAGAAATTTCAGTCATTCACTGATTGATAAATGGTCAAAGTATATAAAAAGGAAGCTTTCATATGAAGAAATCAAAGTTATTTCTAGTCATATGAAAAAATGCTCTGGATCATTATTAACTGGAGCAATGCAAATTAAAATAATTCTGAGGTACCACATCAAACTTATTATATTGATTAATATGACAGAGAAAATAAAATGACAAGTGTTAGAGGAGAGTTAGAAAAATTGGAACACCAATGTACTCTTCATGAAGTTGTGAACTCATTCAATCATACAGAAGACAATTGGGAACTATGTCCAAAGGGCTATAAAATTGTGCATACTCTTTGACCCACCAATACTACAACGTTTGTATCTCCAAGACAAGGAAAAAGGAAAATACTTATGTGTATAAAATATTGTCATAAAATTGTAATAAATTGTATAAATTGTAATAAAATAAAATATGTAAAAAATATCTATTGTTGTGTGTGTGTGTGTGAGTGTGTGTGAGTGTGATGACAAAGAAATGGAATTTGAGAAAATGTCTATGAATCAGAAAATGGCTGAACAAGTTATATATTTGTGATGGAATACTATTGTTCTATAAGAAATGATCAGCGGGCAGATTTCAGAAAAACTTAGAAAGACTTATATGAACAGATTGTGAATGAAGTGATCAGAATCAGAAGAACCTTTTGTATAGTAACAACAGAATTGTATAAGCATAAATTATTTCAGGCTTAACTCTTCTCAGCAATACAATGATCTAAAACATTTCTTAAAATCTTGTGAAAAATGCTATCCACTTCCCAGGGACCAAAGGGAAGAGGGAAATGGGAAAACAGATGGAGTCTAAATGCAGATTGAAGAAACTTCAAGAAAATATTTTTTCTTCTTTTTTTTGTTCTGTATTTTCTTTTGTAATGTTGTTAATATAGAAATGGTTTGCATGACTGTACCCATATACAATATATCAAATTGTCTGCCTTCTCAAAAAGGTAGTGGAATGAGGAGAATTTGGAGCTATTTTAAAAATGAATTAAACTTATTTACACGTAATTGAGAAAAAATAAAAATTAATGAGAAAAAATACTTTGTAGGTACAAAGGGCAATAAGGCCAACTATCTTTTCATTTCCAACTTAGTTGCATTACTCTGGTCTATATCATGTTCAAGTACAGAATAACTCATTCCTCCCCTCACCTTTTTCAATTTTATTTTGAATATTGTCTTGCTTGTTAGCTCATAAATTCCTTGAGGGTTGGGATTTTTTAAAATCTTTTTTGTATTCCCAGTGATGAGCATTTTGCTTAATTGAAGATGGGGGCTTAATTAATTTTTATTGGTTGTCTAACAATATTCCCAATATTGAAGATATAACATTTTATATATTAAAGTAAATGTAATGAAATAGAAAGGAGTATGAATGAGCAGGTAACAAGGATTTTGAATTTAGATATGTTTATGAGCTTTTTGAAAATCCTAATTCAATTATTGTTCTGTAAGAAACAACCAGCAGGATGATTTTAGAGAGGCCTGGAGAGACTTACATGAACTGAAGCTAAGGGAAATGAACAGAACCAAGAGATCATTATACATGGCAACAACAAAACTATATGACAATCAATTCTGATGGATGTGGCTCTCTGCAACAATTAGATGACTCAAACTAGTTCCAGTTGCTCAGTGATGAAGAGAGCCATTTACACTCAGAGAGAGGAACATGGGAATTGAGTGTGGACCACAACATAAAATACTCACTCTCTCTGTTGTTGTTTGCTTGTATTTCTGTTTTATTTTGCAGATTTTTTTTTCTTCCTTCTTGATCTAATTTATCTTGTGCAGCAAGATAACTATATAACCATGCATACATATATTGAATTTAATATATTTTTAACATATTTAATGTATCATACTACCTGGCATTTGGGGTAGGAGGTGGGGGAAAGGAGAGGAAAATTTGGAACAGAAGGTTTTGCAATGGTCAGTGTTGAAAAATTACCCAGGCATATCTTTGTAAATAAAAAGCTTTAATAAAAATAAAAAAGAAAATCATAATTCATTAAAAAGTTGCTATATATCAATGTGAATTAGTTATAATGCTTCATTTTTATATATTAGGATTCAAATTGCATTTATTTTTTTCATTATAGATGCTGAATAAGTAGAGTAAGGGAAGGATTGATCATAGTCAAAGAAATACAAGCCAAGCATATATATTTTATTTCACTTGTAGTAGGTCTGCTAAACAGTTTAAGAAAGCTAAATATCAAATGGACAACTTTGATTATATTGATTAAAAAGTTTTTGCACAAACAAAATCAACATAAACAAAATTAAGAGGGAAGTATAAAGCTGCGAAAATTTTACAATTAGTGTTTCTGATAAAGTTCTCATTTCCAAAATATATAAAGAACTATATCAAATTTATAATAATACAAGTCATTCCCCAATTAAACCCATCTATAATGATATGAAAAAATACTCTAAATCACTATTGAATAGAGAAAAGAAAATTGAAACAACTCTGAGATACCACCTCTCAGATTGACTAAAATTACAGGAAAAGATAATGATAAATGTTGAAAGAATGTGGGTATATTGGAACACTAATGTATTACTGGTGGAATTGTGAAATGATTCAATCATTCTGGAGAGAAATTTTGAACTATAAGCAAAGAGTTATCAAACTGTACATACCCTTTGATTCATCAGTGCCACTACTGGATCTGTATCCCCATGAAATCATAAAGGAGGGAAAAGGACCCACATGTGCAAAAATGTAGCAGCTCTTTATGTGGTAGAACATATTTAGAAAAGGAGTGGATACCCATCAATTGGGGAATGGCTGAATAAGCTGTGGTACATGAAGGTAATGTGATATTGTTCTATGAAAAATGATGAAAAAGCTGATTATAAGGTCTGGAAAGATTTATATGAACTGTTGATTAGCAAACAAGCAGAACCAGGAATATATTGTACATAGTAACAGAAAGTTTATAAGATTTTTAACTATGACAAACTTGGTTCTTTTTTGTGGTTCATTGATTCAAGACAATTTTAATAAACTTTGGTTAGAAGATATCATCTACATCTTTTAAGGACCATGCCTAAGTAAAGGGGCAGGTAAATTTTCTGAGAGCCTCCACAGCTGTGAATCATAACATCTGAAGGAGTCACAAAGCAGCCTTTGCTGACACAGGGGTTGTGGACTGGAAATGAGATAAATTGGAGGCAAGAGGGAAGAGGAGAGAGAAGTCAGACAACACAACTGCCTCTCAGGAGAGAGGTCAGAGAATAGCAACTGCCTCTCAGTCTCCTGTATCATCATCATCCTCTCACATGACAAGATCCATTCAATAGGTCTGAGCTAGACCTCCAGCAGCCGCTGGCAGGTAGCCTCCGTATCACAACATGCATCCAGAACAAGAATTATGGAGACTGAATGTAAATCAACACATGATATGTTCACTTCTTTTTTTTCTGTGTTTTTTTAATCTCCCATGGTTTTCCCTTTTATTCTGGCTTTCCCAAAATGATTCAAATATGTATTAAAAATCAATATACATGTATAATCAGAAAAAATAAGAAGGACACTATCCTTAAAGCCAGAGGATTTTTAAAAAGCAAGTTAAATATCAGGTTTATTTTTATTTGTTTTGGAATTGCCAAAATTAATTTCAAATTAACAAAGTATTTACTGCCTCTGCTACTGTGAAGAATTATACATACATATATACATATATATATATATTTCCTCCATAAGCTCAATGATACTTCAAAAAAGGTTAATTACTTTGTATAAATATAGAATAACAGTGATATGAGTTAAGCCAATATTATCTAGGCCAATTTATACCTCCATACGAATCCTCTTTACCATATGTTCAATAAATGAGCAACTAACTTAAAAAACTAAAGTGGGAGGGAGCTCAGTTTTTCCTAAAGTAGCATATTTCTCTTTTCACAAAGTCATGTAGTGAGCAACCAGAACCAGACTTTGAAGCCAGATCATCTGACTACAAATCCAAAGCACTTCTCTAAATCTAAGATTTTGTGTGTGTGTGTATGTGTGTGTGTGTGTGTGTGTGTGTGTGTGTAATGGATCCTCCTCTATCCCAACTTAAGCAGTCTAGTGAAGCCTAAGGACCCTCTCTCAGATAAATGCTTTTAAAGTAAAATAAAAGTAAAATAAAGTAATATACATAAGATTACCAAGAATACCAATTATATTGAAATGATATTATCAAGATATTTTTAAAAAGAAAATAATTTCATGGATCTAAGTGTAAGAACACTACCTCCATTAAAATCATATTTAAAAGACAATATTCAGCTTGCAATAGCTATATCACACAAACTTTTTTTTAATCATGAAAGCTCAAGAGGTTGCATTTAGTGGTGCTTTGTAAAAAAGAAAAATTGTGATTATTTTTAGGAACTAAATACAATGCTTTATTTAAGCATTTCTAACTACAAGTACTTTCTGGTGTATTGAGACATAGTTCCTGGAGTTGACTATACCTTTTTGTCTCAATGATTCTTTGAATAGTAGCAGAAAATAGATCTCAATACATAACACCTCTGTTGCTTTCCTGAAGAATTAATATGGCAATAGAGTAGTATGTCTTGTAGTAAACGGGAATGACCTCTTTTGTCTGAAACAAATAATACAAGCAGTTATCAGACCACTGGATCAAAGCCCATCAGATATTACTGCAGTCTTTACTGACACCTTCTGATAACTTTAATTCTCTGTCCATACATCCTAGCCATATTATACTGATGCCTCTAGGAAAATAAATGAAAGATGCAATTTGGAATCCATCCCACATTCAAAGAAAAAGGAGTGGTATTAGCTTTGGCCCAATGATATTTCTACACTCCAGTGTGTTTCAAGACATGTTTATTAACTGTGAGACACTGATAAATGCAATCAGCTTTTCAATTACCACACTTAAATAGCTTCATTGTAAATGCTCTTCTCTACAGGATGGCTCTAGAAAGTGACCTGCATGATATTTTATAGCTGCATAGATTAGTTCAATCTGAAAGGAAGAGCTATGGAAATGGGATTACATTAAATATAAATTGAGACAATATATTCCTCCCTAAACTCTTTCCCCCACCTCATTTTTGCAGGTGGATGTTTCAATATAAATAATTAATTGGATGTTGTTTTTCTTCCCAGTTTAAATTTTATTTTGAAAATTTGGAACTATATAGCTTATGAGACACTATAAATTTATTTCAGGTTAGACTACAATTATTTTTTCATTAGGATTTACTATTCTCCAGTTACTAACAACATATCTTTTTTTGGTTGTTTTGTTTTGTTTTTGATTTTTGTTTAGGAAATTAGGATTAAATGACTTGCCCAGAGTCATACAACTAGAAGTATTAAGTGCCTGGGGCTGCATTTGAGCTCAAATTTTCTTTTGATAGAGTACCTTGGGGACCAGTACTCTTACATGCTACATCACTCAGCTGCCCTAATATATCCTTTTTGAAAAATAAATTTAACTTATTTATTTTAACATCAAATTGATTTATCAATATATATCTCCTTCCTACCATTACCCAGAAAAAAAATTCAGGTTAGAAAAACTAAGTGATATATCAATAGGAAGAATATGAGAAATCATCTGGTCTACCCTCCTCATTTTACAAATCACAATTTTGTCATGAAATGGTCTTAATGAGCTCATGTTTGCTCATAGTACGTGTCATTCCTTTTCAGTGCTTACAAACCATTCCTTTAATCATTTTTGGAATAATATTCACTCAGATTCTACATTAAACCTCTAACATATGAAGTAACCACATTTCTCTCCATTTGAAAATTAGAATAGTTGTCTGCATTTCATTATACAGATCTTTTGTAAGTTTTCAATCTCCATGATTCTCTGAAGATCTCTGAAGGTGGTTCAGCAATCAGTCTTAGAAGAAATGGATGAAATGGATGGGAGAATTGAATGAAATAATAAAATGAGCTGGGATGACTATGTGACTGAAAAGAAGTAACCAGCTGTGACAAGTGTTGTGGAAAGAGAGAGAGATTTTATTGATCTATTTGAAGGAGAAATTCCCTGAAGTCTGTATAAACTAACTAATTCATTCTCTCTCTCTCTCTCTCTCTCTCTCTCTCTCTCTCTCTCTCTCTCTCTTCCTTTCTCTCTCTCTCTCTCTCTCTCTCTCTCTCTCTCTTCCTTTTTCCCTCTCTCTCTCTCTCTTCTCTCTCTCTCTCTCTCTCTCTCTCTCTCTTCTCTCTCTCTCTCTCCTCTCTCTCTCTCTCTCTCTCTCTCTCTCTCTCTCTCTCTCTCTCTCTCTCTCTCTTTCTCTCTGTGTGTTTCTCTCTCTCCCTCTCTTTCTTTCTCTCTTTTCTTCATCTTCTGAAGTTGGAGTCAAAATAATCTGAATGTAAATCCTGATACTAGCCATGTGATCATAGAAAGTGACAATGTCTTGAGCATCAATTTCATCATCTATTAAAGGAAAACATTGAGCCCAATAATATTTAAGTTTCTTTTTAGCTTTAAATCTATGAAATAATGTTTTGAAAAACTTAAAGTGCTATATAAACATCATTTTTAAATCATGATTTTTGATTTTCTTGAAGAGGACTGATAGGACAGCCAGGTAATTTAATAGATAAGAAACATTTTAAAGTCTGGCTTGAATTAGGAAGATCTGAGTTCAAACTCTCCCTCAGATATTTATCGGCTTTTTAACCCTGGGGAAATCACTTAACCACTCTCATTCTTAGCTTCATCATCTAATAATAGCTACCTTATAAAGTTGTTATTAAGGTCAAATGAATTAAAATTTTAAAATACTTCATAAATATTATGTAAATGTTGATTTCAATTACTCCCATTTCTACTTTATCATTCCCACTATTTTTATTATTGTTGTTATTATTACATCTTGAGGCAGCACATTCCACACTTGGGTATCTTTAATTACTAGAAGCTGTTTCTTACATCTAACTTAAGACTGTTAATACTCACTGGGGCTGGAAGATGCTACTTTTCTCAATTTTGAAGTTCTTCTACCTAGTGCCCCTTCATTCATCTCCTTCAAGACAAGGACAAAGTTTGGATTTCAATACAACTAGATCTCTGGCCCAGAAACCATGATTTTTGGTATTCCCAGACTCAATAAAATAAAAATGTAACCAGAAATATTTGTGTTGGATATATAATAATGACAGTAATAGCTAACATTCATATAGAGCTTACCATGTGCCAGGCATTGCATTAAGCACTTTAAAAATATTCTCACCAGATTCTCACAATACTCTCAACAAAACTTTAAAAAGTATATTGAAATCACACTCTGAAAATATGAAGCAAAGGAATAGGAGGAATAAACATGAGGCACATTTTATGTATGTTGATTTTTTTTTGCTATGGTAGAAATCATTGAAAAAATATAAAATGGGGCTTGGCATTCCTTCTTTGAAGAAGTTGAAATCCAGCTAATCTTAAACACTAGCAGTATGAACTTTGCAAGTCAATTAATTTTTCTTAGCCTCAGTTACCTCAACTGTAAAATGAAAATTATAAAGGATCTAATTCACAGGATTCCTATGTGGATAAAATGAGATAGCATTTGTAAAAAGTACTTATAAAAGTTCCTGGTACAAAATGAGTAGCATGTACATGTTTATTCTCTTCCCTCTTTCACTAGTTAAATAAGGTAGACTGAAAAATTTCAGTAAATAACTGTTAGGTATGGGAAAGAGAACAAAGAAAAACAACAAACAAACAACAAAAAAGATACAGTGATATTGTTGTGTACACTTGTTCTCTTAGCTGAAATTCCTAAATTTATAATTTAGACATGGGGGAGTGAGGGTATCTAATAGTGTGTAAAGGGAATATATTTTGTAAAAATATGAGAGATAACAGAGTTTTAAAATCTCAGATGAAATTCTCTAAGTCTAATGTTCAGAGATCTTTCCCTTGCAGAAATAGCTTTGTGTTCCCCAGTTGTCAAATGAAGGAACATCATTGAGCTGTTACATATGGATGTATGACAGGAAAGCAAATGTATACTAGGGTAATCAGAAAAATGTCATTAGATGTTTCTATGGTAACTGAAAGAAATGCAGTTTTTGAATTCACCTAGAGACTAGGAATATTGAATGAGCCTGATACCATTCCCCATGGTATAATTGAAGTTATTGGTGCTATCAAAATGAATAGGCAATGCCACAATTATCCACTTATTTCTTATACTCAATGATAGAAACTGATCACAAAATTAGCATTGTGACTAGAGTTATCAGTATCCATTCTGAAGATAACATAAATTAATAGTTTAGCTCTACTTTTCATCCATCTTGCAATATATGTACAGAATCAAAATTTGAGATTAAATCATCATAGCCCTATCAAAAATTTAGAGTATTCAATAATTAAGTAATTATTTACTACTTTGTATAATAGACATTGTATACAAAAGACTAAAGGCTTGGGAATACTTATTAGGTAATTATAATGCAAATTGATCATAGAGAAAATTATCTTGTCTATCAGATTTTATTCCTTTTCATTGATTAAAACTATTAATTATGAAACTGTTCTAGGTGTGGGGAATGCAAGGATAGAAGGGGAACAGAATCATGTTTAATAATAAACTCATTTAAATCTGCTAAGGATAAGTAAACTTGTTTTCCTCAATTTTTAATGAACATGGCATGGTCCAATAACAGCATGCACTCAAATGGAAAATCTATTCAACTGATCCATCAAATGACTCAGAGGATAATGAAAAGAAGTATGGTCAGTATCAGTTGGTTGCAGCATGTTGTTGGTATTGATATTCTTCACATCTTCAATTCTTCCAAATAAGACATGAAAGAATTTCTTCTTAGTCCAGATGGCCTGTGTTGTTTGCTCACTCCCTCTCCTACTAAGAGTCCCCTAGTTCTTTGTGGTAGCATACAAATCACTTTTAGTTCTGGGGGCATTTGTCACCAAAAGGAAGGAGTTGGTCTCTTTTTCTCTATTAACAGATCCCTGGGGTGTAGATAGTTTCACCAAAAGGAGAAAGGAAAGGTATTCAATGTATAATGTATGCCAGATTTATGATAGCTATATACTTTCTAGACACAAAATAAATATTTAAGGTATTAAAGACCAATAAAACAATATTGACAAAAATATCCCACTGAAACTAAATCCCATTATTTCCTCTAACAATCCGGTCACTGATAAAGATATGTCTCTTTTATTTTAAAATGCCAATATGTAGCCTTGGTTTCACTATCTTCTGTCCTCAGCAGCAATTTGCTCTAAACTTCAATCAACTCTCTTTAATCTTCAATGTTTCAGTTCTTGTTAAGTTCCTCCTATCTATAAATATTCTTCTTTACTAGCAAACCTTTTTTAAAAAGGCTTATATCCTCGCATGCTTAATAACTATTTTTTTCTACCTTTCTTAACTAAATTCCTTGAAAAAGTAGTGTTCATTTGTTACTTTCATTTCCTTCCATTTCACTTTCTTTTTAATTCTTGGTAAATAGGCTTCTCTCCTCATTATTCGGTTGAAGTGGTTCTGTTGTCAAATCTATATGCCTTTTCTTGTAGTTCTCATATGTCTTTACTAATTTGTATAGCATTATATATATAGTTGATCACTTCCAGCTTTTGGATATATTTTCCTCATCTGGCTGTTCTTGACTTCACTGTCACTTGGTTCTTCTCTTATATTAGTATATGTTATATAGTCAATCCTTAACAGTCAATGTTTAACTTTTGTAACTTCTAGTGTTTGCATAATTTTCACTTTTGCATTGGCAAAAATGCATATTTGTGGCTATGCATAGTAAGTTTGAGCAGTAGCTGGTATTCTATTAGACACTTCAATGATCTTTTTCACTTGCCCTCTGTAGATTAAGGAGTCCCTTGTGTATTTGTCGCATGTTTTCATTGTTTGCTTTAAAACGCATTTTGTATTGCAATTATGTATCCAAATTGTAGTACAAATTCTTTGGGCTTCAAGCCCAAGCAAACAGTCAGTGATGTGCCTTAATAAGAAAATAAAAGTATTAGATAAACTTAATGGGAGAATGTCTGCAGCCATTGTTTGTTGGCTATGAACTAGCTCGTATTAATTGATCAACGAATTATTTTATCCACAAAAAGGAAGAAATTATTTATGAAAGTGTTTGTGAATCTACTCTAGAAAGTGCTAAAGTAACCTATTATATGCATAGTCTCTTGCAAAAGACTGAAATTTTTGAAAGTCACAGGAACCTAACCTCATATTTTTCACAACCTTAGTTTGTCAATATTCATGTTTTTTTTCTTTTGCTCCTCTTAGGAATGCTACACACAAAAAATTTGAGGATTGACTGTCTTATATATCACTATGTATTCATATCATCATGATCATAGCTAATATTTATATAGCACTCTCTTCCAGGCACTGGGCTAAGCACTTTAGAACAATTATCTAATCTGATCCTAACAACAACCTAACCTAACCAACAACACAGATGCTATTATTATAAGTCAGACAGACAATTTGTCCATAGTCAACAGCTAATAAGTCTCTGAGGTAGGATGAAAGCACATTTTCACAAGCTATCATAACTTAAGTTTAATATCTCCTAATCTTGGTAAAGACTCAGTGTTGATGTTACCTTCTCTGTAATTCTCTGCCCCACTCCAATTTACACTTTTACAATCCCCTCTTTTCAATATTTTTCATTTGTTCTAATAGAATGTAACACTTCTCATAGAATATAAGCTTCTTTATGGAAAGAACAATTTTATTTTTGTCTCCATATTTTCATACCTAGTACAATTCTTTGTATTTAATTAGCACTTAATATTTGTTATCTGACACAAGCAATAGGGTTCACTAGTAGTTTCTGAACTAATCTTTAGAAAATACTAATTTAAAATATGGTTCTATATAAAATTAATGTATAAATCTGACATTTTTTTTAGGTGTTAACAACACAGAAGCAGCAGTGCTGCTTATTTAAGTTAGGAACTCTTACTGTATATATCTATGAATGCTCTTTGGGTATAGTAGCTTTATTATTTAGATGTCATTCTTGAATCTTCACTCTGTCTCACTGTTCCTTCTTTCCAATTTTTAGTCAAGGCCTATTGATTTTGCTTTTATAATATTTCACATACATCTCTTTTGTTCTCCCAGCATTGACATGACCTTGGTCCCTGTCTTCAGCACCTTTTGCCTAGACCCTAGACTATGGAGACAATTTGCTAGTTGCTCTGTTTGCCACGAGATTCTTACATCTTATACTCCCACACCCTACTCAGCATAGTCTGTGGTCTGGTGATCCTTGATCTATTTGATTTTCCTCAAATAAAATACTTCTTAGTTGAGCATCATAATCTGTTCCTTATATATGGAATGCACAGACTATGAACTCTTTAAGAACCAATCTCTGTCTCTTGCTTTTCATTGTATACCTTAATACTTAGCACAATGTTTGCCACATAGTAGGCCCTTAATAAATGTTTGTTAACTGATTGACATTACACACATACATTTAAATTTAGGCTGATTTTCACTAAGGTTGAATTCAAAAACATTTGCTTGTACAAGAGGATAATTAATTAATGAAACCGAAGAGACTTACATGACTCAAAACACAATAGCACAGAAGATGTTGAGTTGCATGCATATTGAAGTGCAGACTTAACAATGGTTTTCAAATGAAATTAAATCACAAGAACAGAATTTCAATCAGCTTTAAACAAAGGAAGTAAGAATAATACAGATTTCTGAAAATGGCAGTGCATATAATAAAAATAATAAATTAACCTAAGAAAGGTAATATTTCAGTAACAACATTATACTTAGCTGGAAGCTTTCCTTACACAGAAAATTGAAATGTTTTTCAGGCATGCATGTCTAAACCTTAGATGTCTTTTCTTTTAATATAAGATATCAGTTGTAGCAACATACACTAGACACAGAGTATAAAAATTAATGGCCTAGGACAGTTGTCCAGCACATATCACCAATCAATTTAGATTTGTAGTTGATTTAGTTTAATCTGAAAACTTCTTCACCTGACATCACTTCCAACTTGGTAATGTTCCCATTGCTCCTTTAAATCTATACTTAATGTTTTGAAAGAATCAGTCTTATCCCCTGATAATAAGTTTCCCCTTCAATTTTTGGTCCATGGGAAAGAGAAAATAAGTTCTCAGCTCTTACTGAATATTGGGAGAATGACTGCAAGTACAATTTACAAGTCTCAAAAGAAAAGTCAGTGCAATTCACTGCCTTGTAAGATAAAAGTTATCACATTTGATGCAAGAACTTACATCTTATTATTTTATATTCTGGTTTCTAAAAAGTTGAAATAATTTTTAAAGATCCTTTCATTTTTGTGGGGATGTCTTTTGATAGTTTTGCGTGTGAAACTTTATTCAATACAATGCAATAAAATACATTAATACATAAAATATAATAATAATAATAAATACATCCCTTATTGGTCTTATAATATGATAAATCTTTTTATCACTATTAATTATTATTTCTTTGCTCAATTCTTCAACTTTTTTTTTCAAAAAGCAAAAAAATGTTGTGAACATTGGGAAAAATACATCTAAGTTTGAAAGTTTAAAAAATTTGGATTTTTTTTTGAAACTGATGGAAAAAAATAAGGCAACCAGATACAATATACAAATGTCTAGTTCTGGAATCGGGAAAACAAGTTCAAATCTGGTGTCAGATTTATAACTCTAAACAAGTCTCTTAACTCTGTTTAGCACAGCTCCTTATCTATAAAATGAGCTGGAGAAGAAAATGGCAAACCGCTCCAATATTTTTGCCAAGAAAATCCCAAAAGGGATAATGAAGAATTAAATATGACTGAAATGAATGAACATTAATGGAAATATCAATACTAGTGATGTCTGTTCTTGCCTATCAATAATGCTTTAAATGTTCTCAAAAACAAGAATTTTTAAAAATGGTTACATAAATCAGATTTGGTTTTATGATTTCTTTTTTTCTGCATCTAGGAACATAAGATCCTTCATTCTCTATAACCAGATTATAAAATTAGAAATGCTCAGCCAGGAATAATTTTCTCTTTTATCCCAAGCAGAATGATGTGGTAACCTAGAGCAACATGAGATTAAAATATAATCTCCTCTACAAATTCTTATAGGATAATATGAAAGATTATGAGTAGTTTATCTCATACATGGTAAAAGAAATTGCAGGGAAAATTTATTTTATGTAAAACTGGTCAAATAGGAAGATGCGCAAGTTGATGCTCAAGAAAATGTTATGTCATGATCAAATATGAATTATTTAGCTCTTACCAATGTAAGACAATTCTAAAGGACATAGGATGAAAAATGCTATCTCAAGCAAAAGAAAGAACTAATGGAGTCTAAATGCAGATTAAAGCATATTATTTTCACTTTCATCATCTTTTTGTGTTTGAGTTCAGCAAATATAGTGAGTTGAGAGGATTCTCCTCTCATCGCATGCCTGATAATCATGACAGGTTAAACTCTAGGATGGAACCCAAGGCTGAGTTAATTGTTTTGTGAACATCTGAACCATCTCAGTCATTATATCAACCATAATATGAAAAATAGTATGTGTCTATGTGGAATTTTCAATACATATTTGCTAAATAAGTATATGAATAAGATAACTTTAACATTCTAAGGACTCTAACACTAAATACGGATGGGGAAAAGAGGGATATAATTTTAACTCTTTCTTTCAGGAAGTGGCTCATTTCTTATATGATTCTCTGACTTGTTTTATATTTATGTTTGCTTATTATAGCTTGATCAGAGATGTATTAAAATTTTGAAATTATAAGGAAAAGTAACCTAAGGTTTTGAATTTTAGACATTAAGAATGTTAGAAGTGGTTTTTTAGAATAAAAATTATAAAATCCTTAAAATAATATTTTTCTACATCAGTCAAGTCACCAGGGTAATAAAACGGCTGAAAAACAACAAAAAATTAATATTTAAGTAAATTTTTCAAAGCAACTTCCATGTTCTGCCATCAGATTAGTACAAAGGCAGCCCAATGTCCTACATTTTTCATTATAGTATCATTAGTAGATTTTATAATGGAAATTATGAGGAATTGCAAGATCCATGTGAACTTAATATCAAAAAAATAAGACTTAATATCAAAATAAATATCAAAAAAATAAATAAAAATAATATATACTTTTATGCACTATATACTACATACTATTTTTTTGTGTGTATAATGCCTTAAAAATTAGTGTAACTGCAGAAAGCACTGATGATGGAGTTGATAAAGTGTTTTCAATTGTCTAATCTCCAAGGTCTTTGACAGCAACAAAATTTTGTGATTCTCTAGAATCACTCTTACTTCCCTATTGAAATATGAAAATATAGTTGTCATAAAATGCAGATATGTACATATATATGTATGCATGTATTTATAAGTACTGGACCTATGTTATGAGAGAAATTATCCTTAATAACTAATTTTCTAGGGAGATTCAAAGTTCTCCCTTTTCCTCTCACCCTTATTTCAAAAATTCAGTCTTTGAAGTTTGATCTAAATTTCTTCTCTATCCTAATCCACCCAAGTTTACAAGGAACCTCTAATTTAGGGTGAATTCCACTCTGTCATGCTTGGATAGATAGATTATTTATCAAGATTGACAAAGGCTAGGCGTGGTAGGGATATAGGGACAACAAAAAATTGTCCAAGAGTGATATGGTTTGACTCTCAGCCCATCATCGTAGTAAGCTCAGTTCTTTCTGTTATATTCATTCTATCATTTATTGTTGAATTACTGATCAGAGTTGATTGCCACTCCCAGCAACTTTCAATTTCCAATGACATATAAACTGTAAGCCCACCATCATGATGGTCTGGCATGTTGGTCACTAATACTTTATTAAAAATTCTGGCATTTTTAACAAAATTATTAAATTACCCAGAAATGATACCTCTCAAATTTTGTAAATGTTGCAGTCATTAGTAGAGGGAACTGTTGTGTGAAAAACTCCTTTGATCAATACAGTTCATTGCCTTCTCTGCAACATAAAACCTTTGATAATTGTCCAGTAGTAAAGTGACTTGGTCAAATATCTTGAACAAAGATCTACCGGATTTTAAGGCCAAATCTAACCAATACTCTATGTCACCTTGTCTAAAAGAAATTGGCTTAAGTAATTGATAGCTATGCCATATAAATGAATTATCAATTTTCAAAGAAGAACAAGATTAAAAATCACGCTTGCTGCCAGCCTAGCATGAGTCATTCAACACAGAAAACTGGTTCTTAAAATCCATCATGCAGATATTATTACAACAAAAATATTTACAGCTTGTTAGGACTACCCAGGCCAGTCCTAGATTGCCATTGTTTTCATGGCCCCGATGTCTCCTCTGTTCCTCAAAAAAGATTTCTGTAGAAATAGTTTGCTGTGAACATTTTCACTGACTTCTGTAAAATATACAAAACCAAGTATAAAGTAAAAAAAAAAAAAAAAAAAAAAAAAAAAAAAAAAAAAAAAAACATGTATTAGGGTGAAGTGTTTAACATAGTCCCTGAAATGTTTGTTCTCTTCTCCAAGTATCTTTTTTAAAAGGCCAAATGGTGAGGTTATAATATAGAGAATACACTTTTTAAGGTTTGGCTTGAATTTGATGATTAATGATCAATCAATATTTATTTAGATCTCAGGTACTATGTTAAGTACTTGGAGATGCAAAAAGAAGCAAAAAACACTCTCTTTTTTGGAAAGCTTACCATAAACAAATGTGTACTACCAAGTTAGATATAGGATAACTCTTTAACACAAGAAAGGAAATAGAATTCAAAGAAGTTGGGAAAGGCTTCATATACAAGATACTGTTTTGGTAGATATTTAAATGAAATCAGGGAAAGAAAAAAGTGGAGATAAAGAGATCATTCCAGGCATTATTTGACAAAAATTACTGGGGAAAAGTGGAATTAGTTTGACAGAAACTAGATTAGGACCAACATCTTACATTGCATACCAAGATAAGATAAAAATGGGTAAATGACAAACATAACGTAACTAGAAAATTAGGAGAACATGGAAAATTAAACAATCAGATATATGGACAAGGAAAGAATTTATAGTCAAAGAGAAGGATCACAGAAAGTTAAAAAAAAGATAATTTTTGATAACATGAAATTAAAAAGGTATTGATTAAAGAAAATTAATACAATCACAACTAGAAGGAAAGGAAATGGAGACTGATGATAAGAAGTATAGCAAATGTCTTTGATAAAGGCTTCATTTCTCAAATAAATAGGGAACTGAGCAAAATATATAAAAATAAAAGCTATTCCATAATTGAAAATTTGTTCAAAGGATATGAACAGGAAAAAATAAATTGAAACCATCAATAGTCATATGAAAAAATGTTATAAATAACTATTGGTTAGAGAAATGAAAATTAAAAACAACTCTGAAATGCCATCTTACACCTATCATATTAGCTATATATAACAGAAAAGAAAAGTGACAAATGTTGTAGGGAATGTGGAAAAACTGGGATACTAATACACTCTTGGTGGAGTTGTAAACTGGTCCCATGATTATGCAGAACAATTTGGAACTATGATCAAAAGCCTGTAAAACTGCATCTTCTTTGGTGCAGCAATACCAGTATTAGGTCTGTATCCCAAGGAAAATAAACAAAAGGGTAAGGGATAACCATATAGGAAAATATTTATTTTTTTGTTGGAATCTTTACAAACTGCTAACTCATTAGAGTTGATAGATTATTGATCTGATCTTACAAGAAGATGTTTTGGGCCAGAACTTGAAACAAAGTACTAAGTAGAACTAATTGATACAATGCTTATGTTCATACCTTGAGAGAGCTCATATAAGAAAGAAGTATTTAAGTACTCATTGGAGTTCATACGTTTGGGAAACTTCAGGGTTTAGTATGAGATATCTGAATTCACACCTCCCTTGAAGCTCTTAGGGCCAGAGAGCACACAGAATTCAGCTGAATTATA
This sequence comes from Antechinus flavipes, assembly GCF_016432865.1. Classification (NCBI taxonomy): domain Eukaryota; kingdom Metazoa; phylum Chordata; class Mammalia; order Dasyuromorphia; family Dasyuridae; genus Antechinus; species Antechinus flavipes. Next base: position 531,842,218 of record NC_067398.1, read on the forward strand.
ATTTTTGCTGTTGTTCAGTATTTTTTAGATGTCCAACTCTTTATGATCCTATTTGGGTGTTTGTTTTTGCAAAAATACTGGAGTACTTTTCCATTTCCTTTGCCAACTCATTTTACACATGAAAAAATGAGGCAAATTGGATTAGTGACTTTCCCACAGTTACACAGATAATTAATGTTAAAGCCAGATTTGAAAGTAGATCTTCTTGATTCCAGGCCCATGGAGACTGTTATTATCAGAGAATAGGAAAAATAGAGTAAGTGGAAAGGCAGGTAGAGAAACAATCCTTTAATTATTAACACAAAATGTTATCTTGTGATGATTTAAGAGAAAAAATATTTCTAAAACCTAAAAGTGTTTTGAGGAATCCTTCTGAAAAGTGACTTTTGCTCTGATTAAAATTTATTTAAGGCATACTTTTCCTTTAGATTAAGCAATGGTATTACTTAACTAGTATTCACATAAGTTGGGAAAAGGCCATTTTTTACTTGGCCTTTTTTACGCTTGATAGCTTTGGATTAAGTTTAGTAAATATCATCACTCACACCCTAACTCTATTATTTTCCCTGTTAAAATATTTAAAGAAAATGTTTGCCCTTCTAGTTTTAGGTGATAAGTAAATGTTTCTGTCTATTCTATTAAAATTTAACTACTTTAGGGACTGCAAAATGCCTTAGCTACTCTAACTAATTAATCTTAGAGGACCTGTTAGAACAAGATGATACTTTAGAAGTAAGATTAGAAAATTTTGATGGGAATTTTTTTGATGACTATTTCAATAAATATCACAAAATCAGTTTATATGTATGTTTATCTTTTGCTCCAGAGTCACAATGCTTTGTTGGTCTTTTTTTTTTTTCTGTAGCTTTTTATTTACAAGTTATATGTATGGGTAATTTTACAGCATTGACAACTGCCAAACCTTTTGTTCAAATTTTTCCCCTCCTTCCCCCCCTTCCCTAGATGGCAGGATGACCAGTAGATGTTAAATATATTAAAGTATAAATTAGATACACAATAAGTATACTTGACCAAACTGTTATTTTGCTGTACAAAAAAAATTGGATTCTGAAATATTGTATAATTAGCCTGTGAAGGAAATAAAAAATGTAGGTGGACAAAAATAGACAGATTGGGAGTAGTGGTTCATAGTCATTTCCCAGAGTTCTTTTGCTGGGTGTAGCTGGTTCAATTCATTACTGCTCTATTGGAACTGATTTGGTTCATCTCATTGTTGAAGAGAGCCACATCCATCAGAATAGATCATCATATAGTATTGTTGTTGAAATATATAATGATCTCCTGGTCCTGCTCATTTCACTCAGCATCAGTTCATAGAAGTCACTCCAGGCCTTTCTGAAATCATCCTGCTGGTCATTTCTTACCGAACAATAATATTCCATAATATTCATATACCAGAATTTATTCAGCCATTCTCCAATTGATGGGCATCCACTCAGTTTCCAGTTTCTGGACACTACAAAGAGGGCTGCCACAAACATTCTTGCACATACAGGTCCCTTACCCTTCTTTAAAATCTCTTTGGTATATAAGCCCAGTCGTAATACTGCTGGATCAAAGGGTATGCATACTTTGATAAATTTTTGAGCATAGTTCCAAATCATTCTCCAGAATGCCTGGATGTATTCACAATTCTGCCAACAATGTATCAGTGTCCCTGTTTTCTCACATCCCTTCCAACATTCTGCATTATCTTTCCCTGTCATTCTAGCCAATCTGACAGGTGTGTAGTAGTATCTCAGAGTTGTCTTAATTTGCATTTCTCTGACTGATAACGACTTGGAGCATCTTTTCATATGGATAGAAATACTTTCAATTTCTTCATCTGAGAATTGTCTGTTCATATCCTTTGACCATTTATCAATTGGAGAACGGGTTGATTTCTTATAAATTAGAGTCAATTCTCTATATATTTTGGAAATGAGGCCTTTATCCAAACCTTTCACTATAAAAATGTTTTCCTAGTTTATTGCTTCCCTTCTAATCTTGTCTGCATTAGTTTTGTTTGTACAGCAAAGAAAAACTTTTCAATTTAATATAATCAAAATTTTCTATTTTGTGATCAGTAATGATCTCTAGTTCTTCTTTGGTCATAAATTCCTTCCTCTTTCACAGGTCTAAGAGGTAAACTATCCTATGTTCCTCTAATTTATTTATAATCTCATTCTTTATGCCATGAACCCATTTTGACCTTATCTTGGTCTATGGTGTTAAGTGTGAATCGATGCCTTGTTTCTGCCATACTAGTTTCCAATTTTCCCAGCAATTTTTGTCAAACAGTAACTTCTTATCCCAAAAGCTAGAGTCTAAAGCACTAGGCTGCTATAGTTATTGACTGTTTTGTCCTTTGAACCTAACCTATTCCACTTATCAACTAATCTATTCCTTAGCCAATACCAAATGGTTTTGGTAACTGCTATTCTATAATATAATTTTAGATCTGGTACAGCTAAGCCAACTTCATTTGATTTCTTTTTCATTAATTCTTGTTGGTCTTTTAACAAGTCATTTATTCCTCAAACCATCATAGATTAACTTCTTCTGCACACAAAAAAAGTATTTGACAAATATAAAAGCAGACTCCATTAAAAAATTTATATTTATCTGGATATATGTAGGTAATATATAATGATGAGCATTTCAAAGTGATATAAAATAGTAACTCATTTGATCCTCACAATCACCCTAGGACATAGGTACTATTATTATTTCCATTTTACAGATGAGGAAGTTGAGGCAGATTAAAAGACTTGCCCAAGATCACTGGGTTAATAAAAGTCTGAGGCTTGTGCCACATCCCCAGCAACATTTTTCATTTTACTTTTCTGACACATTAGCTAATTTTATAAATTTGGGGTGTTACTTTAGATTATTATAGCCTGTATTTTTCCAATCAATAGTGATTTAGGGTAGTTTTTCATATGACTATAGATAATTGTTACTTCATCTGAAAATTGCCTATTCATATCCTTTGACAAATTATCATTTAAATAATGGTTCTAACTTCATAAATTTGACTCAGTTCTTATTTGAGAAATGAGGTCTTTATCAGAGAAACTTGCTGGAAAATGTTTTCTGTTGGAATCCTTACAAAGTTATAAGTCAGTTGCCTAATTTAGCATGGCACTTAGCAAATTATCTAGCTCACTAATGTATTTAAGTACTCAATGGAGTTCACACTTTTGGGAGATTCACAAGTCAGTATTCAGTATGAGATTCACAAGTCAGAAACCCATAATCCCACTCCCAGATCCTATAATCTCACTCTCTCAGAGGAGGAGTCAACCTTTGGGAGATCATATATAAGAAGCTGACAGAGGCTCAGTCAGAAGTTCAGTTGAAAAGATTCAGAGGGGAGGAGCATCAGTTCAGAAGAAGCCACAAGAGTTGGAGTTGAGCTAGAGGCAAAAAGACTACCAACGAGAGCTCTTGGAACCAAGGAAAGCTGAGGCCTCTAAAATAGCTACCTGAGCCCAAGGAAGGAGAAAATAAACATTTGGATTTTATCAGCTGGCTGTATATGGAGTGATTATTACTCTGAACTGAAACTAAGACTGCCTCCAGAAAACCTCCCCAAGAAACCTGCTCCCAGAGAGAACCATTATATTTTAAAGAAGAGAATACTACAGTTTTCCATATTTGTTGTTACTCAATCCTATTTACCCCCAATTTATCTTGATGTCTTTCACGTTTCATCCCATTGTTTTCCTTCTGACTCTTGTCTCCAATAATCTGTTGGTCTACCAGTCAAACCCCTTGTCTTTTACCATTCCCCTCCTAATTTCCTATAGAATGAGAAATATTTCTATATTCAATTGAGTATGTATTTTATTCTTTATTTGAGCCAATTCTGATGAGAGTAAAGTCCCTCATTTTCCATCTTCTTCATTACAAAGGTTCTTTTGTGCCTCTTTTATATGAAATAATTTACCCTGTCCTACCTTACTATTTCCCCTTCTCCCAAGGCATTCCTTTCCTACCTCTTAATTTTATTTTTAGATATCATCCCATTATATTCAACTTGGACCCATATCACATCTTTTAACTCCCCAAATAATTATAAAGTTCTCAGGGTTACAAATATCATCTCCCCATATAGGAATGAAAAGTTTAATCTTATTGAATCATTTATGGTGTCTCTTTCCTGTTTACTTTCGTAAGCTTCTTTTGAAAAGTATATCTGAAAATCAAATTTTCTATTCAGTTTGAGTATTTTCATGAGGAATGCTTAAAAGTCTTCTAATTCAAAGAATGTCAATATTTTCCCACAGAAGGATGATATTTAGTTTGTTGGATAGGTGTTTCTTGGTTGTAATGCTAGCTTTTTTTGTCCTCTGGAATATCATATTCCAAACCCTCTGATTCTTTAACATAAGAATTTCTAAATCTCATGTAATCCTGACTGTGTATTTAAGATTTTTTTTTCTTTCTGTCTGTGCTTACAATATGTTCTCCTTGATCTGGGAATTCTGGATTTTGGCTATAATATTCCAGAGAGTTTTCATTTTTGGATCTCTTTTAGGAAGTGATCAGTGGTTCTTTCAATTTCTATTTTGCCTTTTAATTTTAACACTTTTTGAATTTTTTTCCCCTGTGATCCCCATAGGTATTGATGTTTTTTCACTTCTTAAATAATTCTAGATCATTTTAATGTTACATAAGTTCTATGTATCATTTCTTATTCCTTAATATGTATTGACATATCTCTCCTCCCCTTGTCACCTAAACTTTTTTCAAAAACTTCTTTATAATCATCACTCCACTTTCTTTCCTCACTTCCTTGATAAACTTTTTGTAATTTACTTCCAAACCTCATACTCTATTGAAACTGTTTTATCCAAATTTACTAATGATCTCTTACTTGCCAAATCTAGTCATTTTTACTTATTTCTCATCTTTTTTGAACTATCTGCAGTATTTGCTATGGTTGATCATCTTCTCCTCTTGAATATTCTCTCTTCTAGAAGACCTTGTGTTTGTGTTTTTATGTGTGACACAGTTTTCTTGATTTTTTCCCACATGAGTGCTAATTAACACTCAGAGCCCTTTGCTGGAACAAAATCTATTTTACATTCTCATTAATTTGTGTTTTTTTTTCTATAAAAACCCCTTAGTTGATCATCTTTTTAGATTTCAATTATCATCTTTAAGTGGATGACTGTATGTCATGCACTCTAGTCAGCCTGCATCACTGATTTCTTTAAATGCATTTCAAAATGTATGTCCCATATTCATCTTAAACCCAGTGTGTTCAAAACAAAATTCATTATCTTCTCAATGTCCTTCTGATTTTAATGAATACAACCCTTTTTCCAGTTACCCAAGTTCATAAACTCAGGGTTATCACAAGGTTTTACAAAAGTGAATGTTGAACATGTATGAGACTGCCTGCCATCTAGGGGAGGGGGTGGCGGGAGGGAAGGGAAAAGTTGAAACAGAAGTGAGTGCAAAGGACAATATTGTAAAAATTACCTATGTGAAAGTTCTGTCAATAAAAAGCTATAATAAAAAATGAATGTTGAAGCTAGCTTTGCATATATTTGGAAAAATAAATACTATTAAAAGAAAAAAGTAAACTCAGTAGTATGCTAATTTCTCATTCTCACTCAGATTTAATAGTTTACAAGTTTTGTCATATAATTTTCAACATCTTTTACACTTAATGGCTTTCTATCTACTTATATAGATACGGCTTTTACTCAATATTTATCAACTCTTGTGTGGTCTGGTGCAGACTACTGAAAACTAACTAGCATTTATCATTAGCTAGCTATTAGCTAGTTTACTATTAGCTAGCACAGGATTAAGCAATCAGCATATAAGTACAAAAGATGAAACATTCTCTCCAATTCACTATTCTCTTCCAACTTCAATCCATCCATCACTAAAGATTATACTAAAGAGCAAGTTTGAATATATCTACCAACTCTCTCCCTTACCATTTTATTATGAGATAAAACAAAAATATTGACAAGTTTTATGATGAAGAATCAAAGAACACATGTCTCTAATTATGAATTCTATATGAAGTAATATAAAACGAGTGGTTTCTGTATAAAAATACAGATTAGAGATAGATTTTTTTTAAAATACAAAAATGTTGCATGGGTGGTTATATGTCAATAAATATAATATTTTGATTTTTTCAGTTAATTTGAGCAATATGACAAGCTCATTTTATTTCCTTCTCTATTCTCTATGTATAGAGCCAACCACACTAGCCTAATTTCTATTTGTCACTTATTTTACAATAAATATTCTATCTCCCATTTTTATGCCTTTGCACTGTTTACACACTGCCCTAATAATCCTTGATTGACTTTACATCTCAGCTCAAGTATTATCTTCTGCTTGAGGCTCTTGTTCTTTTCCCTCCCCAATCCCTGTGATTAATGCCTTCTTTTGCAGGATTATATTGTATTTACTTGTAGTCTGTTATGCATATTTATGTTGTTTATGTCTAGGTTGATTCTTTCTAATGAAAGAGGAGACCATTTCAATTTTGTCTTTGTACACTAAGAATGTAGTAGAATGTCTACTACATCAAAAGAATTTAATATTTTAAAAATATTTTAATTGGATACATATAAAATGTCTGATTTTGTTTTGTTTTGTCTTTGAATACCAATAATCCAACATAGTGAATGTTTAATTTTGGTTTTTATTGAATTAAAACTAAACACATTCCTTAGAAGCAGCTAAGTTATGAAAGGAAAAATGAAATCTTGCTTTGTCCTTGTAATTGCAAATTGAACTAGTTTGTAAACAAAGTTAGTCACTTGGAATGATTTGGACTTTTTATATATTACTGACAAGACATAACCATTCTTCCTGTCATTCAGGTTTACAATTTCATAGTCATCTTACACTCTCTATTCTACTTCTCTTCCCCACATACCTAGTTAGTTGCCAAGTCTTTTAAATTCTACTTCTATAATATCTCTTCTATCTCTCTTTCTTTCCACTCACATAGACACTGTAATTCAGATTCTTATCACTTCTTAACCTATGTCCGGGGTATTATAATTGATCCCTTTGTTTCACGTTTTTGCCCTTATAAATACAATCTCTGGTTAACTCCTAAAATGATATTACCTCTACAGACTTCTGATTATATCACTTCCCTCCTCAAAAAAAACATCCGTGGTTCTCAGTTACCCCCAGAATGAAATTGAAATTGCTATACTTTACATATTGAAATCTACATAATTTTCTAAAGTTTGCCTTATTAAACTTACTATATATTCTTCCCGTTCACGTATAATATATTCTAAACAAATTGAACTATTTGACATTTCTCACAGATCAAATTCCACTTTCCTCCTTTGTGTACTAGTACATTCCTTGCCCTATATCAACAAAATGCCTAGGATTTTCTTTATATGTATTTTTCATTTCCTTGTGTGTGTACATAGAATGTAAGACTCAATGAAATAAGTTGTTTTGATTTTATCTCTACTTCAATTATTGTGCCTGGAATGCAGTCAGACTTTTTAATTGATCTATTGAACAGTTTGTGTTATATTTTCCTGTCACTGGAAATATATTTCATGATTAAACTAATAATTATTTACCTCAATATCGTCTTTAAATTGAAATCTGTCAGTTCATTATTTCTCCAGTACTCTTTTTACTTGTCTGAGTTGTACTGATAAAAATATTTCATTTAAATATTGTGGTATCATTCAGCTTATGGAAGTAATTTCTATCTACTTCTAAAACTTACTGAACAATTCTATTTCTTAAAAGGAAAAAATAATTATGTCAGAGGAAAACAGTATAAAAATGGATATTTTAATATGTTCATCACCCCATGATACTTCATAAAAAAACTTAAAATTATTAAACACTAAGGCATTATTAATCAGAACTCAGTCAGAATATGTAAATTTAAACATGTTGTTTCAATACTCAAAGTTGAAAATGCCATTAGAAAACTAATGCTACTAATGTGACCTAATATACCAATTTTCTATAGTGAAAATATCACTTCTTGTCATGGCTTGTGAATGGAATATTATTTTAGTTAATCAAATAGTCTGAGATAACAAACACACACACATTCTGGCATGTGTATATACACACACATGCATGTATACATTATACATGTGTATACACAACATGCATATGTGTACATGCATATAAAATGTACATGTATGTGTGTTTATACACATGTATAACTATATGAATGTGCATATGGCAGGCCTATATGTATGTATGTGTGTGTGTGTGTATATATATATATATATATGTATGTATATGCACACATACTTATACATTTATAATATAATTTAAATATGACATAAATTAACAGCCAAAAAATAATCACTTATTAAATTTAACCATCAATTTCCAATGATGTTTGGCTCATGTATAGAATCCTCTCAGTATTCAAGAAGTCTAGTCAAGCAAAAACAAAAACAACCCTCCCAAAACCTCAACACATTGCCCAAATATCTGTTAATATATAATTTCTCACTTTTCTACAGTGAAAAAAGGGAAGACTTTTCATTAATAGGTCTTTGAAATCATAATTGGTAGCAGCATTGATCAAAATTTTGATACCTTTCAAAATTGTTTTCCTTTAATTCTTCGTTACCATCGTATGTATATTGTTTGCATAGTTCTATTTCATTCTGCACCATTTCATGCAAATTCTTCCAAGTTTCCATAAATTTCTCATTTCTATCACTTCTCAAGATCCAATAAGATTCTATAATATTAATATATAACAAATAATTTATCCATCTGCCAAATGACAATCTCTTTAAATTCCTTTACTAAAAAAAGTGCTGCTATATATTTGCATTTATAATATAATCTTTTCTATTTCTGCACCTGCATTCTTGGGGAGCACATGCCCAGTATGCATTGGATAAAAGTGTGTGACAAATTATACATCTATATCTATATCTATATATTTATTTATTTAGGCAAATAGTTTTCCAGAATAAATGAAATAATTCATAGTTCCATCAATCATGTATATGTCTATTTTGCCACAGAGCATCCAACAATCACCAATTTCATCAAATAATTAAAGCAAATCCAGTGTGGATGTTCTAACTACTGCTATGAATTAAATATAATTAGATTTTTTTTCATAGTTTAACATGTTCAAAATAATTCATTTCATAGTGGTCAAGGTATTCATGATGAGCCTATTATAAATAACTTCATAATGCTAAAAAAAAAGAGGAAAGCAAAAGAATATTATACTGCAATGATCCTACATTCAACATTCTCCTTTCAAAAGAACAGGAAGTCCAATTGTTGGACAATAGAGAAATATCGAACAAATGGAATTTCAAATAAGATTAATAAATAAAGGGCAAGGAGTGGTTCTAGGATATTTAAGAATAAGAAGAAAAAAATACTTTAGATTATTCAATCTGCAGACATATTTTAAATTGAGATTATTTATGATTTAATTTAGGCACAGGTTGTTTTTTGTTTGTTTGTTTCTTCCTTTTTTCTGTCAATCAATCAACAAACAGTTATTAAGTTCTTCAGTGAGTATCCTGATTCAATTCAACAAATATTTATTATCTATTGAATTTCAGACAGTGTATTATTTTCTGGGGATATGAAGATGAAAAATAGAAATTTCTTCCTCCTATCATAAAGCTTCTGTAAGCTTTCTAGTAATTAAGTTTGGGATATTAGTGTTATTCAGATTTGATTAATAATAGCTGAATTTTTATTTAATAGAGCATAAGATAAATTTTCCAATTAATTTTTCTCATATTATTATTATTATTATTATTATTATCATTATTTAACATGGCACAAATTTCCTCTCTACCTTCTGCTTCCTCCTTATATTTTTCCTTGAATATGGCAGAAAAAATGGATGAAGAGTAGCACAAGCCATTATGGAAGAATATGTTGTCATCTGTAGTATAAGAAGTAGTATCCTTCTCATCAAGGATATAGTTTTATTCTGCCCATATAATAATTGGGATTTCCACCAGTAAAGAAGATTTTTCTGATGTGTTTTACATTATTTTTGATAGATAGGCATTGGATTTTTCCTATATCAAAAAAAAAAAAAAAAGCATCTTAGTGACCAGTGAAATAATACATGAAACTGGAAGGGATAAAGAGCAAACCCAAATTTAGAACCTATATGTGAGCATTAGATCTATGGCTCCTTTGATATCACATTCTAAAAAATTGGACAATTTTATGGATGTCCATCAATTGGAGAATGGCTGAGTAAGTTGTAGTATACTACAACTTACTATATGAATGTTATGGAATATTATTGTTCTGTAAGAAATAAGCAGAAGGATGATTTTAAAAAGGCTTGGAGAGACTTAAATGAACTGATGCTGAGTGAAATAAGTTGGATTAGGAGATCATTATATACTTCAACAACAATACCATATGGTGATCAATTCTGATGGACATGGCTCTCTTCAAAAATGAGATGAACCAAATCTGTTCCATTTGTTCAGCAATTAAGAGAACCAGCTACACCCAGCTAAAGAATTCTGGGAAATGAGTGTGAATCACAACATAGCATTTCTACTCCCTCTGTTTTTGTTCACTTGCATTTTTGATTTCCTTGTCAAAGTATTTTTACCTTATTTCTAAGTCTGATTTCCTTGTGCAGCAAAACAACTGTATGGATATGTATACATATATTGTATTTAACATATACTTTAACATATTTAACATGAATGGGTCTACCTGCCATCTAGGGGAAGGGTTGAGGGGAAGGAGGGGGAAACTTGGAACAGAAGGTTTTGCAAGGGTCAATGCTGAAAAATTACTCATGCTTATATCTTGTAAGTAAAAAGCTATAATAAAAAAAATTGGACAACTTCAGATATGAAGTTACTTGTCAGAATCATATTATACAGTTCACTAAATATTGTGTGGAATTACATCATGTAAGAAGCACCTAGTTTGGTAAGGGGGAGCCAGCAATGACAGGGAAGAGATAAGGAGGAGAGTATTTCTGGAAAAAAATCTAAAAACAATTTTCAAGATAGATACCTATCTATTAATAATGCTATGATTTCCAAGGAAATAAACAAATTGATTCATAAATTAATTTTTATTACTAAATTTTATTTTTAATTCATGTAATGGAGTAAGCATAGTATAATAAAAAGATGGCTGACCAATAAATTGCATATCTACTATGCACAAGCAACTTATCAGTAGGATAATATATTATGACAAATGGGACTTATACTAGGTTTGGAGGGTTGCTTCAATATCAGTAAAACTATTGCCATAATCAATCATATCAATAACAAAACCAAAGAATCATATGATAATCTCAGTAAATGTAGAAAAAGCTTTTGAGAAAATACAGCACTTATTCCTATTAAAAACATTAGAGAGCTTAAGGGTAAAGGAAGCTTTCTTTAAAATAATAGGCAGTATCTATCTAAAACCAATGACATTCATTATTTGTAATAGAGAGAAGCTGAACACATTCCCAATAAGATTGGGGGTGAAACAAAGATGTCCATTATGACTACTATTATTCAACCTCATACTGGAAATGGTGGCTTTAGCAATAAGAAAAGAAAAAGAAATTAAATTAATTAGAATAGGCAATGAGAAAATAAAACTATCATTGACAGGTTTTCCTAAATTTGATAATCCTGCCTAAATTGGTCCACTTGTTCAGTGTCATACCAATCAAACTGCCAAAAATTATTTTATAGAGCTAGGAAAAAATTAAGAAAATTCATCTAGAAGAACAAAAAATCAATGACATCAAGTGAATTAATGGAAAAAAAAAATACAAAGGACAGTGGCTTAGCAGTACCAAACCTAAAACTATATTATAAATCAATAGTCCTCAAAACCATTTGGTATTGGCTAAAAAATAGAGTGGTGAATCACTGTAATAGGTTTGATATACACAACTTAATAATCTAAGTCTATTGTAAACTAGAGTGGCTTTGATTTCTCTGCTGATCTACTGGTTTGCAGAGCAATCAGTCTATGCCAATGTTGTCTCCATAATTTTCCAGTGACAGAGACCACTCCCTCCCAGTCTGCACAATATGTTAGCCTCTAGTTCTCTTCCTGCTTGTGCTGATCTTCTCCCAGGCCCCTAAGAACAAACCTTTTCTGGATGGTGAGTTGTTGTACTTCTAGTCTTCGTGGGTTTTACGATTCAAGAGTGATATTTGAAGCTGAATTTAATGTTGGTCGTGAAGATATGAGAGGAGCTTAGAAAGTCGGGTGTACCTTCATTGCCATCTTGGCTCTGCCCCCACATGCTAATTTTCAATGTTAACTTTTTATTGCTTTTCGTCCTGTTCTTCAGGAAGTGTCTTAAAAAAAAAAAAAACAAACTTTGAATTATATATTTGTGCTTCTGTTGAGATTTTACAAAGAATATAATGAAAAGCAAAAATTAATTTTGTTCATTTATCCATCTATTAGATTTTGATAGAAATATAAAAGAGGATATTGTTGAAGTCCTCAAATTAAATGATGAATTTGGATTGTATGAAGATTTTAATGCATTCATGCTAATAGTTCACTTATTTATTGTTAGCATGTCTAACTGGAAAGCTTACTGACTCAAGGATCAAGAATTGCATTTTTGAAGTATTGAATGCATAGAGATTCTTTATTCCTTTTCATATCATAGAAATGTATCTATATAAATCACTAAAGTACTTTCTTTATTGAAAACTTTGAATACTTTACTAAGTGAAAAGCATTTTGAAATAATCAGAAAAAATGTCTGATCTTCTTGACATAGAAAAGAATAAAGCTAGGAGAACAATAGGATTCCAATTCATTACTTTTATAATGCAGAATACTGCAAATCATCCATGTATTTTCCAATGCTTCCCTTTTAGCTAGCTATGGAAATTTGAAAATATTCCAACATCAATTTGAAGGGCTTTCAATAGTCTTCTTTCCATTTTCCACAATAAAGATAATGGTTTTTGTTTCAAATGAGTAATCTCTCTTTTAGGTCCTATTGATGATTTGCTGTTGACTTTACGCAAGTCATTTTTACTTTGTGTCTAAGATTTCTTACCTGTAAAATGTTATTGCCATATTTTCACTTCATATTATACTTCATAAGTATAATAAATATGGTAAATGAAAATCACACAACACTATGAAATGAAAACAAAATCTAAAACTTTGTTTTGATCTCAAATTTTGATTTATATTTCCTGACAGAGGTGCTAAATGCTCAAAAAATGCTAGAGAATAAAAAAATGGATGTTATATTTCAATCTCTATATTTAGAAATCAAAAAGCCTAATTCAGTTGGAACTACCTCTCAAATTTTTCTCCTAAAAATATCTATGGGAAGATTGTGGCTTCTTGTCTAATAAGCATTCTAAACAAAACTAAATTTTATAACAAAATTTCAAAAAAAGTCTTTAAAAAAAATATGCATTAAGACAAAAACATACAAGAGATTTCCAATACACTAAAAAAGAGTGGGCAAAACTGAAGCTGATAATTAACTTTTTTGTGGAGGACTGTATGTTATAATGGAAGGGTTGATTATTCTATTCAATAAAGTCTATCCAATTAAAAGAACATTATTCAGTGTAGTATATTTGACGCCAGTGGTCTAGATGGTAAGGATGAGCATGACAGAGCAGAAGCTTACAACATGGTATATATGAAATAAAACCAGGATGCAAACAATAACAATGAAAACTAATATTTTCAAAAATAATCAGAAGCACAAAGTTCTGAAAGAATAAAATTGATATTGTTTCCCATGCTGCAGATAACATTTTGTATACTAAATCACATTTCTTTGTCTGAGTTAAGTTCAGAAGTTCACCTTCCTCTCTGAGTTCATTAAGTTTACAAATTTGTTTTTCCTGCTAGTTACTATTCTATTCTTATGTCAAAAAAACTATTATTCTTGAAAGATGTAGGTAAATGCCAGGGTATTGGTTGTTATCTCTGCAACAATGGTTATTCCTCAAAAAAGTCTGGTTTGCTTTCACTATGACACTAACTAGTCACATAGGAGGATACCATCAAAGAACCTTTATCTGTGAGAAGATGGAAGGAAAGATTGTTGTTAATCCTAAATTCCAAATTTTGAGTTTTTATTATTATCAACGACTCTTCAGACTTTGTAACCAAAACATATTGGTCTTTACTCTGTCTTAACAGAAAAAAAAAAAAAAAAACTTTGAATTATATATTAGTGCTTCTGTTGAGATTTTACAAAGAATATAATGAAAAGCAAAAATTAATTTTGTTCATTTATCCATCTATTAGATTTTGATAGAAATATAAAAGAGGATATTGTTGAAGTCCTCAAATTAAATGATGAATTTGGATTGTATGAAGATTTTAATGCATTCATGCTAATAGTTCACTTATTTATTGTTAGCATGTCTAACTGGAAAGCTTACTGACTCAAGGATCAAGAATTGCATTTTTGAAGTATTGAATGCATAGAGATTCTTTATTCCTTTTCATATCATAGAAATGTATCTATATAAATCACTAAAGTACTTTCTTTATTGAAAACTTTGAATACTTTACTAAGTGAAAAGCATTTTGAAATAATCAGAAAAAATGTCTGATCTTCTTGACATAGAAAAGAATAAAGCTAGGGGAACAATAGGATTCCAATTCATTACTTTTATAATGCAGAATACTGCAAATCATCCATGTATTTTCCAATGCTTCCCTTTTAGCTAGCTATGGAAATTTGAAAATATTCCAACATCAATTTGAAGGGCTTTCAATAGTCTTCTTTCCATTTTCCACAATAAAAATAATGGTTTTTGTTTCAAATGAGTAATCTCTCTTTTAGGTCCTATTGATGATTTGCTGTTGACTTTACGCAAGTCATTTTTACTTTGTGTCTAAGATTTCTTACCTGTAAAATGTTATTGCCATATTTTCACTTCATATTATACTTCATAAGTATAATAAATATGGTAAATGAAAATAACACAACACTATGAAATGAAAAAAAATCTAAAACTTTGTTTTGATCTCAAATTTTGATTTATATTTCCTGACAGAGGTGCTAAATGCTCAAAAAATGCTAGAGAATAAAAAAATGGATGTTATATTTCAATCTCTATATTTAGAAATCAAAAAGCCTAATTCAGTTGGAACTACCTCTCAAATTTTTCTCCTAAAAATATCTATGGGAAGATTGTGGCTTCTTGTCTAATAAGCATTCTAAACAAAACTAAATTTTATAACAAAATTTCAAAAAAAGTCTTTTAAAAAAAATATGCATTAAGACAAAAACATACAAGAGATTTCCAATACACTAAAAAAGAGTGGGCAAAACTGAAGCTGATAATTAACTTTTTTGTGGAGGACTGTATGTTATAATGGAAGGGTTGATTATTCTATTCAATAAAGTCTATCCAATTAAAAGAACATTATTCAGTGTAGTATATTTGACGCCAGTGGTCTAGATGGTAAGGATGAGCATGACAGAGCAGAAGCTTACAACATGGTATATATGAAATAAAACCAGGATGCAAACAATAACAATGAAAACTAATATTTTCAAAAATAATCAGAAGCACAAAGTTCTGAAAGAATAAAATTGATATTGTTTCCCATGCTGCAGATAACATTTTGTATACTAAATCACATTTCTTTGTCTGAGTTAAGTTCAGAAGTTCATCTTCCTCTCTGAGTTCATTAAGTTTACAAATTTGTTTTTCCTGCTAGTTACTATTCTATTCTTATGTCAAAAAAACTATTATTCTTGAAAGATGTAGGTAAATGCCAGGGTATTGGTTGTTATCTCTGCAACAGTGGTTATTCCTCAAAAAAGTCTGGTTTGCTTTCACTATGACTCTAACTAGTCACATAGGAGGATACCATCAAAGAACCTTTATCTGTGAGAAGATGGAAGGAAAGATTGTTGTTAATCCTAAATTCCAAATTTTGAGTTTTTATTATTATCAACGACTCTTCAGACTTTGTAACCAAAACATATTGGTCTTTACTCTGTCTTAACAGAAAAAAAAATAAAACAAATAAACAACAAAAATAAAACAAAAATATAAAAAGATTAGCTCATTTGAGTTCATAATCTTTTGGTTGGCTGAGTGGAAAGACCCCTTTAATTGATAATTGCTACCCTTGCTAATAAATAGAACCTGTTCAGAATGTTATGCCTTGCTTTATC
This sequence comes from Antechinus flavipes, assembly GCF_016432865.1. Taxonomy (NCBI): domain Eukaryota; kingdom Metazoa; phylum Chordata; class Mammalia; order Dasyuromorphia; family Dasyuridae; genus Antechinus; species Antechinus flavipes. Next base: position 531,858,377 of record NC_067398.1, read on the forward strand.
TTAATTTTAATCCTGACAGTTTTGTGAGAGCTCTGAGGATGGTCATCATTATTAGCTTGGAGAAATAGTTGGGGGGAAGCAATGGAAGATATGACACTTGAAATGAACTTTGAAGGGATGGAATGATGTGTATAGAGATTTATTTGAAGTAGAATATGCCCTCAAGGAGTGAGGAACTGAGAAGATAAAAATTCAGATTTAGAAATGATGGTTTAAATTCTGTGGACAGTATATTGATATGGTGTATATAAATTTTAGACTTTGTGAAAAGAATAAGGCAAAAAATAGTTTTAAAATGTTTTGGACGATTTTGGAGGTCTTTGAACAAAAATTTAATAAAACTATTTGATTTGATTTAATAGACAATTAACATTTCTAAAGAAGGCTGATTTCTGTTAGTTTTCAGTTTCATTTTCTGCAAATTTTACTTTCAGTTGAAATTTCAATATCTAATTCAATTTAAAAAGAAAAAAAAGAAAACGGAAATACTTAAATATATGTGTATCTATGTGTGTATATATTCTATGCAACATAACTGGTAGAATACAATGTTTTCCTTCTCTGGTCCTATATTTAGTTACCAAACTTTGTACAAGTTGTTGTATTTCCAGCAACTTCTAAAAGAAAAGCATCTCCTTACAATTAAAAGCTTTGTTCATCATATTTCTGAGACCTAACCAATGGGCTACTTATGTAACCTCAATTTAATTGATTATTCATTTATTGCCATGTTCAATAAATATATTAGGTATTGACAATACAGTGAAAAAAATGATAATCTATGATCTCTAGTAATCTTCATAAAAGCAGTGTGAGATAGTTATTGAGCATTAAATTTAACATTAGAAAGATTTATGGTCAAATACTGCCTTGAACTTTTACTAAGTTTAAGGGCTTGTGAAAATCATTTATCCCCTCTGGATTCCTCTTCTGTGGAATGGCAATAATAAAAGTATACTGTTTTGTGGTGAGAATTAAGCCAAGGGGGTCAGCTAGGTGGAGCAGTGAATACAGCACCAGCCCTGAAGTCAAGAGGAACTGAGGTCAAATTTGATCTCAGTCACTTAATGTTTCCTGCTGTGTGACCCTGGGCAAGTCACTTAACACCAATTTCCTTGGGGTGGGGGGAGAAAGAGGGAAGGAACGAGAGAATCAAGCCAAGGGAACAATTCTATTTCGTTCAATATGTATATATCATCCAATTCACAAAGAGATATTTAATAATTTACTGTGCTATCTTCCAAGAATGTAAATATAAGAATTAGGCAGTACCTGTCCATTTTTATTGATGTGATCTTGGGAAAGTCACTATACTTCAAAATACTCTAAGAAGCTTTCTAAAACTAGAGTAGAAAAGGGGATAGACTGCATGAGTAGAACTATTTTCTTTTCTCACTATTTCCCTATGTCAACAAAATTACAAGCCCAATCTATCCTTTATATCTGCAAACATTTTTGTAGTTCTATTTATATATGTTGTGAACATATTTATAATTCATATCCAGAATATTTATTCTATTTTGTTAAAATGATATTTCTCTTCTTGTCTTGATTTTTCTTACAACTATGTGAAAATAGTGATTTTGTGACTTTTCATTTTTTTTAATTTACTGAAGTCATTCTAATGCTTTTCTTGATCATTATAAGTAAACCATCATCTCATTTATAAACAATGGAATTTTAGTCTTTTCTTTGCATATGTTTATTAATTGTAATCTCTTTTCTCAGTCTGGCTATCATGGTCAGCATTTCTAGAACCACAACAAAGGATAATGGTGATTGTGTATATTTTTTATTCTTAATGTTTATGTGCCTAAAACATTTCATTACAAGTGAGATTAGTTTTAGATAAATGCTTTTCTTAATGATATTAAAGAAAAATACTTTCAATTCTATACTTTGTAGTATTTTGTAAAGCATTAAGGAGTATTTCATTTAGCAAAGGCATTTTTCTTCATTAATTGATATAATCATTTTGATTTTAGTATTTTCATTATTACTATAATACATTATGCCCTAAATTGAAGAAGAAATACTGATAGATGCTGTGTCTTTTATTTACAATTAGCATTATGCTAATTATTTCAATCTTTTATACATTACAGAACCTCTTAAATGAGATCTATAATCATTCAAAAGATCCTGGTTTTATTTGTCATTTAGGGGAAAAAAATTAATGAATTCTTACTATATCTAAGTAAATTATGTCAGTATGTGGAGATATTTCAAGGAGACAATAACCTGAGTGTAGGAATTGAAAATAATAGCAGGAGTTGGATTACCTTTGGAAAACTGCTGGAAAATTTTAACATTCCCAACTCTATTTTTATATTAAAAGTTTATTTTATATCAATATACTTCCTTGTGAAACTGTATAACTACAAAGTTTTAAACTAAAGTTAAAGATTATTCAAATGGCAAATGAAGATGTGCAAGGTAGGTATGAGCCAGATGAAACACATTTAAAATAGGAAACTTCTATGTTGTTTCCATTATAGGTTTAAACACAAATAAAAACCAAAAAAAAAAAAAAAATGAACAAAGACATTTTATGTTGTCCTTTACTTTGCATGTCAACTTAACATTATAACAAGAAAAAGTTGTTTCTTCATAATTACTTTCTACCTTACCTCTACCTTTTTAACATATATATCCTTTATAAAATATAAACTGCTTAGTGAGTACCCTCTGCATTCACATCAGTATCTTTATACTATATCTCTCATTCCTATTCATTGAGATTATTTCTCATTCTATTTAGAATTGTGTTCGTTTGACATATGCTGTATCAAAACTGTCTGGATTTTTCCTTCCATGTGGCACACTTCAAGATTTAGTGGTCATCTGACTTCAGGATTCCATGGCAGAATCCAGGTTTTCTTTTTATAAGAAGAATATCCAGAATATAATTTTTATTTCTTATTTCTTCATTCTCAGAGAAGAAACTTTCATTAAGGCAAGTCAGGAAATTACTAGCTATTCTTTTTTTCCCCTCTAAGAAAGCTCCAGATTATGTTGTGGTAACTTAAATTCTACATCAAAACTGTCTCATACCTCATCAATCTTGGTTATTTTCAAATTTCATCATTTATTTCTTCTTTCTATTTAAATCATGTTATTTTAAAAATGTTTTATTTTTCCCAGTAATGTGTAAAATAATTTTACAGAAGTTTTTAAAACTTTGAGTTCCAGATTCTCTCCCAGTCTTCTTTCCTCCCTATTCCCCACCCCCTTTGAGAAGACACATGTTAAGTCATGCAAAACATTTCCTGTAAATCATGTTGCAAAAGAAAACATACATTCCTCCCTCCAAGTAAAAACAAAACAAAACAAAACACAGGAAAAATAAAGTTTAAAAAAAGTATGCTTCAATCTGTATTTAGACTTAATCATTTTTTTTCTGGTTTTAGACAGCATTTTTCATCATATAATTTTAAATAGCATATTTCATCATAAATCTCTCAGAGAAGTCTTAGAATATTTTATTGCTGAGAATAGCAAAGTCATTCACAGCAGATCATCCTACAATATTGTTATTCCTTTGTACACAGTACATTTCACTTTGCAAGTGCTCACAGAGGACTTCCTGGTTTTTCTGAGAGTGTCGGTCCTCCTCCTCATTTCTTATAGAATAAGTGTCTCATCACAATCACATGCCACAATTTATTCAGTCATTCCTCAATTGATGGACATCCCTTCAATTTCCAATTTTGTATTCTGTGAGAAAAACTTCTATTACTATTTTTGTACATTTAGGTCTTTTTCCCTTTAAAAAAAATCTTTTGGGATATAGGCCTAATAGTAGTATTCTTAGGTCAAAGAGGAGGCATGATTTTAGAGCCTTTTGGGCATAGATCACATATTTTGATCATTTATCAATTAAGGAAGTGCTCTTTTTCAAAAAATAAATTTGATCTAATTCCTTATAAACTTGAGAAATGAGGCCTTCATCAGAAAAATTGCTTCCAAATTCTTTTCACGATTATTATTTCCAATTTCATGTCTTGCCCATTCACTCTATTTTCTTTCCTTTCACCCTGTCACTCCTCAAAAGTGTATATTCCCTTTCCCTCCTATTTTCCTGAGAGTAAGATAAATATCTATGCCCATATATGTATGTTATTTCCTTTTTGATGAGAATAAGGTTCACTCACTCTGAATCCCCACTTTTCTTTTCCCTCCACTATATAAACTTTTTCTTTCATCTTTTTTTTTTTAATTTAATAATTACATTATATTGACACTCATTTCTGTTCCGATTTTTTTCCCCTCCCTCCCTCCACCCCCTCCCCTAGATGGCAAGCAGTCTTTTATATGTTGGATATGTTGCAGTATATCCTAGATACAATATATGTTTGCAGAACCGAACAGTTCTCTTGTTGCGTAGGGAGAATTGGATTCAGAAGGTATAAATAATCCGGGAAGAAAAACAAAAATGCAGATAGTTCACATTCGTTTCCCAGTGTTCTTTCTTTGGGTGTAGCTGCTTTTGTCCGTCATTTATCAATTGAAACTCAGATCTCTTTGTCAAAGAAATCCACTTCCATCAAAATATGTCCTCATACAATATCGTTGTCGAAGTGTATAATGATCTCCTGGTTCTGCTCATTTCACTTAGCATCAGTTCATGAAGGTCTCTCCAAGCCTCTCTGTATTCATCCTGCTGGTCATTTCTTACAGAACAATAATATTCCATAACATTCATATACCACAATTTACCCAGCCATTCTCCAATTGATGGGCATCCATTCATTTTCCAGTTTCTAGCCACTACAAACAGGGCTGCTACAAACATTTTGGCACATACAGGTCCCTTTCCCTTCTTTAGTATTTCTTTGGGATATAAGCCCAATAGAAACACTGCTGGATCAAAGGATATGCACATTTTGATAATTTTTTGGGCATAATTCCAGATTGCTCTCCAGAATGGTTGGATTCGTTCACAACTCCACCAACAATGCATTAGTGTCCCAGTTTTCCCGCATCCCCTCCAACATTCATCATTATTTTTTCCTGTCATCTTAGCCAATCTGACAGGTGTGTAGTGGTATCTCAGAGTTGTCTTAATTTGCATTTCTCTGATCAATAATGATTTGGAACACTCTTTCATATGAGTGGTAATAGTTTCAATCTCATCCTCTGAAAATTGTCTGTTCATATCCTTTGACCATTTATCAATTGGAGAATGGCTTGATTTCTTATAAATTTGAGTCAGTTCTCTATATATTTTGGAAATGAGGCCTTTATCAGAACCTTTAACTGTGAAAATGTTTTCCCAGTTTGTTGCTTCCCTTCTAATCTTGTTTGCATTAGTTTTATTTGTACAAAGGCTTTTTAATTTGATGTAATCGAAATTTTCTATTCTGTGATCAGTAATGGTCTCTAGTTCATCTTTGGTCACAAATTTCTTTCTCCTCCACAAGTCTGAGAGATAAACTATTCTATGTTCCTCTAATTTATTTATAGTCTCGTTCTTTATGCCTAGGTCATATACCCATTTTGATCTTATCTTGGTATATGGTGTTAAGTGTGGGTCCATGCCTAATTTCTGCCATACTAATTTCCAATTATCCCAGCAGTTTTTATCAAATATTGAATTCTTTTCCCAGAAGTTAGGGGCTTTGGGCTTGTCAAACACTAGATTGCTATAATTGACTATTCTGTCTTGTGAGCCTAGCCTTTTCCACTGATCCACTAATCTATTTCTTAGCCAATACCAAATGGTTTTGGTGACTGCTGCTTTATAATATAATTTTAGATCAGGTACAGCTAGGCCACCTTCATTTGATTTTTTTTTCATTAGTTCCCTTGAGATTCTCGACTTTTTATTGTTCCATATGAATTTTGTTGTTATTTTTTCTAGATCAATAAAATATTTTCTTGGAAGTCTGATTGGTATAGCACTGAATAAATAGATTAGTTTAGGGAGTATTGTCATCTTTATTATGTTCGCTCGGCCAATCCAAGAGCACTTAATATTTTTCCAATTATTTAAGTCTGACTTTATTTGTGTGGAGACTTTTTTATAATTTTGCTCATATAATTCCTGACTTTCCTTTGGTAGATAGATTCCCAAATATTTTATGGTATCAACAGTTATTCTGAATGGAATTTCTCTTTGTATCTCTTGCTGTTGGGTTTTGTTGGTGATGTATAAAAATGCTGAGGATTTATGGGGATTTATTTTGTAGCCAGCTACTTTGCTAAAATTATGAATTATTTCCAATAGCTTTTTGGTAGAATCTCTGGGGTTCTCTAGGTATACCATCATATCATCTGCAAAGAGTGATAGTTTGGTTTCCTCATTGCCTACTCTAATTCCTTTTATATCTTTCTCGACTCTTATTGCCGAGGCTAGTGTTTCTAATACGATATTAAATAATAATGGTGATAGTGGGCAACCTTGCTTCACTCCAGATCTTACTGGGAAAGGTTCCAGTTTTTCCCCATTGCACATGATGCTTACTGATGGTTTTAAATATATGCTCCTGACTATTTTAAGGAAAAGTCCATTTATTCCTATGCTCTCAAGTGTTTTTATTAGGAATGGATGTTGGATTTTATCAAATGCTTTTTCTGCATCTATTGAGATGATCATGTGGTTTTTGTTTGTTTGGTTATTGATATAGTCAATTATGCTAATAGTTTTCCTAATATTGAACCAGCCCTGCATTCCTGGTATAAATCCTACTTGGTCATAGTGTATTATCCTGGTGACAATTTTCTGTAATCTTTTTGCTAATATTTTATTTAAGATTTTAGCATCAATATTCATTAGGGAGATTGGTCTATAATTTTCTTTCTCTGTTTTCAGCCTACCTGGTTTAGGTATCAGTACCATATCTGTGTCATAAAAGGAGTTTGGTAGGACTCCTTCAATCCCTATTTTTTCAAATAGTTTATATAACATTGGAGTTAATTGTTCTTTAAATGTTTGGTAGAATTCACATGTAAATCCATCTGGTCCTGGGGATTTTTTCTTAGGGAGTTGATTGATAGTTTGTTCTATTTCTTTTTCTGAGATGGGACTGTTTAGGATATTTACTTCTTCCTCTGTTAGTTTGGGCAAGCTGTATTTTTGGAGGTATTTTTCTATTTCATTTAAGTTGTCGAATTTATTGGCATAAAGTTGGGCAAAGTAACTCCTAATTATTGCTCTAATTTCCTCTTCGTTAGTGGTGAGTTCTCCCTTTTCATTTTTAAGACTAACAATTTGATTTTCCTCTTTCCTTTTTTTAATCAGATTTACTAAGGGTTTGTCTATTTTGTTGGTTTTTTCATAGAACCAACTCTTAGTTTTATTAATCAATTCAATAGTTTTTTTTACTTTCAATTTTATTGATCTCACCTTTTACTTTTAGAATTTCAAGTTTAGTGTTTGACTGGGGGTTTTTAATTTGTTCCTTTTCTAGCATTTTTAATTGCAAACCCAATTCATTGACCTTCTCTTTCTCTATTTTATACAAATAGGCCTCTAGAGATATGAAATTTCCCCTTATTACCGCTTTGGCTGTATCCCATACATTTTGGTATGATGTCTCATTATTATCGTTTTCTTGGGTGAAGTTATTAATTATGTCTATGATTTGCTGTTTTACCCAATCATTCTTTAGTATGAGATTATTTAGTTTCCAATTATTTTTTGGTCTACTTCCCCCTGCTTTTTTGTTGAATGTAATTTTCATTGCATCGTGGTCTGAAAAGGATGCATTTACTATTTCTGCCTTACTACATTTGAGTTTGAGGTTTTTATGTCCTAATATATGGTCAATTTTTGTATAGGTTCCATGAACTGCTGAAAAGAAAGTGTATTCCTTTCTGTCTCCATTACATTTTCTCCAGAGATCTATCATATCTAGCTTTTCTAGTATTCTGTTTACCTCTTTGACTTCTTTCTTATTTATTTTCTGGTTTGATTTATCTAATTCTGAGAGTGCAAGGTTAAGATCTCCCACTATTATAGTTTTACTGTCTATTTCTTCTTGCAGCTCTCTTAGTTTCTCTTTTAAGAATTTAGATGCTACCCCACTTGGTGCATATATGTTTAATATAGATAGTGCTTCATTATCCATGCTACCCTTTAGCAAGATATAGTGTCCTTCCTTATCTCTTTTAATTAGGTCAATTTTTGCTTTAGCTTGATCTGAGATCAGGATGGCTACCCCTGCTTTTTTGACTTCACCTGAAGCATAGTAGATTTTGCTCCAACCTTTTACCTTTAACCTGCATGTATCTCCCCGCTTCAGGTGTGTTTCCTGTAAACAACATATTGTAGGATTCTGGCTTTTAATCCATTCTGCTAACCGCTTCCTCTTTATGGGGGAGTTTACCCCGTTCACATTTATGGTTAGAATGACCAATTCTGTATTACTTGCCATCTTGTTAACCCCGGTTTATGCTTTCCTCCCTTCTTTCCCCTTTCCCCCCTTCCAAGTATTAAGCTTGTGAGCACCCCTTGTTTCTCACAGCCCTCCCTTTTTAGTGTCCCTCCCCCCGCCTTAGAGTTCCTCCCCCTATCTTACCCCTTGCCCTCCCAGTTCCCGTATTCCCTTCCGCTTAGCTTATTCCTTCCCTTTCCACTTTTCCCTTCTCACTTTTCAATGAGATGGGAGAAGTTTCACCATAGATTGAATATGTCTTAAGATTTTTCACTTAAAGCCAATTCTGAAGGCAGTAAGATACCCACTATATTCATCCCCCTCCATTCTTTCTCTCAGATATAATAGGTTTCCTATGCCTCTTCATGAGATGTACTACCCCCACTTTACCCTTTTTCTGGTACAATGTCCTTTCCACATCAATTTCTAGAACAAGGTATACATGTATTCTTTATGCATCTATATAGTCAAAATATAGTTCCCAAGATTAATCTTTACCTTTTTAGATTTCTCTTGAGTTCTATATATGTAGATCAAACTTTTTGTTAAGTTCTGGTTTTTTCATCAGAAATAGATGAAATTCGCTTACTTCGTTGAATGTCCATCTTCTTCCCTGGAAAAAGATGCTCATTCTCGCTGGGTAAGTTATTTTTGGTTGCATACCAAGTTCCTTAGCCTTTCGGAATATCATATTCCAGGCCCTTCGATCTTTTAATGTGGATGCTGCCAGATCCTGGGTGATCCTTATTGTGGCTCCTTGATACTTGAATTGGGTTTTTCTAGCCGCTTGCAATATTTTTTCTTTCATCTGTGGGTTCTGGCATTTGGCCACTATATTCCTTGGTGTTTTGATTTTAGGATCCCTTTCAGTGGGTGATCGATGAATCCTTTCAATGTTTATTTTTTCCTCTGTTCCTATGACTTCTGGGCAGTTCTCTTTGATAATTTCCTGGAAGACAGTGTCCAGGCTCTTTTTTTCATCATGTTTTTCTGGGAGTCCAATGATTCTCAGATTGTCTCTCCTGGATCTGTTTTCCAGGTCTGTTGTCTTTCCCAGAAGGTATTTCACATTTTTCTCCATTGTTTGATTTTTTTGGATTTGCTTGACTGATTCTTCTTATCTCCTCGAGTCATTCAATTCCACTTGTTCAATTCTGATTTTCAGTGAAGTATTCTCTTCACTCACTTTTTTAAAATCTTTCTCTAATTGTCCAATTGAGTTCTTTTGTTCTGTGGAATTTTTTTCCATTTCGCCAATTTTGTTTTCCAGTTCACTAATCCTATTTTTCAAGGATTTTACTTCTTTATCCACTCTCTCTTTAACTGACTTCTCCAGGCTCTTTTGCCAAGCCTCCCTCTCCTTTTCCCAAGCTTCCTTCTCCTTTTGCCAAGCCTCACTCTGCTTTCCCCATTTTTCTTCTAGCTCCCTTGTGAGAGCCTTTTTAATCACTTCTATGAGGTTCATCTGTGCTGAGGAACAGACGATCTCCTCCTTTGGGGAATCACCTGGGGACTGCCTGTTTTTAGTCTCCTCAGGATTTAGAGTCTGCTCTCTATCTGTGTAGAAGCTGTCTAGGGTTAAAGTCCTCTTCAGCTTCTTGCTCATTCTGTCTATTAATCAGAGACAAACTACCAAAGAAAAACAGAAAAAACTGGAGTCTTTCTTTGGGGGGGGGGCTGGGTGTGTTATCGAGCTTCCTCTACAGACTGCAGGTGGCAGCAGTGAGGCACTAGCAGGACTGTGCTGCGCCTGCGCTCTGAGATCCCAAAGCGTGCTGAGTCACTGAGGGGGGGGAAGGGGGGGGCGGCCAGGTCCTGAGAGACTCCAGCTGTTTGCGGTTGTGTTCTTCAGCCCCGGTGTTTTTAGCTTCTCTGCTGGGCTGTTGACTTGCTGCAGGTTCCAAACCTGTAGCGAAGCTCTCCCCGCAGAGACAGCTGCGATCACTCCCCACCCCCTCTCCAGTCTGCTCCCGTGCTCTCACTGCCGCTGCCCTCAGCCTGCGCCCGATCTAAAACCGCCCCAGCCCTCCAGTAAAGACAGACCTTTCTTGGCGTATCTCAAGGATGGCTTCTCTTGGTAACTATTTGTGGGTTTTTTTTCAGTCAAGCATTGATTCAGAGGCTTGTAATGAAGTGGATAGTGAGAGAAAGCGCGGAGCTTATGCAACTGTGAGCCTCCTCTCCGCCATCTTAACCGGAAGTCTCTTTCATCTTTTTTGTAAATTCCATCTCTCTCTTTCCTTTTCTCCCAAGACATTCTTCTTTCACTCTTAAGTTTTATTTTTAAAATATATTATCTCTGCATATTCAATTCACAACTATGCCCTCTGTCTATACAGTTATTTCTCCTTCATTCTTGAAGAAAGTTATAACATTAGGGAATGATGTCAGGACATGTAAATGAATTGGATTTAAATGAGGGAGGGCTATTCAAGGTCATTTGCGTCATTTTCTCCTCCAGAGCCATTTGGGTCCAGTTGCCAGATATAGAGCAGTATGCCTGAAGTTTGGCCTTCCTGTGTCCAAATATATATTCCTTCTAACTAGCCCCCTCCCCCCCAAATAAGAAAGTTCTTATGAATTACAAGTATTATCCTCCAAATGTAAACAGATAAACCTATATTATTAAGTCCCTTATGATTTACCTTTTGTGATAACCCCTTTATGCTTCTCCTGAGTCCTAAATTTAAAAGCTAAATTTTCTTTTACAGCTCTGTCTTTCTAATCACAAATGCTTAAAAGTCCTCTATTTCATTGTACTTTTCTTCTGAAAGATTATACTTAGTGCTGCTAGACAGGTAATTCTTGGCTGTAATTCTAGTTTTACTGATCTCCAGAATATCATATTCTAAGAACTCCAATATTTTTTACATGGAAGCTACTAAATCTTATGTTATCCTACCTATATTTCCACTATTCTTAAGTTGTTTCTTTTTGCATACTTGCAATATTTTCTCCTTGATCTGGAAGTTCTGGAATTTTACTATAATATTCCTGAGAGGGATCCCTTTTAGGAAATGATCATTGGATTCTTTCAACTTCTATTTTATCCACTGGTTCTAGAATATCAGGACAGTTTTCCTTGATAATTTCTTGCAATATAATGTCTATGCTCTTTTTATGATCATGGCTTTCAGAAAGACCAATAATTTTTAAATTATCTCTCCTGATTATTTTTTAAACAGTTATTTTCCCAATGAGATATTTCACTTTCTTCCTAATTTTTTTCATTTTTGGGGGTTTTTTAAATCATTTCTTGATTTCTTATAAAGTCATTAGCTTCCATTTGATCAATTCTAATTTTTATAAAATATTTTCCTCAGTGAGCTTTTATACCTCTTTTCCCATTTGGCCAACTTTGCTTTTTAAGGCATTCATCTCCTTATTAGTTTTTTTTTTAATATTTCCTTTTGTATCATTCATATTTCTCTTCCTATTTTTTCATCTATCTTTCTTACTTGATTTTCAAAAAAAAAAAAATTTGTACTCTTCCATGACCTGAGAATATTTTTTTTTCTTGAAAGCTTTGGTGATTTTCTTATCTTATTTTCAGTGTACATTTTGTTCTTCCTTGTCAACATCATAGTAACTATCTATGGTCAAAAACTTTTTTCTGTTGTTTGCTCATTTTCCCTGCCTGTTAATTGGCATTTTAGTCTTTGTTAAGTTTAATTTAGTTTTTTCTTTAAGAATGTTTGGATGTCTTTAAGTAAAATTTCACATATATTTTTTTCTATGGGGGAAAAACATTCACTCTCATTTTTTCTAAATAGAAAATTTGTACTAAAATCTAATTTTTCTTTTCAATAAATCCAATTCTATCTCTTTTTAAAATTCATTGTTATGCAATATTATTTGAATTTAGGTTTTTAAGGTGATTTTCATTTTTAATATGATTTTCATCAAATTCTTTTGTTATATAACCCTAGTACTGAATGATTTCATTAATGAGTGAGCTGATGAGAGTTTTGCATTGATATCATGGTTTATTTTTAATGACTTTAGAAAGTTTTTTTTTTTTGATTTCTGGAATTTGACATACAAAATATTTGGTTTTTTCATATTATAAAAAGTTCTCCACTTTGCTTTTCTGTCTTCTAGCTTTGTTATTTTCATATGCACAGTGCTTAAATAGCCTCCAGTTCTTTTATATTATTTAGCTAAATATTTGCAACCCTATGGATTTTTTTCCAATTCAATTTTATTCATCATACTTCCTTTTATTTGTTAAGAATTTCGTGTTAGTTTAATTTAGTAATCTTACTTAACTAAGCAATTAAGTGGTGTAATACATTGAATGCTGGGCCAAGAGTCAGAAAGATGAGTTCAAATCAAGATACTTATAGGCTATGCAAGTCTAGTCAAGTCATTTAACTTCTACCTGACTGTTTTCTCATCTGGACATGGAGAAAATAATAGTTCCTTTTGTTGTAAGGACAAAATACAGTGACATTTTTAAGACTATTCATAAACAGGGCACTAAATTCTAGACATTATTACAATTATTATATTTATTCATCCTTCTTTGATTTTAATTCTATTTTCATACATTCCAGATGTTCCTTAATTTCCCTTATTGAACTTGTTAGCCACTCTAAAGAAGCTTATGGTAGATTCATTTCCATTCCTATTTTTTAATTCTTATAACTGTTTTGTATTTTTATTTTATTCATAATATTTATTATTATATTCAATCATTTTATTTTCTTAGTAATTTTATTTTTCCACTGTGGATTTTCATTTTATTTTGCAATAGATTATTCTTTTGTTGTTGTTTTGCCATTTCAAAGCTTGATATAAACATGATCCATACTTCTGCCATCATCTGCTTCCCTCTTCAATACATTCTTCAGAGATTCATAAAGACAGAGCTTCTAATGAAGCCAACTGTTTGTGAGATATTCCATGTCTACATGTAAATCTATTCCTTATAAAAGTTTTTCTCATTTTTTCTTGATATTGCAAAGATTCCAGTAGAACAAATAAGTTGCCCATTTCATTCCTTGCTATTTTACATATCAAGTTCTTTTTTGACAACTAGGTGTCATAGGAAATAAAATTCCTGATGTGGAGCTTGCAAGACTTGGTTTGAGACCTCTCTAAGATACTCATTAGTTGTATTAACCTAGGCAACTCATTTGCTTTTTCAGTCTCAGGCTCTTTATCTGTAAAAGAGGGATAGTATGTAGCTCAAAGAGATGTTGTAAGGTGACATGTGCAAATCACTTTGAAAAGGTTAAAATGCTATTTAAGTGATAGCTATTTGTGTTAATATTATCAAATGATATGCTTACTTATTTGTCTTCTTTATTCTAGGTATTTTTAATAAGATGTGTCTGGGTACTCTTTTTGAATTGACTTGTCTTAGCATGGTAGAAAATGGTTACAATTATTCTTGTAGCACATGTAGACTCTGAGGATACCTCTCAAACTACACTATCCCTCACAACTTGGATACCCAGAGTAATTCTAGCTGTGTCCCTTCAATGCTCTCAGGATAAACTAAGGATCTAATGCTATATTTCATGACACCCATTCTGTGATAGAATAAATGCCAAACTCTGTAGAATATTATGAATCTCATTCACAAATATCTATAGGTTTAGGTATGGATGCAATTGACACATTTATTTGCAAGTAGGGACATTTAGAGGACTTTACTTTTAATAAATACAAGAAAATCTGTCTTGCACTTGGAATCTAGCTTGGATCATTTAAATAATTATGTGTGTTTTTGGTGAAGATATCTTACTGTTTTATGAATACCTAATATTGGTGATCATAGAACTGCTGCTTTGTACTGCTCTCAAAAATAATACCTTTTCAAAATTTGTTGAAATTCTACAAAATTTTATATGGTAAAATATGCATATGGGTCATTAGTTGTACTCTTAGTCACACATTTGATGGTAATAATGTCCATTATTCATGCTAAAATCAAAACAACCTTTCTTATACATAGGTATATTCATGTCATTCCTTTATTCAAAATCTTTAGTAACTCTCCAATCCTCATTGATTAAAGTTCACAGTACTTTTTTCTGTTATTGAATGACCAATATACTATATAGTGATTGACATGATCACTGGCAAAGTAGTTTACTTTCTATCTATATTCCAAAGAAGTTGATTGCTTTGCTTTCTCTGTGGCTTTGATTATCTTATGCCTTATGCATGGAATGTTCATGCTATTTTTGACCAATGATTTCCCACCCATCCTTTAAAGCATTACTCAAATGCTGCTATTTTCTACATGTTTCCTTGTTTTGAATGTGAATTCACATTTGTGGTACAATACAAACAAACATATTTGATGTCTTTGTCAATTGGTTTATTATGATTTGCTTAAATAACCAATATATAAGTAAAATTGGCATAAATATTTGCATGGTGCAATAAAAAACACCCATCTACTCTTTCATTCCCACAAATATTAGGTTATTAATTGAATAATGGATGCATTGTGAATGACATTTATTTCAAGAGACAAAACTCCATTACAGAATTCACTGTAATATACAATTACAGTCTATCATAATTTCTTGATGACATAGCAACTAGCAATAAATAAAGCATGAAAATAACAAGAAAGACAAATATGATATAATGAATATTGAACTATCCTTTAAGTCAGTAAGATTAGAATTCAAATTCTGCCTCTGACATATATTGACTTTGTTATCCTGCAAAATGATTTAATATCATAATACTCTAGGCAACTCTCTAAGTCCTTATGTTATATAAAACATTACAATTTTCATTGGTAAAAGAGTATGCTCACCTTTGATTTCTTTATGTACCACCTACAGATGTGGTTGAAATCACTCTATCTCATTTATCCCTTACATATTTTCAGGTGAAAACATATTCTAATCAATCGAAGACTTTAGACTAGTTATTAAAAGTCACAGAAATGTGACTGTAAGTTTTGATTTGAAAGTCACACAAAAAAAGTCACTGGATGGACTGCCCAGGCTTCATATTGAAAAACTGATTGGCTAAGTACTTGCTAAAACACTTTGGGGCCTGTATAAAATGTAGAGTGGAAGGACTGGTTCAAATTCCCAGATATTTGATTAAATTAACAATAAAAAAATATTCCTGATAAACCACTCAGAATAAATTTATTGGAAAGGATAAGGGAGATACAACCATTTTCTTGATCTGAACTTTATCTGCTCATCTTGACAGTACAAAGACTTTATGAAGTTCTAACATCTGGGGAACTTTCTACATTTAAATAATCTTCTTAACAGCATGCAAATATTACTAAATTATAAAATCTGGATATATTAGATGAAAAGCCACACTTCTACAATGAAGAGTAATTACAACATATCTAGAGAGAGTATCATGAGAACCTCAGGAAAAAGACTTGCCAGGGCCACAACTTACATTTTTACTATGATTGTCCCAAGCTTAAATTAGTTTTCTCCTGGATTCCATATAAACTTATGGGAGAATAGGCCACAGACTTTGGAGAAAGGGGGATATTTGCACCAATTTCAAGAATTATATTATTATATTTCCATATAAAAATCTAATTCTCCAAAAGCTATTTAATTCTAGTTG
Source organism: Antechinus flavipes (assembly GCF_016432865.1). Taxonomy (NCBI): domain Eukaryota; kingdom Metazoa; phylum Chordata; class Mammalia; order Dasyuromorphia; family Dasyuridae; genus Antechinus; species Antechinus flavipes. Next base: position 531,874,327 of record NC_067398.1, read on the forward strand.
ACTAATTGAAAGTCAGTAGACAATCATCCCCAGGATAATACATCATGAGCAAGTAGGATTTATACCAGGAATGCAGGGCTAGTTCAATATTAGGAAAACTATTAGCATAATTAACTATATCAATAACCAAACTAACAAAAATCACATGGTTATATCAATAGATGCAGAAAAAGCATTTGATAAAATCCAACATCCATTCCTATTAAAAAACACTAGAGATTTTGGAATAAATGGACTCTTCCTTAAAATAGTCAGTAGCATCCATTTAAAACCATCAGCAAGCATTATATGTAATCGGGATAAACTGAAACCATTCCCAATAAGATCAGAGGTAAAACAAAGTTACCCACTATCACCATTACTATTTAATATTATATTGAAATGCTAGCTTTGACAATAAGAGAAGAAAAAGAGATTAAAGGAATTAGAGTAGATAAAGAAGAAACCAAATTATCACTCTTTGCACATGATATGATGACACACTTAGAGAACCCTAGAGAATCAACTAAAAAACTATAAGAAATAATCCACAACTTTAGCAAAATTGCAGGATACAAAATAAAGCTACATAAATCATCAACATTTTTATATATCACTAACAAAATCCAACAGCAAGAGATACATAGAGAAATTCCATTTAAAAAGTGTTGATAGTATAAAATATTTGGGAATCTATCTGCCAAGGGAAAGTCAGGAACTATAAGAGCAAAACTACAAAGCACTTTCCACACAAATAAAGTCTGATCTAATCAGTTGGAAAAATATCAAGTGTTCATGGATAGGTCAAGCAAACATAATAAAGATGACAATATCATCTAAACTAATTTATTCATTTATTGCTTTACCAATTAAACGTCCAAAAAACGATTTTATTGACCTAGGAAAAAATAACAACAAAATTCTTCTGGAAGAACAAAAGGTCAAGAATTTCAAGAGAATTAATGGGAAAAAAATTAAATGTAGGTGGCCTAGCTGTACCAGATCTAAAACTATATTATAAAGTAGCAGTCATCAAAACCATTTGGTATTGGCTAAGAAATAGAGTAGTCAATCAGTGCGATAGATTAGGTTCACAGGACAAAATAATTGATAACTATAGCAAAGCTATATTTGACAAGCTCAAAAGACCCCAACTTTTGGGATAAGAACTCAATATTTGATAAAAATTTCTTGGAAACTAGTATGGCAAAACTAGGCATTGACCCACACCTAACACCGTATACAAAGATAAGGTCAAAATGGATTTATGATCTAGATACAAAGAAGGATATTATAAACAAATTAGAACAACATAGGATAGTTTGCCTTTCAAATATGTGAAGGCAAAAGGAATTTGTGACAAAAGAAGAACTGGAGATCGTTATTGATCACAAAATAGCACAGCACACAGCAACAGCAATATTATTCGATAATCAGTTCTGATGTACATGGCTCTCTTCAACAATGAAATGATTCAGACAAGTTCCAAAGGCCCTGTGATTAAAAGAGCCATCTATACCCATAGAAAGGACTGTGGGAATTTAATGTGGTTAACAACATAGCATTTTCACTCTTTGTTATTGTTTTGCTTGCATTTTATTTTGTTTCACTTTTTTTCTTGTGTGGCATGGTAATTATATAAATATGTATGTATATATTGGATTTAATATTTATTTCTACCTAGTTTAACATATATTGGACTACTTGCCATGTAGGCGAGGACATGAGGAAAGGGGGGTAAATTTGAACACAACGTTGTTTTGCAAGGACTGATGTTGAAGAATTGTCCACACATATGTTTTGAAAAATAAAAAGCTTAAACAAAAATAAATAAATAAATAAATGTGAATAAAAAAAAAAAATCAATGGACAATAATGGTGGAAAGCATACTAGTTGGGGCTCATGCAGTGTAGCATTGGAAGCTCCTCTCCCACAATAGAGGTAGTCCCAGGTCTATCCTTAGAGTTTTGAAGGAATATAGCTAAACTTTGCTTTGAGTACTTTAAACTTCTATGAGACAGTTGAATTTGAGCAACATCTGCAGAGCCTACATGTGATACAAAAATAACTGTGAATTACTTTGTAACCTGCAAAATCAAGTTGATTTGAAAAGTCCAGACACTAGCTTTTAAAGTCAACCAAACTTGTTGATTAGTTTATATCCTTAATCTATCAATGATAACATCAAATAGCATTCATTGAGTGCCTTGAATATTCATAACATTTGTAATACATCACAATCAGGGCATTCCAGAGATATGAGTTATCAGATTCCATACTAGGAATTAAGGAGCTAAGAACAGAAGCCAAATAGTTGGTTTTCACTGCCAGGAGATTGGAACATATACTGCATAATCTCTAAGATAAAGACAAGCCAAGTTATTTGTGACTGGATGGACTAAAATCAGTGATAATTGATTATACCTGATAACATAGCATTAGAAAATACTTTCTTTGATGAATCAGTGTAATAATTCTATTGCAGCTCACTCAAAATTATCGGTAAGTTTATGAAGAATAACCACTGAAATTGAACATTAAATAGGGAAAACTTTGGAATATATTTTAACTTTTTCCCATTCACCTCTAATGGACATTGACTCAAACATGATGATACATATTTTGGGGGAGTTAATAGTTAATAGGTTTCTATAATAGTTTTCTATCTTCTTGTGTTTTCATGGTTCATTATTAAAAAGGTCATTATTATTGGATCCTCCAATCCCTGGGGACCATGAGTCTAATGTTAGAGGTATATAAGGGAATTTTAATAGTTTTAAAATTATTAAACCACTTTTCATGCATTATCTCATTTGAGTTTCAAGACAATTTTGTGAGATTGGTTCTACAGAATTTATCCTCCCTGCTTTGCAAATGAAAATACCAAGTCATAAATAAGTAAAATAATTTTGCCCACTTTCTCACAAATAGTATAAGTCAGAAACAGGTTTTAAAACCAGATTGGCATAATTACAAGTCCTGTTTTTTTTTTTTTAATCTAGTATGCAACTTGCTTTAAAAAAATAAAAATGATAAAATTAACTGTTCTAAAGACATTGAGCCCCCTCTTGTGGCTATGATAAACATTTGCATTCAATCTACTGTGAATATTGATTCAATTGTGTGGCAAAAAAAATATTACTTATTCACATGTTGTATTAAAATATATCTATAAAATTAGAATAATTCAGAGAAGACAAATATAACACCCTAACATAAGTATTATAATTATTATTGTATAAGTTATTATTATCATTATTATGGTTGATTTTTTTTTTCTCTTTGTGATAGACATTGTCTTGCACAAAGTATCTATGTTACCTACCATGGGATAATATTGTGCCTATATGCATGGCGATCAGCAAATGGTTGCAAAATGTACAGTAAAGCACAAAGCATCATTCAAATGTAAGCTGTTTCTTCTTCCCTCTGCTCCCATTCTTTCTTCTCAACTCACTTCTCTTCTTCCTCCCTTTTCCTCCCCCTAACTTCCTTTTCCCTTCCTTTCCCTTCCTTAGTGAGCATTCTATTCATTGGTAATTTATCTATTCTAAGTTTGCTTATATTTCTACTTTCTAGGGAAGTCTGAACTCTTTCATACAATTTATTTTTCTCACTTTACTCTTGCTTTTGTCTTTAGGGCCTTAATGGATTCATTGATGAGATAACTCTTGAAATTATTCTTATCTGATTACCTTGATATTACTAATCTGGATATCTACCCCCCTCATTTAGTTAGTTAAGAAACACTTGTCAATCATCACTTATTTAAAATGCCCAACACTGTGCTAAGCACTGAAGATGCAAAGAAGAAAGAAGGGGAAAAAAATATCTGCTCCAATGAGCCCACACTGTTTAATATGAATAACTCTCATTGAATATGCATTATTAAAAACCCAACCTAGGTTCCTCCATTATCCAGCCTAAAAGCAGAACTTGGACAATCAAGTAAGGATCTCCATTTCATAAATCTAAGTATTCTGGATTAGTTGACACATAATAAGTCTTTGACTTGAAATGCCAATTCCATAATTTAAGGTAACAAGACCTTAACATTTTTTCTCCTCATCTCTCCTCATCAAAGGCTTGAAAAGTGCCTTTAAATAATACACCCTGTAGAACCAGAAGATCCTATCCTTTTGACAATGAATAAAGAAATAAAAGAATTGAAAATCTCTTATTAAGTGGTTATATGTTAAGGCACCTATATTGAATTTTGGAGATAGAAACAGGAAAAAAAAAGGTGACTCCCCTTACTTATAAAATTCATATTCTAATTAAGTAAGACACATATAAGAATTCAACTGTTGGACAGATTTTAAGAGGCCCAGAAGTTTTGAGTTCAATAGAAAGGGCAAATAGAAAGGCCCAAGATAGATAATAGTGTCCTGTGATCTTGAGGACTTAGAAAAAGGGCAAATAGAAAGATGTATTGTAAATGTTGTTTCATATTATAGAACAGTCCTCTAGAAGGAAAAGTGTGCCCTGCTTGCCCAATTCCCAGACTAGTTTGTCCCAGACTAGAATGAAATATGATAAGGGTTTTCAGAGGAGAAAGATTTGTTGATATTCAAATCCATAATGTTTCAGAACATGAAGTTGCATATAATGTATTTTATAAATATTTTGATTATTTAATTATTTTCATATTGTTAATATCTACATACTATTGGACATTTATTCAAAAATCCATTTATCTATTCATTTTATGTTATCTTTGAGGTTCTACATTAAAGTTGTAAATTTCATCACACGTTTTCAAGCTATTACATCTTACTTAACCTGCTCAATTATTTTAATGAAATTATTCATACAAGTGGAATAAATGCTAGATTTACAAACCTTTATTGAAGTACTAGCTCTACCATAAAATCACCTCTATTTTCCCTTGTAAAATGGTAATAATTTTACTTACATTACTCAAATAATGAACGATATTAAAGGGCAATCTTAAAAATTATAATGCGCTATATCAATTTGAATTTTGTTTTTTGTTTCTCAAAACCAAGAAATCTATTATGTTAAAACTATGTGTAGGAATTCCTCTGGAGTACTTACTCCATTTTTACTTATACTTACATTTTGGGTCATTGAAGTTTTGATTGCTTATATTCTCAGTATTTTAAGGGTAAACTTATTTTAAAAAACTACTATTAACATAAAGTTCATAACATCCCCATTAAGAACTAGCCAGTAGATTCAATCAATTCTTGGCAAGGAAATGACACATGAAGAAAGCAAGAACAGAAATTATAAAATATCCCATCCAAGATTTTGTGACATACTCTCCTATATATCTTGTCCTCTTTCTGAACACTGATGAGGGAATCCAAGTCTTCATAAAATTTTCCTTTGACCTTATCTGGGTTTGTCATGGTGGGAGCATATACACTAATGGTAGTGACTTGGACACTTTCTTGAAACTTGACAATCACATTATCATGAGCCTATTATTCACTCTTTTGGGGAGACATACAAGCTTGTTGACTCGATTAGTTTTTACTGCAAAACCAATGCCAGCTTCACAGAGTTTTCCATCACTGCAGCACTCCAGAAAAATGTGCTTCCAACTCTGACTTTGGTAAGTAGCCTTCATTTGCCAGCATCCCTCAGGGCTGTGATTTATACACAATACCTTCTAAATTCTCTCACAAAAAGACCTCACACCAGCAGGGGAGTAGTAGAGTCTCTAAGAATATTGCTCTGTGGGCTGCTGAATACCATAGCTGCTTTGGTCAAGTGAGATGGTGACTCCTTAGCCTAGGCTGTCAATGGGCAAGATTGTGACTATAACTCCCAGTGAATTCACATTTGCTGTTGTCACTAGCCCAGCATCATTAAACTCTGAAGTATATAAAATGATAAATAATAAAATAGCATAATGATAAAAAATTGTTTACTAATAAAATAACAAAATTGTAAAATGATTGCATTTTTCTGGAATGACTATAGTGATAGGAAATTTTGAGAATTCTGGCATTGGTTTTATAATCAAAACTACCAGTTAACAAGCTTGTGTGCCTTCCAAAAGGAGTAAATGACAGGCTCACAACAATGTGATTGCCACTCTCAGGAAATTACTATGCTGCCAACATCATCAGTGCATATTCTCACTCCCTGATGAAGCCTGATAAAGTCAGAGAAAAAAAATTATGAAGACCTAGAGACCCTCATTATTCATGTTCTAAAAAAGAGCAAGATCTATGAGAAACAATCGGGAGGATGATTACAGAAAAGCCAGGAGACTTACATAAACTAATGTGAAGTGAAGTGAGCAAAACCAAGAGACCATTGTATACAGAAACAAGATCATGTGATGATCAACTGTCATAGATTGCTCTTTTCAACAATAAGATGATTTACGTCATTTCTAATGGGCTTGTGATGGGGAAAGCTATCTGCAAGTAGAGAGCAAATAGTGGAAAATAATAATAATAACTAGAAATATATATGTCTATCTATCTATATCTATATATATAAGTATAATTAGTTTCCTTTGTAATCCTACATATTTTACTTTATGCATTTACAAACATTCAGAGAAAAGATCTGCAGCTTTTACCAGCCTACCAAAGGGGTCCATGATGCAAATACATGACAAAAGATTAAGAGCCCCTGATCTAGTCAAATTTATACTTGGACAGTTATTTCCTTTACATCCTCCCTAATAATTAGACATCTAATTTTAGCTTGATGAGTTTCAATCAGTAGCAAATCATTCAAAAATCAAGAATGCAACATGCATTATACAATTAAAACAACTCTTGACTCTGAGTCAATAAGACAGTATCACTTTGACAACTTTTCATTGCCAGGAATTTTTATATTGTACATGGATAAATAATTGGTATTAAGAGTAACCAATTAAATGTTTATTATTAGTTAATACTACATTAAATTTATTTTGTCGGTTCACATAAGGAAATTATATTAAGAATTTGTATCTATCATCAAGATAAATGACCCTCCATATAAAATAGCATTCCACAAATATTCCTGAAATACAACTACCCCAACAAAAACAATCGAAGTAAAAAATAGTATTTTTATAGCATGGTAGTTGCTATCACCCATACAAAATGATTTAAACTAATCCACTTAGGTCATCATTATCAAACCACCCTCTTAGGAAAAACATTGTTTTGAATAACTTTATACAAATATGAATGCTGTTGCATATGTACAATAATTCCAGAAGCATAAGTAGGGCTCTTAGGTTGTTCACTTTGATAAAGCAATTTTAAGCAGGCAGACATCATTGGTGAATTTTATGAGGTTAAATATATAAATATCTTTAGCATCTAATGTTTCATCACTCTACCTTCCTACTACAGGAAATGGAATAAGTAATAAATATATATTTTCCTTCTGACTTGATTATGAATATTTATTATTGCATAGCAGGGAAAAAAAGTCTATCAGTAAAATCTGATCACTTAAGGCAAATGATCTTGTTTGCAGAATACTATGAGACTGGTGCCATCTGCTGGAGAATGACCTTAAGAGAAATTTTCCTTACATTTCCTTCAATTAAATCGTCATATTTTTATTAAGAAAGAGATAAGAAATATTATGCACTACTTCCCAGTCTTCAAGAACAACAAACAACAAAGTTACCATGTAACAATAGAACAATAAAAAAATTCCATTAGCTTGATGTCTGTGTTTCCAAAGTCCAAAGAAAAGTGCCATTCAGGACCACCAATTTGTGGGCACTGAAATTTACTAAAGTATAAAATTTTCTTTTGATGATTGTGTGATTTTGTTCACAGGGATACTCACTCCTCAAATTTAAATCATGAAATTGCTACAAGGAAATATTTTTGATTAATGTTATTTGTGTAATTTTTCAGTTCTTACAATTTATTTCTTGCAAAATAAAATACACAAAAACCTTTAAAAACACAGTAATATGATTGGAATAGTGCCACATACCATTTGATCATGGAACACCACAATTTAGAATAGTTGAGACTGAAAATATTCCAAAGGACCATGGAAACACATATGGAGAGCATGAGTAGTATGTAACATTTGGTAACAATTTTAGATAAAAAGTGATAGATATCATAAATGAACATAGATAATGAAAAAGGAAGGCTTAATTATTTGTTGGGAAGTAGAAGAATAACTAAAGGGATAGATTATAGCCTTGAGATATTAATATAACTAGAAGAAAAGTAAAAAGAGAGAGCAAAAGTTGGATAGAATTTCTATAAATGATTAATAGAAATATGGATAAGCATTCCACAGAATGGAGGGTCGGTGATTTATAATCCAAATTTGAGGAAAGGAATCTCATGGATGAAAAATCATATTCATTGAAGAAATAAATTTGCATTTTAGAAACTTAAAGTAACTAAAAAATGATGATTTTGAGGATTAGCTTTCTTTGGACTTTGGAAGCATAGACAGAGCTAATGGTCCCTTATTGTCCCAGTACTACATGACTAACATTTCTTTCTTAATGGAAAGTGTAATTCTCTCAAGTGCTATTATAGAAAAATTGACTAGGAAGTTATAGCACTATGGCAATGGTTCTACAATTTTCCTTTTAACTTAAACTTCCAACTGCATCCCTCCCTCCCTCCTAACCCATCCCTATAATCCCACTATTTTAATTCACAAGATGGCCCACTAATACTGAGACTCTTAGCTGTGTTTCTCCATTCCTTAACATTTCTCAGAATCTTAAAATGCTAAGGAATGGAGCAGCATTTTTTTACTTCTATTTTATTACCATCTCCCCAAAAAGAAAGAAAAATAAAATCTTATAATTATGTATAATCAAGCAAAACAAATTTCCACAGTTGCCATGTCCAAAATGTTATATTTTGTATTCTGAACAGAGAGTCCTTTACCTCTCAATTAGCAGGCAGATGGCATGTTGTGTAATTAGTCCTCAAAAACTGTGGTTGGCAATTACATTAATCAGAGTTTTTAATTCTTTCAAAGTTAATTTTCCTTATCATGATATTGTCTTTGTAGAAATTATTTCCCTGGTTCTATTCACATCATTTAGCATCAGCTCACATGTTTTTCCTTGTTTCCATTCAATCATACCCTGAAATAATATACTATTACATTTTTATATCATAACCTCTTCAGAAATTTCACAATTAATTGGTAAACCTTCATCTTTTTTATTTTCCCACTTCAAAAAAATCTCTAATTCTGTTCATTCAGTTTATTTTAGAACTGATCTTTCTCTTAATCTTTTTTGTTGTTACTTAGTCGTTTCAGTCATATCTACAACTTCATGATCCCATTCAGGGTTTTCTTGACAAGGATACAAGAGTAGTTTGCCCAGCCCATTTTACAAATGAGGAAAATAATATAAACAGGTTTAAGTGACTTGATTAGGGCTGCACAGCTAGTAAATATCTGAGGTTGGATTTGAACTCGGGTCTTCCTGACTCTCTGCTCCTGATGCTCTATTTCATCACCTAGTTGTCCCATAATCTACCTTATTCTCTTAATTTACTGTCCTTTTTATTCTCCTTTGTCCTCACCTTTCCATTCTATTTACCTAGTGAGTAAAATGTATTTATTTGCTCAACTATATGTGAACCCATTTGAACCTTTCAAATATAGGGAGATTCATATAGTTTGTCCTTTCCCTCTATTTTTTCCTTTAACATTTTTGTTTCATTCATAAATATTCTTCATGCTACAAAAACCAAAACAATGCTTTTGAGTAATTTTTATTGAATCTGTGAGCAAGTTTTTTTTTCCTAAAGTTTTATTTGTAAATGTTGTGTAGTAATTTGGGGTTTATGTCTTATGTGCTGCATCACCATAATAGCAGTTTATGGAAGGATTCTAAATTTGTCTACTCATTCCTTCAAGCTACATTCTTACTTTAGAATTTTAATTTGGGAAAGAGTATGTGTACTTCTGAAGAAAAGATATGAGCTAGTCCTGTTGCTGCTTTCTTGCGGTATTGAGGAATGTGTTTTTTCAAGGATTGCAGAGACAGCTTAGACTAGGAACCTATAAGTCGTAAGTACTCTCAAACTAGTCGAAATCATTATTCACCCTACCCCCCTTCTTCAATATAAATTCTGCAAGTTCTTCATCTTTGCTTATATTTTGGAAATAATAGTCCACTTTGGATTCAGTTCCTTGTCACTCAGCTGAGAGGCCAGTGTTATTTTTAACACTAATAAAGAAGTTTGAAATTATACAGTTTTCATGGGGAAAGATTATGAGTTTTCATTTAGACATGGTAATTTTGTGATGCTTATAGGACATAGAGATTGAAATTTCCAAAAATTAGCTAAAGAGTGACTTTAGTTTGGCAAAAAAAGTATAATTAAATCTACAGATCTTGGAATAATCTGAATTAAGATGATAACTAGCCCATGGAAGGTGAAGAGATCAACAAGTGATCTAGTAATATAAAATGAAAAAAGGAAGGAAGCCCTGTATAGAGCTTTTGAGACATCTATGGTTAGTGGATATAGCCTGAATGAAAAAGCAACAAAGATTGAGAAGGAACAAAGGAGGAAAACCCAGAGGAATAGTGTCTTGAAAACTCAAAGATGAATCATTATCTCAATGGAATTAGTAACTGACAATGTCAACTAATTCAAAGAAGTCAAGGAGGATAAGATTTGACAAAAGTCCATTAGATTGGTCAATTTAAAAAAATCACTGGTTACTTTTGAGAGAATATTTTTATTGGAATATGAAGCTGGAAGTTATTTTTCAGAGGGTTTAGGTGAGAGTGACCAATGTAGGCGGCTTCTTTCAAGGTATATAGCCTCAAAGGAAAGAGAAAATATAATATAAAAACTAATGGGGATTTTTTTCAGGTCAAATGAAAGTTGCCCCCCCCCCCGAGGCAATTGGGGTTAAATGACTTGCCCAAAGTCACACAGCCAAGAAGTATTAAGTGTCTGAGGCCAAATTTAAACTCAGGTCCTGACTTCAAAGTTGGTGCTCTATCTACTACTCCCCACAAATGAGAACTTTTTAAGGATGGAGAAGTAATGGGGGGGGGGTGGAATATAGCCAGGAAATTCATAGGAAGAAACTGAAAATTAGAGAGAAAGGGAGAGTAATAGCAGTAGCAATTTTCTAGAGAGAATAATCCCAAGGGTGAAATATAGATTACAGTCTCCATTTCAGAAAAATCACAGGTCCAAGCAAAACAAAAGAGAAAAAAAATAATAATTAAATGTTCCCCAAAAGTGTGGGAATAAAAACTTTTAATGAAAAGATAATCAGTTGTTTCCCAGGACATTTCACAGGGTAGTTTCAGCTCCCTTTTTAAGAAAAATGTCTATATTCATGTATAATTTTTAAATGATTTCCCTCAGGATTTGCTTACTATCAAATAGATATGACTTCACTGTTAAATAGAATAAATGAGGACCAGGTCATTAATTGTGCCCAGTTATCTAGTATATTAACAAAAAATTTTATTTATGGTGCCTTATCTGAGATTGTCTGATTTTCATCATGAGACAGATTTCCATAATGGTAATGGTAGGAAATAGATTCTTTACAGACATAATTTATTACTTTTATCTTTTATATACTTCCCCTAAACCACTTGATATAAGCAGAATATTTTATTACACAAAAATATAATAATTCAAATTTTAGCTTTTTAAAAAAAGGACTCCATAACAACAACCCTTTGAAGAAGGCAATATGAGCATCATTATATCCATTTTACAGGTGGGGAAATTTAGATTATAAGAGATTAAATAAAATGTTTATGTTTACAACACATGATTATCTAAAATGTGATTTGGTTTCTTGTCTTCTGACTCAATGGTCAGCATGCTTCCCCTTTAATCTTACATTTTCGTTTCTTTCATCTGATGTGATCTCCAATTAATCCTGGTAGAAAATATATGTTTATTTATTGACTGATTACCTTCCTTTGTTTTTCATAGTAAGAAGCTAACAGTTACTGAAATCATTTAGGTAATAATCTTCTCCTGTTTGAAAATCTCCTGAGAGGACAGGACACTTTAAAAGGAATTGAATTTTCTCTTATATCTAAACTGAAAGAGTTAGTAATCTTATTTTGATAAAACTTGAAAGATATATTTAATAATATGATTTTAATATCTTGATTCCTTGACTGCTTCGGGGGAATAATGGTTTGATAGATTCATGCACACACAAATTCACACACACACAAGACAATAACTTTAATAATGATAAACTTAGTTATAACAAATAGCTAAGTTATGAATATAATTTATAACAGCATATAAAAGTCAAATATTCTAATTGAATTTAAACTTTTAAAAGGAAAGGAGTTTTTGTTGTTGCTTTACAAAATTACAGTAAATGTGAATATGTACTTAATGATGAAGAAAAAATAAAAGAGAATATTGGATTTTTCATACCACTGGAAAGCAGTTGTAGTGTAAAGGAAAGTATACTGTATTTGTAAAAGAAGATCTAAGTTCAGGTCTTCTCTTGGTCACCTATCAATAGTGTCACATTGACTTCCTCTTAATTAGCATGTTCCTTCAAGTGATATAAGGGGAAAATTCAAAGAGTTGTAAGAGATAATCAATCAAAAGAAATAACTTGGGTAAAGTATTTTTTAAGCAGAAAGCATTATATCACCATGAATTACTAGTATATAGGAAGCAATTGTATATTCTAGGTACCTTAAAAACTTAAGCTATTCAATGTAATGACCAATTCTAATTCAATCAGAACTTTCCCCCTTAGTATTTATTATTATCTGGCAACATGTAAGGCGCTGGAAATACAAAGGTAGAAACAAAAATCCCCATCCTAAGAAAACTCACACTCACTTACATGTAATATTAAAAAAAGAAAAATTTTGGAGAATATAGTCTCATTTTTTTTTCTCTCTAGACTCTTTATATGCTAAAACAATATTAAGGACCTTCTCCAAAGGTTTTTGTTCATCTGAGTTATGGCTGTCAAAATTTATTATATTTTAAATTAAAATATCTTATTATTATTATTTTTAAAATATGTGACACCACAATTCCATAAATGGATATAGAGAATCTTTAGAGTTCTCTGTACAGTACTTTAAGAAGTAGTCCTTTGAAGCATATCAAATATAACTGACTCAATTTACTAATAGAGAAACTGACTCCCATTTTAGTGACTTGTCCAAGATAATTGTAGCAGTGAAACATACCTTAATGTGAGAACATTCTAACAATGACCATTTCATTTGGGGAATATTAAAGTGGGGAAAAATAGCAAGAAGAGAATCTCTTAACTTCTTTCTAAAAAAGAGAGCTGGAAACAGATGAAATAAAATATCAAGTGAGTCTCATATGACATCAAATTTTTGTAGAAGTAATTTATAATTGACTCCCAAAAGAATCCATGTTTCTGAAAATGTGAGCATTTAAAGACATTCTTCCCCCCCACCTTTTTTTTTGCCAATTCCGTTTTCATTTTTTCTCCACTAGAGGGCTCTGTAGATACAAAGAAAACTAAACAGTCACTTGGAAACTATTTCATAGCAAGATCATTTTTTATGTTAATTTATGGATTTGTTTCAATCCAAAAGGAATTAACTTTAATTTTTGTCACTAAGCAGTTGTTGTTTTTTTTTTTTTTTTACTTTATACTTGGTTTTGTATATTTTACAGAAGTCAGTGAAAATGTTCACAGCAAACTATTTCTACAGAAATCTTTTTTGAGGAACAGAGGAGACATCGGGGCCATGAAGACAATGGCAATCTAGGACTGGCCTGGGTAGTCCTAACAAGCTGTATTTTTGTTGTAATAATATCTGCATGATGGATTTTAAGAACCAGTTTTCTGTGTTGAATGACTCATGCTAGGCTGGCAGCAAGCGTGATTTTTAATCTTGTTCTTCTTTGAAAATTGATAATTCATTTATATGGCATAGCTATCAATTACTTAAGCCACTTTCTTTTAGACAAGGTGACATAGAGTATTGGTTAGATTTGGCCTTAAAATCCGGTAGATCTTTGTTCAAGATATTTGACCAAGTCACTTTACTACTGGACAATTATCAAAGGTTTTATGTTGCAGAGAAGGCAATGAACTGTATTGATCAAAGGAGTTTTTCACATAACAGTTCCCTCTACTAATGACTGCAATATTTACAAAATTTGAGAGGTATCATTTCTGGGTAATTTAATAATTTTGTTAAAAATGCCAGAATTTTTAATAAAGTATTAGTGACCAACATGCCAGACCATCATGATGGTGGGCTTACAGTTTATATGTCATTGGAAATTGAAAGTTGCTGGGAGTGGCAATCAACTCTGATCAGTAATTCAACAATAAATGATAGAATGAATATAACAGAAAGAACTGAGCTTACTATGATGATGGGCTGAGAGTCAAACCATATCACTCTTGGACAATTTTTTGTTGTCCCTATATCCCTACCACGCCTAGCCTTTGTCAATCTTGATAAATAATCTATCTATCCAAGCATGACAGAGTGGAATTCACCCTAAATTAGAGGTTCCTTGTAAACTTGGGTGGATTAGGATAGAGAAGAAATTTAGATCAAACTTCAAAGACTGAATTTTTGAAATAAGGGTGAGAGAAAAAGGGAGAATTTTGAATCTCCCTAGAAAATTAGTTATTAAGGATAATTTCTCTCCAACATAGGTCCAGTACTTATAAATACATGCATACATATATATGTACATATCTGCATTTTCTGACTATATTTTCATATTTCAATAGGGAAGTAAGAGTAATTCTAGAGAATCACAAAATTTTGTTGCTGTCAAAGACCTTGGAGATTAGACAATTGAAAACACTTTATCAACTCCATCATCAGTGCTTTCTGCAGTTACACTAATTTTTAAGGCATTATACACACAAAAAAAATAGTATGTAGTATATAGTGCATAAAAGTATATATTATTTTTATTTATTTTTTTGATATTTATTTTGATATTAAGTCTTATTTTTTTGATATTAAGTTCACATGGATCTTGCAATTCCTCATAATTTCCATTATAAAATCTACTAATGATACTATAATGAAAAATGTAGGACATTGGGCTGCCTTTGTACTAATCTGATGGCAGAACATGGAAGTTGCTTTGAAAAATTTACTTAAATATTAATTTTTTGTTGTTTTTCAGCCGTTTTATTACCCTGGTGACTTGACTAATGTAGAAAAATATTATTTTAAGGATTTTATAATTTTTATTCTAAAAAACCACTTCTAACATTCTTAATGTCTAAAATTCAAAACCTTAGGTTACTTTTCCTTATAATTTCAAAATTTTAATACATCTCTGATCAAGCTATAATAAGCAAACATAAATATAAAACAAGTCAGAGAATCATATAAGAAATGAGCCACTTCCTGAAAGAAAGAGTTAAAATTATATCCCTCTTTTTCCCATCCGTATTTAGTGTTAGAGTCCTTAGAATGTTAAAGTTATCTTATTCATATACTTATTTAGCAAATATGTATTGAAAATTCCACATAGACACATACTATTTTTCATATTATGGTTGATATAATGACTGAGATGGTTCAGATGTTCACAAAACAATTAATTCAGCCTTGGGTTCCATCCTAGAGTTTAACCTGTCATGATTATCGGGCATGCGATGAGAGGAGAATCCTCTCAACTCACTATATTTGCTGAACTCAAACACAAAAAGATGATGAAAGTGAAAATAATATGCTTTAATCTGCATTTAGACTCCATTAGTTCTTTCTTTTGCTTGAGATAATATTTTTCATCCTATGTCCTTTAGAATTGTCTTACATTGGTAAGAGCTAAATAATTCATATTTGATCATGATATAACATTGTTGTTCCTATGCATAATATTCTCATAGCTCTGCTTACTTAAATTTGTATCAGTTCATATAAGTCTTTTCAGGTTTTTCTGAAATCTGCCTGTTTATCATTTCTTATAGAACAATATTATCCTGCACAGCAAAATATTATTGCAATATATTCACACATCACATTTTATACAGCCATTCTCCACTTAATAAGCATCTCCTCAATTTCCAATTTTTTGCTACCACAAACAGAGCTGCTATAAATATTTTTTGTACAATTATGTATAATAATTTGTATAATTAGCTACTTTCCGCTTTTTTAATTACCTCTTTGAGATGCAGACCTGGTAATACTATTTCTGTGTCAAAGAGAATGAACAGTTTTATAGTTCTTTGATCATAATTCCAAATTGTTCTCCAAAACAGTTAAATCAACATTGCATTTAGGTCTTTCATGCTCTGCAACATTTATCATTTTCCTTTTCTGTCATTATTGTCAATCTGGTAGGTAAGAGATTATACCTCAAAGTTGTTTTAATTTGCATTTCTCTAATTAATGGTGATTTAGATCACTTTTTCCTTGTGGCTATGTTTTTTAATAGTTTTGATTTCTTCACTATTGATGAAGAAATGCAGATTAAAACAACTCTAAGGTACTACCACACACCTCTCAGATTGACAAAGATGACAGGAAAAGATAATGATGAATGTTGAAGGAGATGTGAGAAAACTGGGACACTGGTACATTATTGATGGAATTATGAACTAATCCAAATATTCTGGAGAGCAAATTGGAACTATGCCCAAAGGACTATCAAATATGCATCCCTTTTGATCCAGCAGTGTTATGTCACTGAGTTTATATATCACAAAGAGATCATAAAGGACAGAAAGGGACTCACATGTGCAAAAATATTTGTGGTAGCCCTTTGTGTAGTGGCCAGAAACTGGAAATTGAGCTGATGCTCATCAGGTGGAGAATGAATGAATAAGTTATGGTATATAAATGTTATGAAATATTATTGTTCTATAAGAAATGACCAGCAGGATGATTTCAGAGAGGCCTGGAGAGACTTATATGAACTGATCCTAAGTGAAATGACCAGAACCAGGAAATCATTGTGCACAGCTACAGCAAGATTATACAATGATCAATTCTGATGTATGTGGTTCTTCTCAACAGTGAGTTGATTCAGGACAGTTCCAGTGATTTTATGATGATGAGAGTCATCTACACCTAGAGAGAGATCTGTGGGAACTGAGTGTGGATTACAGCATAACATTCTCACTTCTTTTGTTGTTTGCTTGAATTTTATTTTCTTCTCAATTGTTTTCCTTTTCGATCTGATTTTTCTTGTGAAGCAAGATAATTGTATATATATATATTGGATTTAAGATATATTTTAACATGTTTAACATATATTGGAATACTTGCCTTTTAGGGAATGGGGTGGGTAGAAAAGGTGGAAAACTTGACACACAAAGTTTTGCTGAGGTCAATGTTGAAAAATTATCCATGCATATGTTTTGAAAATAAAAAGTTTTAATTAAAAATTTAGTTTAGATATCTTCATCTGAAATCTTTCTGTTCATATTCTTTGACCATTTTTCAATTGGAAACTAACTTGTATTTTTATAAATTTCATTCAATTCTCATACATTTATTTAAGACACTTGCTGTAAAAACCATTTTCTAACTTTTTACTTTCTTCCTAATCTTGGTTGCATTAGTTTTGTCTAAATTTAAAAAAATTAATCTAATCAAAGTTATCCATTTTATATCTTGTAATGTTCTCTATTTTTTTGCTTGTTTAAAAAAAAAACAATCAAAACCCTTTCCTTCTCCATAGGTCTCATAAACTATTCCTTCCTCTCTTAATTTGCTTAAAGTGTCACCTTTTATGTCTAAATAATGTACCTACTTTGACCTTATCTTGGTATACAATGTAAGATGTACAGTCTATATATAGTATATATCTATCATACTATTTTCCCAACAGTTTGAACATTTTTGAAGACAGTCAAAATGGACTGTCAAAGGGACAGTCAAGATGGAGTAAAGGTAGAGACTTATCCAAGTTCTTTCTCCAAATAGCTTTAGATAATGACTGTAAACAAATTTTGGAGCCACAGAAACCATAAAAAGATGGAGTAAAACAATTTTCCAGCAAAAGGTGGCTCGGAAGTTTGGTATCTTTGTATTGGACTGTCTAGAGTGCAACTGGGGTGAAGGCCACACCAGCATAGCCTGACAACCAGGAACAGAACCTCTGAATCTGTGGCAGTGGCAGTGATCTTCAGACCTCTCCACCCACAGAGGCCAAGGACAATTCAGTAGGAAAAGTTTAGTGTATGAGAGTGTAAGGGGCGCCCCAACCCAAGATCAGGCTTTGGGAGCCACTGAATCAACAGCTAGGGCATCAGTGTAAGGTAGCAACAGTAAACATGGCAGAGACTGTGGCTTCTGTAGATCTCAACACATAGATGGCAAAGGTAAGTCAGAAAGAGATTGCAGGACCTCGTTGCTGGTACCATGGCAGGGCTCTCTAGCAGTGCTGACTCACATGCCCTAGAAAGATTTAAAACAAATGCATAAAATCCCTGAATCTTATGACTTTACATCCTTTACCCTACAAACATAGCCCTGCTTTAGCAAAGAGTTAAAAGCCAAGAAATAGACTAAGAAAATAAACTAACAACAGAAAAAAATTCTGACCACTGAAAGTTATTGTGATAACAATGAAGATCAAAATACACACTAGAAGAGAACAAAGTCAAAGTTCCTACATCCAAAGTCCCCAGGAAAAATTAGAATTGTCTCAGGCAATGGAAGAGGTCAAAAGATATGTTGCAAATCAAGTAAGAGAGGTCAAGGAAAAAATGGGAAGAGAAATGAAAGAGAAATGCAAAAGGAAATACAAGACAGTTATTGAAGAAAATGTCGTAAAAAACAAAATTGGCTGAATGGGAAAGAAAGTACAAAAATTCAATGAGGAAAGTAATTCCTTAAAAATTAGAACTGAACAAATGAAAAGTAAGTTTTTGTGAGAAAATAGACAAAATTAAAATAAAGTCAATGTACCTAAATGGTTCTCTCCTCTCAGCCATTTCCTAAATCTCTTCTCAGTTTCCATCCCATATTTTTTAAGCTGATAAAAAAAAAACTGAAAAAAACATATACTATTAGCTCAGGAGGAAAAAATAAGGAGATAAAGAAAAGATGAAGGGGGAGTTTGATAAGAAGAAAAGCAAGAAGAGACAATTAATTTTCAGCATGCTATATCTGGAATATAAATTATAATAGGGGAAGGAGTGTTGAGACATATCTTTCCACTTCTGCAGCTCATCATCTAACCCAACAGAAGTCACAATAGCTACCAGTCTTTGGGATTCATTAGCTTTACTCCTCATACTCTAAGCTGATCTAATATCTGAGTCTTCTTGGTGCTTGCTTTGAGCACTCTCTGTCATTGACTACTTAATTCTTAACACAGTGCAGTGGTAGACTAAGAGACACTGTCATCTAACTCATGTTGTCCAAAGATCACATTCTTATTATGGTATCTATTTCTCTTTTACCCCCTGGGTATCAAGAAGTCTGAATCTCAAGGCTAGTAGGAGAAATGGAGGAAGATAGCTTCATTTTATTGAATGGCTTGGTGTCTGTTCTTTAGGTAATACAGTTCCACTGTTTTATTTACTTAACTGTTTCTTACAAATTTTCTTTCCATACATGTAAGTTTTTGGATTCCTCAGGTACCCACAGAGACCAAAAGACAAGGTCAAAAGACTAGCCACATTCATATGACACTTTTAAATAATAATTCAAGAATATGAGTTTAGATGTCAGTATTAATGCAAACAATAAGAAAACATTAGGAGAAAATGCAAGGGAAAACTTAACAATTATAGGTAACTATAACTGAAATGAGAGTCAGAGTGGCATTTTAAAGTCAGAAAGAGCTGGGTTCAAGTTCTGCATTTAGAACATTCTGGCCAGGGGACCCTGGGCAAATACCATCAATGTATCAAGTAAAATTTTAAGATTATAAATTGCAGAGAAAATAATAGTATGAATTGGTATAGAATATTATTGACTAAAAAAATTCTAGGATTAATCCTCTCCTTCACCCCTCCCCGCAAAAGGAAGGGGTAATGGACTACTTGGTAAGTAATAAATTTCCATTAACTAGAATTATTCATGCAAAGACTAAGCAGCAACTTGTCTATTATAATATAAAAGACATTTGTACACAGATATGATGTCCCTTCTAATTGATAAACCTTTATTAATTCATATTATTAGTAAAAATTGTATTGTATTGTACCATCTACAATACAATCTACTAAGCAAAATAGAGAATGCAAATATGAATGGCAAGTTAATAGTTTTAGAGCAATAATAATAGAGAAGAAATAATATAGATTGGAATAGTTAAGAAGGATATTACAGAACAAATGAGATTTTACTTAGCCCTTAAAGGATGAGTATAATGTGCTTTGCACAAAATTTAACTTAAGATGTGGTTTATTTTTCTTAACTTAACTGAATTATTAAAACTGTTTCTCAATAGAGGTCCTTCGTAGAATGCTATAATACATGCAAAAATTGTATAGTAAATTATATGTATATAATACATAATTTGAGTTATTACAATGATTATTAAGGCTTCCATTTTCCATTGTAATAGTGTTCTAAAAACCCTATTTTCTATTTTTATGATTCATTGCAAGCACTAATGCATAATAGTCTTTTAATTTTTTTAAGCTTTTGCTTGCACAATTTTTCTAATTACCTTACTACTTTTTGTATTTGTCTTCAATTAGCAATATTTACCTTCATTTATTCAATATTTCCTTTTAAAATATGAATTAATCAATCAGCTCCTTATTTGTCTATCTCCATATTTTAGAAATTTTCTTATCTTCTTCAATTATCTATCATAAATTTAACAAGGCCTATTATTTACAGGTGCAAAGGACACAGACAAAAAACAAAGGAATTAATCACATCAGAGAATTCCTATTTTCTGAAGAGGATTTTATTGTTGCTTGATTATTTCAATGATGTCTGACTTTTTGTCAGACATGGGTTTCTTGGTAAAAGTAGCTAAGTGCAATAGGGCAGAAGATGGATGAAAGAAATCAGGAATTTGCCTAAGTTCTCCCCAGTTTCTCTCAGAAACAATGTTAAATCAAGTGTCTGAAAGAATTCTGGAAAAACAGGTTCCACAAAAATACATAACAATGCTCAAGATAACTTAGAAAGATTTCAGGAGAGAGTATAACCAAAAGAACATTATACACAGCCACAACACAATTACGGGATGATCTACAGTGATGCATTTGGCTCTTTTCAACAGTGAGGTGATTCAAGGCGATTCCAATAAACTTGTGATGGAAAAAAAAAATCCATATTTTGAGAAAGAATTAGGGAGATCACAGCATAGTATTTTCACTTTTGTGGTTGTTATTTACTTGTCCTTTTTTTCTCATTTTTCCCCTTTTGATTTTTTTCTCATGCAGCATGATAAATGTGGAAATATGTTTAGAAGAATTGCACATGTTTAACCTATGTTGGATTACTTGCTATCTAGCAGTGGGAAGGGAGGGAGAAAATTTTGAAGCAGAAGGTTTTGCAAGGGTGAATGCTAAAAACTATCTACCTTTGTATGTATTTTGAAAATGAAAAGCTATTATTATGAAAAAAGGAAAGATTTCAGAAAAGTTCTGTCTCACTTGAGTTAAAGGGGAGCACAATCCAGCACAAGCAGTGTTCTAGAAAGCCAGCTAGAGGCTCTAAACCACAGCACAGATGAACTATCTATGCCCACTTGTCCTTGCTCCTCAGGCACAGTAAGCCAGCTGTGAGGACCCAGCCCATAAAGCAAAATGCTAGCCCAGCAACCAAGCACAACAGACATTACTAGATGGACCAGCAGAGCACAGTGGGCAAGTCACTAGCACTTATGTCTCCTGTGCAGAAAGTCAGTGACCAGCCCCTGGCACTTAGTGTGAGCAGTTTGGAATCTGTGCCCCAGGAGCAGAGCTCAGCTTTCCAAAATGAGAAAAAACCAAAAAGAATTCTTGCCATAGAAAACTACTATGGCAACAGGGAAGATCAAAACACAAATTCAGAAGGACAACCATGTGAATTTGCCTACATTTGAATTTGTCTCAAGCCCAAAAAGTCCCCTTAGAAGAGCTCAAAAAGAATTTTAAAAATAAAGAGGGGTAAAAGAAAAATTGGGGTAAGATAAGAGCTTTGTAGGAGAATTATGAAAAAAAGTGGAAAATTTAGAAAAGAAACCACAAAAATTGACTGAAGAAAATTACTCCTTATAAATAGAATTGTCCAGGTAGGGGAAAAAATACCCGCTGAACATAGAAGAATGATTTGCTATTTCCTTTACCAGCTCATTTTATGAATGAAGAAACTGAGTTAAACAAATGATTTTACACAATAAGTAAGTGTCTAATACTGGATTTGAAATGAGGTTTTCCTGACTCCAGGTCAAGCATTTCATTCACTGTACTACCCAGATGTCCTTTTTGAAGAATATGTAAGTTGTATACAGACCAGGATGGCAAAATTCTTTGAGAAGGGAATTAGAGAGCACCAGCATTTAAATCGGGAAAGGTTCTACCTGAGTTGAACTTACAATGAAAATATGGATTTTGAAATACCAATATAAGTCAAGATCACATTTTAGTTATAGCAGAAGATTTGTGTGGATATTGTGAGATAAAAGATGCAATGAAAGGTGTAGGAAATAATCACAAGGATATTGTGGTTGAAATATGAAGTGTAGAAAATGGAGTAATGGGGGTAAGGCTGCAAACATAGGGAATTGTAAGATTTTTGGAAGTCTTAAATGCTATGGCTGGAGACAAAACAATTGTGAGGAAATTATGGGAATCCTTAAGGTATTGATCAAGCAACAACTATTTGTTAAACATCTATTATTTTTCAGGAACTATACTAAATACTGGTGATACAAGTACAAAGAATAAAATAATTCCTACTTGTAAAGAACCAACATCCTATTAGGATAGATATTTGAAAGTAAGAAAGACACAAAAGGTGTTGATAAAAAATCTCTTTACCAATAAGGGAGAAAAGGGCAAAAGATCACCAAAAACTACTGAGCAATATGCTTATATTTCTTACAAAAATATCAAGGCATACTTAACATGGATAACAGCAAGGAATAAAAAGACTTCAGAAGCAAAAACCCATTATGGAGCACATATTATCATTATTCAACTGGCATAAGACATATAGATAATATGAAGTCATTGTTATTTATATTTATTACTAAAAAGCATTTGATTCAGAATACTAAAATACTACCTTATTGGTATTTTTACCAAAAGTTATCTCTTACTTATGTATCAAAATCATTAATTCCTTGAAATATAAAATAAGAGATGAACTCGTTCAACTACCTATTATTCATTAACCATCAGGAAATGCATGTAACAAAGAAAAAGTTGTTTGCCATTGTGATAGATGAGACCAAATCAGATTAAAATATGCAGCGGGATTCTGTGTTAATGTCGAGGTCCTTCAAATGTTTCTATTTATGACTGATATCATATTGGTTCCATCAAGCCCTTGAACATGGCAGATTCTTCTGAAAGAGATCTCTAAGGAAAGAGCAAGTCAATATTTGTGTGTGTCTGTATGTATGTATATATGTACACACACATATACATATATACATGTATACATATATACATGTAAATGCATATATGCACACATAGATACACAAGTATATCTATATCCATATATGCACATACTATACAGATATATATATATAGTATATATTATATAAATACGTATATTATGTAATTTATAGCATATATTATTTCTACATATACTCATGTATTGTGTTCTATTTTTCTCATTTGATAATATACACAAACATACTTATTATATAATGACTATATAAACACACACTCCATAGATAAAATTAGTGGGACTCAGAAATAGGCAGGAATGAATGAGTAAGCCTGCTTACATTCAGAAGTTGCAAAATTCCTTCAATGATCTTAAACTTCTCCCTAAAACAGAGTCTTATCAATGAATAAGTGGATGCCAATGAGAATCCAGTTAAAGGAAGCAATGGTTTAGTGAGAAGAGTAAAAGATTTGGAATATAAGGCCTGCATTTTGAAACCTGATCTTAATCATCATAACCTGTATGACCTCAGACAAAATATGTAACCTTTCTAAGGATAAAGCTTTTCCTTATCTGTGAAACAAAAGTGCTTTGACTAGATGATCTTTTGTTTTCTTTTGAAAGCTTTTTATTTTCAAAACATATGCAGAGATAGTTTTCAACAATCACCCCTGAAAAACCTTGTGTTCCAAATTTTTTCGTTGTTTTCCCCCTCTCCCCCTTGCCTAGATGACAAGTAATCCAATATGTTAAAAGTATTCAATTCTTCTAGACATCATATTTCCACAATTATCACACTGCACAAGAAAATCATATCAAAAAGGGAAAATATGAGAAAGAAAACAAAATGTAAGCAAACAACAATAAAAAGGTGAGAGTACTATGTTGTGATCCACACTCAGTCCCCACAGACATGTTTCTGGGTGCAGATGGCTCTCTTCATCATAAGACCATTGGACTTTCATCAGAAATCATGTTCTCTAGGTTCTATTTACTTCACTTAAGCTTATTTAAGTCTTTTCAGGCCTCTTTGAACTCATCCTACTGATCATTTCTTACAGAACAGTAATATTTCATTACATTCATATACTATAACTTATTCAGTCATTCTCCAACTGATAAGCATCCATTCAGTTTCCAGTTTTTTGCCACTATAAAAAGGGATGCTACAAACATTTTTGCACACCTAGGGCTTTTTTGTGATCTCCTTGAGATACAGGCCAAATAGAAACACTGCTGGATCAAGGGTATGCAGAGTTTGATAGCCCTTTGGACATAGTTCCAAATTGCTCTCCAGAAGAGTTAAATCAGTTCAAAACTCCACCACCAATGTATCAGTGTTCCAGTATTCCCACATCCACTTCAATATTCATCATTATCTTTTCCTATCATCTTAGCAAATTTGAGAGGTGTATAGTGATACCTTAGAGTTGTCTTCATATGATTATAAGTGATTTTAATTTCTTCATCTGAAAATTGACTTCATATCTTTTGATCATTTATCAATTGGAGAATTTATTTAATTCTTATAAATTTTAGTCAATTTTCTATATATTTTAGAAATGAGCTTTTTATTAGAGCTCTTGGGTATAAAATTTTTCTCAGTTCATTGTTTCCCTTCTAATATTGTCTGCATTGGTTTTATTTGTGCAAAACTATCTAACTGAATGAATGAATGTACAATAAATTGTCCACGTTAGGAGAAGAGAAAATAAAATACTTAAATAGTCCCATTCTAGAAAAAGAAATTGAACAAGTTATTAAAGAACCCCCTAAGAAAAAAATCTTCAGGGCCAGATTCACAAGTGAATTCTACCAAACATTTGAAGAACAATTAATTCCAATACTATATAAAGTATTTGGAAAAATAGGTAAAGAAGGAGTTCTGCCAAATTTTTTCTATAACACAAATGTGGTACTGATACCTAAACCAGGAAGAGCCAAAACAGAGAAAGAAAATTATAGACCAGTCTCCCTAATGAATATTGATGCAACATTTTAAAATAAAATATTAGCAAATCGATTATAACAACTAATCATCAGACAAGTGAGATTTGTACAAGGAAGTCAATGTTGGTTCAGTGTTGGAATCTTTACAAAGTGTTAAGTCATTAGAATTGATAGAGACAATAATTATCTAATTTAGCATGGTTCAGTATGATTGATCTGATCCTACAGGGAGATGTTATGAGCCAGAACTTGAAACAAGGTGATAACTCAATGGAATTGATAGAAGCAATGCTTGTATGCTTGGGTTTACACCTCTGAGAGTTCACACATTAGCTCATACACATTAGTTCACAAGTTTGGAAGATTCACAAGTGTTCACAAGTATGGGAGATACACAAAGTTAGCTTTGCTCTCCCATAATCTCACTCTCGGAGGAGGAGTCAGCCTTTGAGAGAGCATAAAAAGGAGCTGAGTCAGTGAATTCAGTCAATTCAGAAGATTGCCAGGGGTTGGAGTTGAGCTAGAAGCTGAAGCTGGCAGACAAGCTGCAAGAGTTCTTGGAACCAAGGAGGGAGAGAGGCCTCTAAGAAAGCTAACCGGGCCCAAGGAAAGAGATAAGACTTGGAAGGAGAAAATAAACATTTGGATTTTATCAGCTGGCTGTATTGGGGGTGATTATTACTTGGAACCAAAACTAAGGCTGCCTCCAGAAAACCTCTCCAAAAAACCTGCTCCCAGAGAGAACCATTATATATTATATAAAAGAAGAGAACACCACAGTTCAGTATCAGAAAAACTATTACCATGATTGATCATATCAATAACAACACTAACAGATATCATATGATAAATGCAGAAAAAGCTTTTGACAAAAACCGGCACCCATTCTTATTAAAAACACTGGAGAGCAAAGGGATAAAGTAAGCTTTCCTTAAAATAATAAGCAGTATCTATCTAAAACCAACAGCAAACATTATTTGTAATGGAGAGAAACTGGATATATTCTCAATATGATTGTTGTGAAACAATGATGCTCATTATTACTGCTATTATTCAACATTGTACTAGAAATGTTGGCTTTAGCAATAAGAAAGGAAAAAGAAATTAAAGAAATTAGAATAGGCAGGGAGAAATAAAACTATCACTTTTTTGCAGATACTATGACGAAATACTTAGAGGATCCTAGAAAATTATCCAAAATCCTAATTGAAAAAATTCACAGCTTTAAAAAAGTTGCCGGATATAAAATAAACTCACAGAAATCATCAGCATTTCTAAATATTACTGACAAAGCCCAACAGCAAGAGATAGAAAGAGAAATTACATTTTAAATAACTGTAGACAAAATAAAATATTTGAATGTCTATCTGCCAAGACAAACTCAGTGACTATATGAATACAATTACAAAACATTTCTCACACAAATAAAGTCAGATCTAAATAATTAGAAAAATGTCAATTGTTCATGGGCAGACCAAGGTAATATAATAAAAATAACAGTTCTGCCTAAATCATTCTATTTGTTCAATGCCAATTGAATTGCCAATCAAACTGCCAAAATTATTTATAGAACTAGAAAAAATAACAAAATCCATCTGGAAGAATAAAAGGTCAAGAATATCAAGGGGATTAATGAAAAAAAAATGCAAAGGATGGTGACTTAGTAATACCAGACCTAAAACTATTTATACATATTATAAATCAGCAGTCATCAGAACCATTTGGAACTGGCCAAGAAATAGAATGGTGGATTAATGGAATAGATTAGATAACACGACACAATAATCAAGACCTATAGTTATCTAGTATTTGATAAACCCTCAACCTCCAGCTTCTGGAATAAGAACTCTCTATTTGACAAAAATTTCTGTGAAAACTGGAAAATAATATGTTGGAAACTCAGTATTTTCTTATATCTCATACCCCATATCAAACTAAGGTCAAAATGGATATATGATTTGGGCATAAAGGGCAATACTATAAATAAATTCGGACAGTAAGGGATAATTCACCTCTCATATCTTGGTAGGAAAGAGGAATTTATGACCAAAGAGGAACTCAAGGACATTATGAAAGGAAAAAAGGACAATTTTGATTATGTTCAATTCAAAAGTTGTTGCACAAACAAAATCAACAGAAACAAGATTAAAAGAGAAGTACAAAACTGGGGAAAAGTTTTTACAGGCAATGTTTCTGTTAAGGGTCTCATTTCTAAAATCTAAAAAGAAGAGTGATATTTATAAGAATATAAGTCATTTCTCAGTTAACAATTTTCAGATGATGAAAGACCATATAAACAGTCATATAAAAATGCTCTAAATCACTATTGATTAGAGAAATGAACATTAAAACAACTCTGAGTGTCACCTCACACAGATTGGCTAAGATGACAGGAAAAGATAATGATAAATGTGGAAGGGGATGTGGGAAAACCACTGATACATTGTTGGTGGAGTTGTGAAATTATCCAATCATTCTGCAGAGAAATATTCAACTATGCCCAAAGGGCTATAAAGTGTGCATGCCTTTTGATCCAGCAGTGCCACTACTGGGTCTGTATGCCAATGAAATCATAAAGGGGGAAAAAGGACCTACATATGCAAAAAATGTTTGTAGTAGCTCTTTTTGTGATAGCAAAAAAAAAAAAAAAGGAAAATAATAGATGCCCATCAATTTGGAAATGGCAAAAAAAGCTGTGGTATATGAATATAATGGAATATTATTGTCCTGTAGGTGATTTGAGAAAGACCTGATGAACTGATGCTGAGATAAACAAGCAGAATCAGGAATACAACAATACTAGCAAGAATGTGTGATCATTAACTATGAAAGACTTGGTTCTTCTCAGTAGTTCAGTGATCTAAGGCAATCCCAATAGAATTGGAATAGAAAATGCCATCTGCATGCAGAAAAAGAACTATGGAGATTGAGTGTAAATTAATGAATGCTACATTTACTTCTTTTTTTATGTCTTTTTTTAATTCTCCCTTGGTCCTGATTTTTCTCTCTCAACATGATTAATGAAGCAATGTGTATTAAAATTTAGCTATTAGAAAATATATTTTAATAAATTTTCACTAATTTTAATAAATATATTTTATAATGAATAAATTTTAATAATTTTTACTAAATTTTAATAAATTAAACAAGTGGTATATGTAGTTATATTTAGCTTTACTGTTATGCTAAAATAATATCATTGGAAGAAAATTCTTACAAGTTGTCTTATCCATTACAAATTATTTTTCTGATAAAATAATTGTTGCTGTCATTATGCAGATAGGTTAAACAATTTAGTGAACCTTCTTATATAAAACCCTGTTGTAGTAGATAGATTAGAGCATTTAGAATAAGGAATATTTGTGTTTACATTCTGTGTCTGAAACCTACTGGATATATGAGGAAGTTATCTAAACTCACTAAGCCTGTTTCATCACATGAAAAAGAATGTATTAAAAGCACTTTACAAAACTTAAATGCTTAATAACAATAGTAGTAATAGTAAATAAGAAAAGCATTCGATAATAATAAATAGTTATCTCAAAGAGGAATATTTTTTGCATCTTATGGAGAGTGTATGAGTCAAATCAGGCCCAGCTCAGAAAAGATAGATTTCTAGGAGACCTTAAAGCTAGACTTTACCTTCCTATATATTCTTTAGTTAGTTGATCTTGAGAATACTTGAATTAAACTCAAATTATTCCACTGAGTACCTAGGGCATAATAAACAAATACAAGGATAAGAAGGATTCATTTCAAGACAAGTAGTCCATTATGCAACGCAGATATTTGTCTCATGCAGATGTAATTCACTGGATGCCTCTTTTCACAAGCTATAAGTATTTGCATTTTGAACCATTCAGATGTTTCTCTTAGCCTGCCAATGAACCTTGTTACAACTAATTTGAAGAGGATTAAATAATAATATAATGGAAGTGAACATATATGTGAATATATATGTGATTTAAATTTTGATTATATGTTGATAAAGATATAATTGTAGACATCAATACAACTTCAAGTCTTGTTTTATAATATATAAACGTACATTCACATATATGTGTGTATATGTTGTATCATACTATAAATAATATCCTTATTACATTTTGTTATATCAATTCTTATATATTACTATACATAAACAATTTGAAACCTGATTCATCTCAAAATGCATCCCAAACATGATAAATGCTACCTTTCCAACCATTTTTTAATCATAAAACATAAAATTGTATGGTCTCTTGAATCTAAGAGTAGCCCTTTGGGTGATATGAAAAACGAGTATTTTTTACTCACTTGACAACTATTGACCTTTTAACAAAATGGTGCATGTCATCTGGTGACAGGCTACTTAACGTTGTCATTTCTTCCTCCCTTGCTGGAATACAGATCATTCACATCTCAGTGTAATTACCAGCAAAATTGCTGCTGTGGTTACATGACAGTTACTCAATAAAGCCACTGTAGTTAGACAGTAAGTGATTTACCACACCTGGCTATTATTTATTTCTGATTTAAACATATAAGTGTGTACATTATGGATATATAAATATTTAAGCATACATGCATATATATCATACATATAATAAATAGATAATTTTGCATTATATACAATGAATGAAATGAAACATACACAAAAATGTGTGTGTACATATGTATATATGTTGTTATTTCATGTGTTACTTGCATATGCATTTGTGAGTGAATTTATATAAAAAAACCAATCTTGTGATTTAATTAATATAGATAATCCTTATTGAGGGAACAACTTATACCAATGCCAATCAGCACCTGCTTCATAATATATAGCTTTAGAGAGTTTCTTGAAGTAACAGAAAGGTTAAAAAAAAAAAAAAAACTTGCATTTGTCATACATTCAGTCAGCAAGCATGTGCCAAATCAAAATTTGAATCTAGGCTTTTTAATCATGAAGTAATTTTCCCATACGTCAAGTAATGTATTCTCTCACATCTATCTTTCTCTCTCTCTCTCTATCTATCTATCTGTCTGTCTATTCATCTACCTATCCACTTATTCATCTACTTATTTATCTAATTATAATTGCAGATAAATGTGTATCCAGAGTCATTTTACATGTACTAATTTATGCATACCTATCACTATTCAGCATCTATATAATAAAAAATTTTAAATGTGCAAAGTGCTTTACCAATATTATCTCATTTTGAACCTCATGGTCCTGTGAGAGAAATATTACAAGTATAATTTTCTCTACTTAATGGATGAATAACTGAGGCGTAGAAATATTGAATAACTTGTTAATGATCATATGGCTAATAAGTAACAGATATGAATTTGAACACATGTCCTTCTGAATCTAGTTCAGTACTTTAGATATTATGTTACTGTAGTTTCTTTACCTTTCTAATGTTTTTTTTTTCCCCCGTCTCTTGATCTTTTTCTTTTCCTCCATGTTTTAAGTTTTCTGCACACATATATGCCTGTGTTTGCATTCATTCACACACACACACACACACACACACACACACACACACACTTCATCTCTAGTACAGGATACTTTTAAAGTATTTATTTTATGTATTTATATGCTCTTCCCCCTCTATTCTATCACATCCATAATCCTTTTCTAACTGCATTTGCATTAGATTCCATAGCCATGGCCAAGTAATGATCATCTATGAATATGCAAGCATTATCTACTTTACAGTATAGATATTCATATTACCCTTTTATATATGTTAGCACCAGATTTTCCTTCTCTTTAATGAAGTTTGACAATTTGTGACAGGATAGAAAGGAAATTCATTATATTTAGTAATAGAAAACCCATTTCTCATTTTTCAAAAGCCAAGCAGTAGCAATGAAATTGCCTAAACCACTATATCACAATTCTCCACCTTTGTAGTTCTTAAGGTCACCCTCAAGGGTCTTCAATTTCCTTATGTTCCCAGCTTGGCATCTGGTAATTTTCAGAATCAGAAAATATAAGGGAGCTATATATTTTTATTCTAAGAAGAAATTTTTCTGATTTGAAAAGAAATAAATCTGTCAAGGAGAAAATATTAAAAATAAAAAGCATGACTGTAATAATCACATTGGTGTCACAGTCAATTTTGCTTATCCAAGTCTGGGAAGAAAATTTTCAACCCGACAAAGAAACTTCTCCTGCCCCCTCCTGAGAAATTGTCAATGTGAGAGAAATGGAATTTTCATTTCAATAACCACTGAGGTTTAAGGGTAATTCAGGGAAAGAAAGCACAAAGGCAGCAAGGATCACATTTCCTTAAAATATTATTTATATGTTCTCTGCTACCAACTTTTGTGAGCTTGATTGAGTAAACTGAAGAATGATTAGATCTTCTTCAGGCTATAATTTAACACTTGTTCTGTATCCTGCTGGGACTCTGCATAGTAGCATGACTTTGCAACATATATGAGAGTTACAATAATAAAGCACCTCACTGCCTGTCTACAATACTTTTTTGAATTAAACTATTAATGAATTTTAGTTCCATAAAATGTAACAAATATTCATTGCATTTGATCTGTGCAATAAGGTGCAATCTGTTGTTTTTATTCTTTTAGATTCCATAGCTAAATTTAAATCAATTTAACATTTCATTTAAATCAATTTGACAAACATTAAGTACCTACTATGTGCAAAGAAATTCTCGTTCAATGAGAAATTAACAGATTGCTGCTTTCTATATTATTGTGTCTTATGAAAAGAGAAATACATAGTTCTAAACATGAAAATTATAAATTTAAATTCTGATTTTCATATAAAGTGGTCTGTGTTATAAAACAAACAAACTAAAAAACCCCAGAAAGATCTGAAAGTTAGGTTGAAATTTAAAGGAATTGAGAGAATTGGGGAAAGGGGAAGAAACTAAATGTAGCCTTCCATATTTTCTTTTCTTAGAGGAAATATTTATTTCTCTCTCTACAGCAATTCTTGCCCTATCACATCTACTAACTCAAAATTCATTTGTTAGGTTTGAGATACTGATGGTGTCATCAAGCTTGGTAAGGCTACCTACTGCTTTCTGGCCTTTCAATTTCATCTTTTCTGTCTTGTTTCACAGCTGTGTGATTTGGCATTACCTTCATGAAATCATAGTTTCTTTTTGTCATGCATGTAATATTTTCCATGGCAAATTCTATTGCTCTAAGGTTATTGGAATACAGGTAATATTTTAAAATGAAAAAAGTAGTTACTGGCCATGTTCACCCTGTTCTCTCATTGTGACATCAACCAGGGGAAAAATGGAGAACAATCATTTGACAGTTTGAAGGCATAGGCATACTCAACCGTGTTAAGCAAAATTAAATTTTAAAATAGCAATCAGTCCCTGGAATGTGTCTTATAGAGAGAAAATAGCAGCATAAATGAAAATTCTTCAAACTCCTATTTGAGTCAATTTTAATTTACATTTCACTTTGAATCCTACAGATAGATGCACTTAGAGATACAAAAACAATTCTACAATCCACCACATTCTTTTATATTGTCAAATGAGTATAATATAACATAAAGTCCATTGGACTTGAAAGAAGGGACTAGGGTCTAAATCTTGAAAAGTAGAGTACTATGCACTTTGGGCTACAAGTATAAGAATGAAAGTCCCTACCCTCAAAGAGCTTACATTCACTGGGCATGACAATATATACCAAAATAAACTGTGTAAAATTAAAACAATAATTGTTTGTGAGAGGTTGTCAATAGCAACTGGGAGGATCAGGAAATCCCCTCAATTAAAAAGTGTAAATTGAACAGGGTTATAGGAAAAATTGGATTCAAAGAAGGAAAGGTGAAATGCAGTCTAGAAATTAGGTAATAACCAGTGGAAGGACATGGAGACTTAAGAGAGAGTGTTGCATACCTGGAAAAGTAAGCCAATATCCTTTGCTTGGAATTAATCAGGGTTATTTCCTTATAATTGTGAGGATCCCCAAGTCTCTGGCCAGGGCTCTATGTACTATTTACCTTAATGGTATCATCAGTTCCCAAAAACCAACTTATTATTTCTATGCTTATGATTCTCAGATCTATTTATTTAGTCTTATTTTCTATCTTAATCTCTAGTCTCCCATCTTCAACTGCCTATTAAACATCTAAACTTGGATCTCCTGTAAAATGTTAAATTTGATATTTTGAACCTGAATGCTTTAGCTTTCTCCCAAGCCCTTCCTCTTCTTTACTTCCCTCTCAGTTTTAATTAATGTCACAATTTGGGTGTAAGTCTCAAGAGCTCACTTTCTTTCACCTCCTAGATCCAATCAGTTGACAATTTTTATTAATTCTACCTTCATAGAACCTATTATATATGCTGTTGGAATCCTTACTAACTGCTAACTAATTAGAGTTGATCTAATCTTACAAGAAGATGTTTTGGGCAGAACCTGAAACAAGGTACTAAGTAGAACTACCCATAATCCCTCTCTCTGGAAGGAGCATAAATAGGCCAATGGGCCAGTCGGAGAGTTCTTCGGAGAGGAAGACGCTACAAGTCGAGATTTCACCGGAATGACATGAAGACTGGAGCTGGCTGGAGGCTGAAGAAAGCAGAGGCAGAGGCTGAAGGACCAGACCTTTGGATTTAAAGACATTTGGAGAGAGCTCTTGGAGCCAAGCAGAGAGATAGGCCTCTAAGCTAACCGGGCTATATTGGGATAATAAAAGATCTGAACTTTTATCACCTGGATGCTTTTTGAGAAGAAAAAGATCACCACATTTTGGCGCCCTGAACGTGGGACAAACAGACCCCTCAGTGGATTTCAGTGGAAAAGCTCCGATCCTGATTCAAGTGGAAAAGCCTCTGATCCTGATCCAGTAGAAAAAACTTCAACCCAGAAATTAGGGTGAGTGCAACAAAGAAATTTTGTTAGAAGAGTTAAAGTAGAATTTCAGCTAAGATGGGACAGATATTTAGAAAATAGTCTGTTTCTGTTCAAGGAAAATGTTTAGAGAGCATTGTCAAAATTATGGAAAGCCAAGGTTTAATTATAAGTTTACAGCAAATCACTGAACTTTTACAAACTGTAAAGGACATATGTCCTTGTTTCTCTCTTGATAAGGAATTAGATCTAAATGAATGGAAATTGGTTGGAGAGGATCTTTGTCAATTCTATGATAAAAATGGGCCTAACTCAATAATTAATACATATAATGTAATACAATTGGCTATAAGAAGTTATTTAAGTGATAGAATGATGAAAAGGAAAGTACAGGAGGAAGAAAAGCCAACTTTACTAGGTGAAAAGGAGGACGAATCAGATGAGAATGGAGTTAATTACAATTCTGAGTATGATACTTCACAGCAGGAGGAATTAGGTGATTCCACATCTCATGACCCTCCCCCCACAATGAACCCTTCATGGGTGGAACAAGGGGGAGGGAGAGAGACAGAAACAAAGTCAGCTTCTCCTGTAAAGCAGAATTTGACAAGATTAGAAAAAGCATTAATTAAAGCAAAAAATGAAGGAGAAGATATATCTGATTTTATAAATGCATATCCTGTGATTGAAGAGCTCAACTCCTCAGGTCAAAAAGAGAGAAAATACACTGCTTTTAATTTGGGAAAAATTAAAGATTTGAAAAAGGGTTGCACTCTTTATGGGGCTACATCATCTTATGTGAAGATGTTACTAGATAATTTGTCTTATGAAATCCTAACCCCGAATGACTGGAAATCCATAACGAAAACTTGTCTAGAACCGGGACAAAATTTATTGTGGCTTTCGGAGTTTCATGAATTATGTAGGATTCAAGCCCAACGCAATAGGCAAACAGGAGCTGTTGTACAAATCACTTTTGACCAACTAGCTGGTGAAGGTCAGTATGCAGAGAGTTCAGAACAAATTTATTATCCCATAACAGTGTGTGAGCAAATTTCTAAGGCTGCAATAAAAGCTTGGAATTCTCTCCCTGGACAGAAAGATGGAAATAATGCTTTCACAAAAATAGAGCAAGGTCCCAATGAACCTTTTGCAGATTTTGTGGGACGTTTACAAACAGCTGTAATAAGAACCATTGGAGACAATGCAGCAACAGAAATAATGACTAAACATTTGGCTAAGGAAAATGCCAATGAGGTTTGCAAAAGAATTATATGGGGGCTAGACAAAGATGCTCCTTTAGAAGAAATCATAAGATGCTGTGCCACAGTGGGCACAAATGCTTATTATGCCCAGACTATGATGAACATGGAAAGACAAGGTCCTTCTTGGCAGAGGAATTCTAGAGAAACTCGTCGATGTTTTCAGTGCAGAAAAATTGGACATTTGAGAGCTCATTGTAGATATGGAGATAGAGTGAGAAGACAGGGTGAGAGAAAACCCAAAACCCCATGTCCAAAATGTAACGGAGGCTTTCACTGGGCCTCTAAATGTATATTGACCCAGAGGAATGAGAGGCAGGGCCCAGCTCTAAAGTATCAATCAAAGGACAGGTGGGGCATGATAGCAGCTGAGGTTACACCCAGAGAGACTTTAGAAATTCAGGATTCTGATGTCATCAACCAACAGAAAAGCAATCAGGATTACAGTTGGGAAGAATACAGGCCTTTTAAGACAACAAGACAATATCCAATGCAAACAGCTCCAATGTAATTACCAGATGATGAGGAGAAATCCCAAACTTGG
Source organism: Antechinus flavipes (assembly GCF_016432865.1). Lineage (NCBI taxonomy): Eukaryota > Metazoa > Chordata > Mammalia > Dasyuromorphia > Dasyuridae > Antechinus > Antechinus flavipes. The sequence goes on from NC_067398.1 coordinate 531,910,326, forward strand.
TAAATAGAAGGGAATTAGATTAACTGCTTGGGGAAGAGGATCTGCTTATATTTCCACAGATGAAGAAAGAATCAGATAGCTGACAATGAGACTGTCAAAAGGATTCTTAAAATCTTCAGAAATCATTGGGTTCCCTGAGATGAAAAATTGTTGATGAGACTTTTTGCAGTACTTCAGAGCTTACAGGAATTATTAGATTCCTGGCACATGAACTCATGGACAATGGATTGCTTATGGACTATTTCTAGGACTTATGGACATGTGTAAATTTTCAGGTTGATTTATGTTGTTACATTACTACTAGCCTGTGTTATATTGCTATGTGCTTATGTAAATTATGTATAATGCCTCCCATATTGATGGATTTATGTATACCATGTATAGCTGTTACAAAGTTCTGGCCCATATTGATGGATTTATGTGTACCCCCTCAGAAACCCCCTATGTCTTAAAACAAAAGAAAGGGGGAGATGTTGGAATCCTTACTAACTGCTAACTAATTAGAGTTGATCTAATCTTACAAGAAGATGTTTTGGGCAGAACCTGAAACAAGGTACTAAGTAGAACTACCCATAATCCCTCTCTCTGGAAGGAGCATAAATAGGCCAATGGGCCAGTCGGAGAGTTCTTCGGAGAGGAAGACGCTACAAGTCGAGATTTCACCGGAATGACATGAAGACTGGAGCTGGCTGGAGGCTGAAGAAAGCAGAGGCAGAGGCTGAAGGACCAGACCTTTGGATTTAAAGACATTTAGAGAGAGCTCTTGGAGCCAAGCAGAGAGATAGGCCTCTAAGCTAACCGGGCTATATTGGGATAATAAAAGATCTGAACTTTTATCACCTGGATGCTTTTTGAGAAGAAAAAGATCACCACAATATGCCTCCTTTTCTCTTGACACTACCTCTTGACATTTTAGTGGGGATCCTCATGCCTGAACTATTTCAACTATTTTTGGGTTGGTTTTTCTTCCTCAAGTGTCTCCCCATTCCTATCTATCTTCCACTCATGTGTCAAATTGATCTTCCTAAAGGGACGTAAAATATTCAGTAAAATCTAGTAGTTCCTTACTACCTGCAGGAGCAAATATAAAATCCTTTGTTTTCAAATCCTTTCGTATCCTAGCCTCTTCTTACAGTCTTCTTAGACATTTACTTTTTTAATATTCCTTACACAAAAAATTATTATCTCTTACCTCCAGAACACAAGCTGTCCCAGTGTCTGAAGTTCTCTCATATTTCTAGGCTTCCCTGATTTTTTTTTTTTTTTGAAATCCCAGTGGAAAAAAATTTCACTTTCTAGAAAAAGCTTTTCCAGATCACGCTTAATACTAGTGTCATTTTGATTTGATGATTTTCTCCAAATTATCTTCTATATGTCGTCTTTGAATATAGTTTTTTTAATGTTGTTTCTCTTATGATACATTGATTATGGATTATTTCTTGCTTTTCTCTGCACCTCTAGTATATTATACAATTCCTGACACACAGTAAACATTATTAAAGTTTATTGACTTGTTGATTAGAGACTAATTTATATTAATGTTGATATTGTTTAACTTCTTAGATTTAATTTATGCTTTTAATAACAATTAATTTTTGTCTATGTTCACTCATAAGTTTTCCACAATTGTGAAAATGACTTACTCTAGGACTTTTAACATTCTTTGAGTGCTAATGAAGACTTTAATTATCCAAAACCAGCATACTTATTTTTCTAATCTTGTTTAAGTGCTCATAGATTTAGAATTGGAAGGGATCTTAAACAGCCTTTTAATTTGTACATAAGGAAACTGAGGACTAGAGATGTAAATTTCCTTGTCCAATATGTTCCATGATCATGATATTGACTTTTCAGTTATCCTTGGCAATACGATAATTAGGAAATACCTAAATTTCATCCTTCCTATTTGAAATATGTTGAGAAAGTAGAACAATGTTTCTTACTAGGCTACAAACAGGAAAACTGTTCTGAGAAAATAGTTTTCCTCAAGGAGCCATGGTTCAAGGGACTGATTTTCTTTTTATTAATAAGACGTCCCCTTGTTTCAAAACTCTGTTTTCCAAACTATTGATTAAGGAAATGCAAATTAAGATAAGACTGAGGTACCATCCCACTCTTACCATATTGACTAATATAACGGAGGAAAATGATAAAAGCTGGAGGAATTGGGGGGGGAAATCAGGATACTAATGCATTGGTGATGGAGTTATGACTAGTCCACCATTCTGGAAAATATGCCCGAAAGATTATGAAACCCTTTGACCAAGAAACAGCACTTTGGATTGATATCCCCAAGAGATTAAAGAAAAAAGGATCCATAAGTACAAATAGATTTATAGCAGATCTTTTGTGGTGGCAAAAATGGAAATTAAGAGGATATTCATAAAATGCTATGTGATTTTGATGGAATACTATTCTGGTATAAGAAATAATGAGCAGAATGCTTCCAGAAACTTATGTGAACTGATAAAAAGTGAAATAAAAATCAAGGGACCATTGTACACAGTAACACTGAAAAGATTTAATCACTCTGATCAAGACAATGAGTCAAAGGACTCATGATGAAAAATTATATCCATCTTCTCAGAGAGAACTGATTTAACTCTGAATGGATATCGAAGCATCCCTTTTTTTTAACTTTATTTTTCATGTATATGAGAGGGATGTTTTCTTTTGCAAAATAACTAAAATGGAAATATGTTTATAAATAATCAATGTCATATTAATTCTACACACACACTCACTCACTCACACATGCACACACATATATATATACACACACATAAATATATTCAGTATCATATTGCTTGCCTTCTTTAAGGGGTAGGAGAATAGAGGGAGGGAACTTGGAACTCACTGTAAAAAATTAATATTAAAAACTTTACATATAATTTGGAAATATTTAACAAAATAAAAATGATAAACCTATAAATTAATACTATTTTATTATCTAAAATTTTGTTTTCTAGGACATTCCCTAATAATTTCCACCAAATATTTCTATTAAAAGAAGAAACTATATCTTCAATTAATGGAGGTTAGTTTCAACCTAATCTAGTGGTCAATGTGTAGAACATTTTGGCAATATTAGTCTTAAAAACATTTAGAGTTTACAAGGTTTAACAAAACATGGAGAAAGATGTGAGTAAAAATTTTAGTAAGTATGAATCCCTCTTTGTTTGTAGATGTCAACACTTATTAAGTGGCAGAATTTAAACAAAGGTACTTTAGTTCTAATTACATGACTGTCAAATCAAATTTCTCAATGCTATGTTTTTTATCATATTTTTAATATCATTTCTTACATGAAGATTGTATGTGGTCACTTACACATTAAGCATGAATTTAATCCAATCAAAATCTTTATATTCACTTGTTTCATATTGTATCATTATCCTGTTGTATATGGATGACGGTCTTACTCTGAGATAGAATATAGCTATTATATTTCCTTTCAGTGTTTTGTTATCTCTTTATGAGTTTCAGAATTTCTATAAATCATATTGCTTTGGTTTTAAATAGTTCTAATATAATAAAGAACATTTGCATTAAACATCTAGTCTTCACTTAGTAGGTGCTTAATTTAATGATTTGTGTTCAATTCAATTGAATTTCTTCTCTTTAACCTTCAATGATGTCTTATATGTTAGCAGTTCTGACAATAAAAAGGGAATTACATTCAAGCTATACAACCACAAACCATTAAAATCCACTCTCAAAATGTGTGTGGGTGTGAGGGTAAAGACATTAAATATCATCTTTAACTTGAAATCTGAACATAACTTTTTTGAGACATAGATGATATTTCATATCCATTAGCCAACACCCAAGTATTATTAGATAGAGAGACTGTGCTTCAAAGCAAATTAAAATTTAGGTTTCCTAACATCTGTGCTTCAAACAGTTTGTGAGACTGAAACATGAGACATTCTTCATTGCCTTGTAAGATTATGACTGACATCTCATAAGCTCCTGGTTTGATTGAAAGTGTACTTCTCTCTGGTACTATAAGCTATTGTTAAGTAATTTAAATTTCACAGAATTTTGGTCCTATCACTGGAATTACTAGCTCAATAATGAGTATGTAGACAGAGCCAACTATTTTAACATTGAAATTTTAGGGAATGACAAAGGGAATACGCAAGAGAGTCTGCCTGCAGAGGCTCCTTGACTGAATCAATTTGACATTTACAATGGTGTAAGATCCACCGTCTAAAGCATAAGATTAGCTCTATTCAGAAACTTATCACTAGATTGAGTGCAGGCTGAATGGACACAGTAGTGTTTGAAGTTGTTCAGTCATAGTTGATGCTTTGTGACTGCATTTGGTGTTTTCTTGGCAAATGATACTGAGATTCTTTGCCACTTTCTTTTCCAGTTCATTTTATAGAAACACAAAAAGAGACAAACAGAGTTAAGTGACTCTCCCAGGATCACACAGCTAGTAAATCTCTGAGACTAGATCTATATTCAGATCTTTCTGACTCTGGGTCTGGCAACTTATCCAGCTGCACCATCAAGTTGTCTGATTCTTGAAGACCATCTATTACATTTTAGAGATGTTTCAATCTACCTCAGGAGACAGAGTGTCCTTAATGATGAAATCAGAATCTCTGAATCATTGAAATGGTCTAAAATAAGTGCTTAGCTATGATGCCATTTCCCACCACCTAAAACAGTTTTTTGAGATTCTTTGTATATCCCCATTGTCCCCTCATAACCCAGGAAATTCATCATTGGAAAATTTCATCATCTTCCAATATCCAATCATCCTTGGTTTTCCCATCTCATTAGCAGCCTCTAGTTCTCTGATTTGATTCTATGGTCTCAGCATGTAGCCATGAGTAAAAGGGAAAGGAATAAATATACAAAATCTATTACATGTCAGATACTGTGTTAAGGGTTTTAGAAATATTACACTGTGTTATCCTCATAACTCTTCAACATAATTTTACAACTGAGAAAAATGATATAATTTAAATCACTTTTCCAGGTCACACAGCTAGTAAATAAATATCTGAAGTTGGATTTGAACTCATCTTTTTGCCTCCAATGCCAGTGCACTATACACCAAACCACCTGGATGCTAAGAATTAAAAAATCCTGTGTAAGGAAGGGCCAATGGCAGTAATATCATTTCCCCTCAGCTATATTGCTTTTAGACAAAAAAAAAATCATTATCATATCATTCCAGGTACCTCCTCCCCCAGCCTTGTTTCAATTTCCTGAAAGTTTTGATTCCTCTCAATAGATTTGAAAGTTTTTGAGGCAGCTACTATCTTTGATTTTATTTGTATTTGCATCCCCAGAGCTTAGCACAGTGCCTGGCACATAAAGAGATGCTTAATAAATGTTTATTGATTGCCTGACAATATAGCCTCCCTCTGGGGTACTTCCACAATTCCTGCTAATGCAATTTTGGCAATTCCCAGAAGAAAACTGACTACTTCTCAGACTTCTGTCACTCAAAAACTGAGATGTTATAAGGCACAGAATAGATAGAATATTTAAAGATCTAGGTTGGAATCAGAAAAAAAAATGAAGATGTGAAGATGGGGTTCATCCCCAAGATCTCTAGCATAAACTTGTATCTCTTCCAGCTGGAAGAGTCATGTAAATAGATCCTCCTTATAATCTTTGGTTTGGGACTTTTCTTACAGCCTCATGCTTAGAGGGAACAATCTCCTTCCATTTGTAATAGATTTATTTTTTCCAGGTTGGATTTCAGTTGGGATGAGGGTTTAGGTTCTGTTAAGAGAAGTGTCTTTGATGGCTTTCTTCCTATTATTCTCTGAACCAGACCTAAGAGATAGTGCCTTCCTCATAGAAGATAACGTTTCCTACTCTTCTAAGATCAGTTGACTTTGTTTCTGATAGAAATGGGAAGGCAATGTTTCATTTAAGAAAAAGTTAAGACTTTATTTAAGATGTGCATTGATAGTATCCAATTGTATGTCATGGCTCATGTGTCTGGAGCCCTGCTAGCAAGAATATTTCCATAGGCGAAGAGTTATGTGACATACAGTATAGAATACTAAACCTGGAATCTGGAAGACTAAAGTTCAAATCTAATCTCACATTTCCTAGCTCTGTGACCATGGGTGAGTCACTTAAGTTCTATCTGTGTCAGTTTCTTCGTCTGAAAAATGGATGCAATAACAGAATTTACCTCCCAGGGGCATTGTGAAGAAAAGTGAAATTGTAAGTACAAGACACCTTGAAAACTTTAAAACACCACATAAATGATATTTTTCTATGTTTTCATTTCCACACTATATTAAGAAATTAATGAAGAATCACTACAGCTCTGAGATACACAGGTGTTCTCGTTCATTAGAAAACAGGAACTTGTGGTGCTATCAAGGCTACCATGACCCCTGTAGTCTGAAAGTAGATTGCTGTAATTAAGTTCTTCTGTGCCTGGTTACACCACTGAGTTATCTGTATTCAATCACAGAACCATATAGAACTCAACAGGAAAAGGTATTAAAGGGAAAACACTGAATTTAAATAAATGGTTTAAATCTTCATTTATAGGTGAGCTGGTGTCCCTTAAATTTGCTTCACAATTTAAGATGTGTTCATCAATAACACAGTCTGACCCTGCTTTCCTTTGTCTGCCTGAGATTAGGTTCGCAAAACTATGTCTTCTGGGAAGAACTCAGGTTGATTTTCTCTTTTGGTTTATTTCCCTTACTTCAGTCTAACATTTAGTTCAGAAAACAAAACAAAAACAAAAACACCAATTTTGTCATTGATTTATTATGTAACTTAATTTTATGTCCTCTGAACCTTCTTCTCATTTACTCAACCAGTTCTCATCCAGTATCTATGAAGTTAACCTAATATGCAGTTTCCACCTAAGTGAAAAACTGAATTAACCATCGGAAGAAGGGTATTTTCTTTGATTCAACATTTTCTTGTAACAAATAGCAAATACAGTTAGCTTTCTTCACCTAAGTACATAATGAAAACCAGTACAAGTTAGATGCCATAGAATAATTTTACTTGGTGTTCTTTTCCATTGAATTGGGGAGTTTTCAAATAGTCTTCCTCAGTAGCAGCATCTTTTCAGTTGCCTATGGCTGCTTTAAGATTGGTTTTTGTTCAGTAGCTATTTCCACTGTGACTGCCTTTTAATCATTTGGGACAGAAATGTCCAGGGTTGAATAGGGTTCTACTTCAAAACAAAATCAGTAATTTAAGACCAATATCACTGACCACGTGTATCAATCACTAATGTATTTAATCTTGAAAATAAACTGAGCAGGAATATAATTAGTTTGCTAATATTCTAGTATTTCTAGTCACTCTTTAACTTACAAAAAAGATGTCTGAATTTGACTGGATGACAGCTATTTCTATATGTTCATGCATATATAAAGATTGCTACACATAGATCTACTTATATATGTACATATATTTATATATAATTTATCATTTAATTTACTTTTTTTCCTCCAATCTCTTTTTCTGCCGGGATTTAGTCATGGGGAAATATGAGATAGTTATACTCAGCATAATTCAGTGTTATGACAGCCATCAAATACCTGTGTCCCATTTCCCTGATATTAATTTTCATGGAATTAGAATTTTACAGATGCAACTCTACTGGTATCTAAACACATTTTCCAAATAGGTAATTAGAGTGATAAGATATATTCTCTTATCCCTCTTATCATCCATCATATTTGCCAAACACTTTAATTAAATATTTTCATGTAAAAATGACCTGTAGCACACACTCAACTAATTAAATAAACATAGGCTCTCCTTTTCAAGAGGTAATAACCAAAGAAAGCCAACATCAATACATATAAACATATTAGGCTCCCAAATCCTATGATGCCTGAGACATCTAATCGCTAACAAGTCTTTCCTTAGATGAAAGCAAAGCCTTCTGACTTATAACTTACTTCTCGTGGATATAGTCCTTTTTTTCTGGAGTCACACAAAATGAGTCTCATTTTTTTACTTGACATATTTTTCATCTATTCTCCATATTTTCCAATTATTTTAATATAGCTTTCATGATTCTCCCAAGCCTTACCTTCTCCAGGATAAAACAAACAAACAAAAAACCCCCAAAACCCTGTGTAGCTTGGAAAATCTAGATTATAGAACAAGTCTTGGATCTTGTGCTTCAAGGGAGAGGAAATAGAAAACTTGAAAGGATGAAATAATCCTCTTGAACAAGTGAGGACTACTTCCCCCCCCCCAAATCCATAATATTTCTAAGATATAGGCAAGCTATTATGGTGGAGGGAATAGCACAGTCCCTTTTCAAAAATTAATATTCAAATTAAAAAGAATTCATATCAACTTTAAATCATATAGAAAGGGGCTATATAAATAAAGGGGTACCACTTGTACACTGTACAAAAAAAAGATGATAAATTTGCTATATATGTGTAATTAATGATTGAATGCAATATGCAATTTTCATACCTGTTTTGGGCCAAGTGCATGGCTGCTTTAAAATTGAGAAATCATCCTGTCTGCTTGCAATAAGTTACATCTATATTTAAATTTGGATGCTTTAAATATGACAAAACATTTCTTGGTGGGCACTGAGTAGATGACATAGATACCTCAATAGATTTTTAAAAAGTTAGTGACTCTGACTTCCCTCTTTCTTTGATTTACTCTCTTATGTATCCCTTGAATTCTATCATAAGTTCATATGGTACTGATTGATAGACCAGTAATTCTGGTCCTCTAGAACTCACAAAAATACTTCAATATCTGGACACATCTATCTAGAGATCTACATTCAGCTACCTAGGATCAGGCAACGAAATATAAAACAGAAGAGGCATATTTTTAGCTAAGCCCCCTCCTCTAGCTATGGGATCAGTTCAATCTATAGGTAGAATTAAAAAGTCAACAATTTCTTCCTTTTCACTTTAAATCATGTATAATACCACCTAGATGATCAAGAAGTAGAGTTATGGTGTCACTCCCTTTGTAAAGGTCCATTGCAACATTTGTTCTTTCTGTTCAGTGGACAAAAAATAGCAGGGAAGAAGAAAGGTTTGCTTGGTAATCTTCAGTGACTTCAATCTTTTATCTACTTTTCATTTTAATTTTTAAAAAACCTTAATTTAATAAGCCAGATTAGAATTGTATTAATTATAAACCATCTCTTCTAATTTGAATTATTTTATACTTTATTATCAATTATGATCTAGTTTTAACAAGTTGGTATTCATACTATAGAAATCCTTCTGATATGAAAATGACTCCCATGTGAGAAACTGGTCATTTCCTGTCTATTAAAACACAATCAAAAAGAGTAAGAGGTTCTGGAAATGGTGAAAAACAAAAATATTATAAAAATAAAATTATTTGTTTTTTACCATTTCCAGAACCTCTTACTATTTTTTAAAAAGATCTTAATATATAGTTGTAATATATATATACATATATATAAGATTTGATCTCTCTTGATCTCTCTTTTCTTTTTTTATTAAATTTTTTATTGAAGCTTTTTATTTTCAAAACATATACAAGAAAAAAATTTCACCATTGACCCTTGCAAAACCTTGTGTTTCAATTTTGTCCCCTCTTCCTTCTATCCCCTCCCCTAGATGATAAGTAATCCAATATATGTTAAACATGGCAAAAAATGTAAATTCAATATAGATGTACATATTTATACAATTATCTCACACAAGAAAAATCAGGTCAAAAAGGAAAAAAATGAGAAAGAAAATGAAATTCAAGCAAACAACACCAAAAGAAGTGAAAATGTTATGTTGTGATCCATATTCAGTTCCCACAGACCTATCTCTGGGTGTAAATGGCTCTCTTCATTGGAATTGGCCTGAATCATCTCATTGTTGAGAAGAGCCAAATCCATTAGAATTGATCATTGTATAATCTTGCTGTTGCCATATACAGTAAATTTCTGGTTCTGCTCTGTTCAAGCATCAGTTCATGTAAGTCTCTCCAGTTCTTTCTAAAATCATCCTGCGGTCGTTCCTTATAGAACAATAATATTCCATAACATTCATATACCATAACTTATTCAGCCATTCTCCAACTAATGGGCATCTACTTAGTTTCCAGTTTCTTGCCACTACAAAAAGGTCTGCCACAAACATTTTGCACATATGGGTCCCTTTATGTGCAAAAGACCTTTAATGATCTTTCTTTTCTTATACCTGAACCATGTTTTATGTTTTTTTTTTAATCCCATCATTTGCACTGGAATCACTGAGTACTAGAGGGCAGGATGTATTCATTTAATCTGGGGGGGATTATTCAAGTTGTTTCTAAAATTTCCTTAACTCCATATCCTGTGCAATAGATACTATTAAATGAGCTGTACTCATTTCTGATATCTAGGGGCTAATAACATTTTATTTCTGTGATTATCAGGAAAAAGAAAAAAAGAGGAAGAAAAGAGAGCAAGAGAGAGAGAGAGAGAGACAGACAGACAGAGGAGACAGAGAGAGAAAGACAGTGAGATAGAAACAGACGGAGAAACAGAGACAGAAAGACAATAAGAGAGATGGAAACACTGAGAGAGTGACAGACATGTAGACAAACAGAGAGAGAGAGAGAGAGAGAGAGAGAGAGAGAGAGAGAGAGAGACAGAGATGGATATTTTGTTTCTGCCTTTTTTTTTTTTTTTTTTTTTTTTTTTTTTTTTTTTTACAGATACATCTGGCTCAGCACCATATTAAGAAGTTTTCTGCATCATTCAATAAGCTGATAGCAAAGAGCCTTAGAATCCCCCAGGGTTTCTGAATTCAGGACAAGATCAACCCAAATTTCCAGAAAAAAAAGAAGGAAAAAAAAAAGGTTCACCAAAGCCCAAATATGATCTAGCAACAGGTATTATCCACTGCACATGCTAAAATGACTGGATTCCCATTGGTCAGTTCACTGCTTCCATTTAAATGTGAAAATTGTCTTCCCTATTGTATTATTTGAAACTCTTAAAGACAAAGACCATGTTTTATCCTTTCTTTGTAACCTTAGCATTTAACATATTGTCTAGAACATAGAGTATATTAACACATAGTGGCTGATTCTTGATGCTACACATTATAACAGGCAGACAAATTCTAAACAAGCCATCAGGAAATCCACTAAAACTTTCCCTCTCAGGTCTATTCTAAGGTACATTTTTCTCTAGGACAAATTTCAGATATTTAGCCGACAAATGTATAACCAAGTTTCTGCTAAATTAAGGAATAATACATGCAAATATACAGCATATCACTAGATGTCCTCCTCTCCCAAATATTTCTTTGTTTAGATTCTTTAGTCTTTACAAACTGAATTACATTAGATTGAGGGATTAAGTAGAACTGGAAAAAAAAATTCCCAACTCAAATGGCTCAATGTCAGAAAAGGATGTGGTTTTATCAATGGAAATGACACTCAATAAGATGTATTACCATCTGCTTTGCTGCTGCACCCTAAGGACCATTGGGCAATCTTTCCCAGCAGTCTTTGCATTTAAAAGAAAGTAAACCTTTAAGCTAGAGAATGAATTTTTAATTTTCAGAAACATCAGATCACACTGAGTTTGGGCAGCAGGGATTTTGAATAGTGCAGTATGGTATGGTTTCCAAAGGTCTTTCTGGTACGTCTAAATCACAGCACATATTAAGACTAGCTTTTGGTGGTAACAATTTATATATGAAATTTAGTAATGTAGTATAAATGCCTTTTAAAGAATAATAGAAAATCAGAGAGAAAATGAATTTTAGAAATTCAATAATTTCTTTTATGTAAGGAAATAGTCACAAAATGTTGGAAAGAAATGTAAAAATCACTGAGTCTCAAGTGCCTTTTCTTACAGATGAATAAACAGAGACCATGCGAGATTAAGTGACAACTATACAATAATTCCCTAACTCCCTTTTGGAATTGCTGACTGTGCTCCACCAAACTTCAGCCATGGGTTACACCCACCATCCACTGCTTTGCTTATCCATGTGCTTCTGAATGTGGGTAAAGAAAAATCACATAAGTATTCTGTGAGGTTCCACTACAAATTCATATTATAAATTCACAACTTCGCCCTCACTGCTTCATATTCAACATTTGATTTATCAACTCATTATGCTACTCTCCAAAGTAGTCCTTCTACAACTTTTCAATCATCTTCAAAGCTCCTGTGACTCCCCCTCCTTTATCCTTTTAGTTGATTAACTTGTCTCATATTGTATGAAAAAAAAATACAAACAAACCTAAACTATTTGCTGTGAAGTCCCTATTATCCTCTGTTCTTCATCTTACATCACTAAAGCTTTTGGACTCTACCTTCTCCTTCACCCCTGTCTCACATGAAGACATGATCTTACTGCTATATCAGAACTCAACCATCCACCTGCATAAGGATCATTTTCCATCCCATGACCTCCAACAGATTACCCCTCTATTAATTCCCATTATCTCAGTTGTCTTTGACTTCCAATAGCCATTCTCATGTTTCAATAATCATCAACCCTCACTTGATTCATTCATTCCAATTATTATCCTATATCACTTTTACCCTTTATGGAGAAATTCATTGAAAAAAAAACTATCTACAAGTTCTTCTGCTTTCTCTTTTCTCAATCATTTCTTCCCTCCTTAAAATCCAGCTTCTGACATCATCATTCCACTAAAAAGACTCTCTAAATTTACCAATGACCTCTTAATTGTCAAATTCACTGGCCTTTCTTTTCTCAATTCTTAGTACTTTGACTTTTCTAGCCTTTGATACTCTTGATCACTGTTCTCCTTGATGAATTCTATCTAGTTTTTCAGAGCACACTACTTCCTCCTGGCTCTCTTCTTATCTTATAGATCATTCCTTCTTAGTATCCTTTACTTTATCTTCCTCTAGATCATACCCTCTAATTATAGACATCCCAAGATCTTCTCTTCTCCTTCTATGCTACTTCATTTGGTGATCTTATTAGCTCCCATAGATTTAATTACCATCTCTATACCAATGATTGTCAAGTCTACTCAGCTTGCCCCAACTTTTCTGCTGATATCTATTGGCCTTTCAAACTAGATGTTCAACTGACTTTTTTTTTTAGTTTTAAATTATTTTATTTTATTTATTTTAAAATAACTTTTTATTGACAGAACCCATGTCAGGGTAATTTTTTACAACATTATTCCTTGCACTCACTTCTGTTCCAATTTTTCCCCTTCCCCCCTCCACCTCCTCCTCCAGATGACAAGCAGTCCTATACATGTTAAATATGTTGCAGTATATCCTAGATACAATATATGTGTGTAGAACTGAACAATTCTCTTGTTGCACAGGAAGAGTTGGATTCAGAAGGTATAAATAACCTGGGAAGAAAAACAAAAATGCAAGCAGTTTATATTCATTTCCCAGTGTTCTTTCTTTGGGTGTAGCTGCTTCTGTCCATCTTTGATCAATTGAAACTGAGTTAGATCTCTTTTTTAAAGAAATCCACTTCCTTCAGAATACATCCTCATACAGTATCATTGTTGAGGTATATAATGATCTCCTGGTTCTGCTCATTTCACTCAGCATCAGTTCATGTAAGTCTTGCCAGTCCTCTCTGTATTCATCCTGCTAGTCATTTCTTACAGAACAATAATATTCCATAACTCAATTGACATCTTAAACTCAACATATCCAAAATTAAATTAACTGACTTTTTATTTAAATACTGTCTACCTCCTGAGTTTCCAGTTATTGATGAAGGCAATACAATCTTCCTAGATCCTCAGGTTCATAGCCATGGTGTCATCCTTTAGTCTTCATTATCTCTCATGACCACACTCTTCCTATTGCCCAGGCCTTTCAATTTTATCTTTAAATATCTCTAAAATTCTCTTCCTTTTTTGTCTAATCCTGGGGCAATGTATAGACATACATCTGCACCATTGAAGTAACATTCTAGGAATTCTGCTTGCCTTATGTCTTTCCTTTATCCAATTTATCCTTCATTCAGCCATTTAAGCATAGTCCTATGTTACCTCCCTTCTCAATGAAATCCTCCATTTAACATTTAAACTCTTTCATGATTTAAACCACCTCCTTCCACCTGTCCTGTCTTCTTATACCTTGATTCCAGTGGTCTCTTTGCTGGTCTTTGAAAAATTCAGTCTATCTAAATTTCCTCTGGCTATCTCTTGTGCCTGGAATGTTCTCTTTCCTTTTCTCTATCACCTTTGCTTTGCTTCTCCAAATTAAATAATTCTGTTTATAATGAAAATATTCTGTTTTATAGGTTTTCCCAATACCTCTTAAATATAGTATGTTCCCTCTTTTGTTTCCCTTTTTCTTGTAACATAGCATTTTTATAAATAATTGTTTGCTTCTCATGTTTTTTTGCCTGCCCATAAAATAGTGAATTATTCAAAGACAGGGAAAGTTTTTAGACCTAGGACCTACCACAGTGATTAGTGGATAGTAGGTGCTTAAAAATGTTTATTGATTGACACAAGTGAGTGTTAAGAGCTGGAAATAGAACCCAGTTCTCATGAACCATCCTTAGTACTTTGTGGACTAATCATTTGTTAGTTCTTTTTTTTGTTATAACAAATGTACTCAGTAGACATGAATGAGATCTTTTTAGTCTAAACTTTTGTGAAGTAATTTCTTGTGAGCAATATAAATGAAGCTGATTTCATTTGCTATTGTTTTTATTGTTTCAAAGAGCAGCATCTAATTTAGTTCAAATTATATTTTAGAAGGAGTTACAACAATCCATGAAATGATTAAAGTTACTGACATGAATAAGAACAGTGGGAAATTAAATATTTATTTTCTCCCAATTTGCATCATCACAACTAAAACAAATTCTAGATATTGGCTAGCTCCATAAAAACAATAAAAGAATTAATAAAAACACCTTTAATGCTAATTCTTTTCTTTCTCTTCTTTCTTTCTTTGTTTTGTTCATCAATGATATCTAGCTTCTTTTGTGATTCTGGCAAATGGTCCTACCAGGTGACTTAGAGCCTGTGTATAGGTAGTTCCATGACTAGTCTGGTAAATATTTATCTCTGCGTTCCATTATTCCCCAGTAGATGTTGAGCTATATAGTATCAGATTGACCCTAAATGATGGTAACATTCTTTTCTCTTTTTTCTATTCCATTGAATGGATGACATGGCTTAATACAAAGGGTTTGTTTTTAAAAATGCTTAGAAAAAATACAATAGTATTTTAAAGAGAGGGGGAATACAACAAAAAATAAAACAAATTTAACATGTCACCTTATACCCAGTAAATCACTATAAATGATAACAAATGAAAAAAGTCAATGTTGGAAGAAGAGTAGGAAGACAAGGCATACATAACTTATTGATGGAACTGTGAATTATTCAAACTGTGTTTCTATATAATTTAGAACTTGCTAGAAATATGTCTAAACATTTCATTGTCCTTTGACCAACTTCTATCATTACTGAGCAGATACTCCAAGAGATCATAGACTAGGAAAGGGTCCTTAATATGACAATATCTATTGTAGCATTTTTTGTAGTTATAAAAAAAGGATGCATAGCGAAGTGCCCACTGATTGATGAATAGCTAAACAAAGTGTGCTTATATAAATGCAATGGCAGAAGTTTGAATTCATTGAACAATATATTCAGTTCCCTGAAAGCAATTTGTTCTGTGTATTTGATCACATATCCAACTTTTCTATTTTTATCATGTCTCAAATATAAAAATATAGATAAAGGTAGATATAAATTGGGAAAACTATATTTTTTTCATATGATTGCGTGATTTAATGTGAGTAATAAACATTCTTGATCCATTTCACTTATATTTGTGGATGATTAAGCCAAATTATTTTCAGTAGTTATACCATAAATCCTTCCACAAGGCTGTGGAATGTTTGGGCACATAATTCAATCAGTATGATGTCATTCTATAACACTAATATCTAGAGGAACTTACCATTCATAAAGAATCATTTAGACAAAAATTGCTGGGAAAATTGGAAATCAGTATGGCAGAAACTAGGCATTGACCCACACTTAACACCGTACACCAAGATAAGGTCAAAATGGGTTCATGACCTAGGCATAAAGAATGAAATTATAAATAAATTGGAAGAGCATAGGATAGTTTACCTCGTAGACCTGTGGAAGAGGGAGGAATTTATGACCAAAGAAGAACTAGAGAACACTATTGACCACAACATAGAAAATTTTGATTATATCAAATTGAAAAGTTTTTGTACAAACAAAACAAATGCAGACAAGATTAGAAGGGAAACAATAAATTGGGAAAACATTTTTACAATCAAAGGTTCTGATAAAGGCCTCATTTCCAAAATATATAGAGAATTGACTCTAATCTATAAGAAATCAAACTATTCTCCAATTGATAAATGGTCAAAGGATATGAACAGACAATTCTCAGACGAAGAAATTGAAACTATTTATAGACATATGAAAATATGCTCCAAATCATTATTAATCAGAGAAATGCAAATTAAGACAACTCTGAGATACCACTACACACCTGTCAGATTGGCTAGAATGACAGGGAAAGATAATGTGGAATGTTGGAGGGGATGTGGGAAAACAGGGACACTGATACATTGTTGGTGGAATTGTGAACACATCCAGCCATTCTGGAGAGCAATTTGGAACTATGCTCAAAAAGTTATCAAACTGTGCATACCCTTTGATCCAGCAGTGTTTCTACTGGGCTTATACCCCAAAGAGATGCTAAAGAAAGGAAAGGGACCTGTATGTGCCAAAATGTTTGTGGCAGTCCTGTTTGTAGTGGCTAGAAGCTGGAAAATGAAAAGATGCCCATCAATTGGAGAATGGTTGAGTAAATTGTAGTATATGAATGTTATGGGATATTATTGTTCTGTAAAGAATGACCAGCAGGATGAATACAGAGAGGCTTGGAGAGACTTACATGAACTGATGCTAAGTGAAATGAGTCGAACCAGGAGATCATTATATACCTCAACAACGATACTGTTTGAGGATGTATTTTGATGGAAGTAGATCTCTTCGATAAAGAGAGTTTTAATTGATCTAAGATGGACAGAAGCAGCTACACCCAGAGAAAGAACACTGGGAAATGAATATAAACTGCTTGCATTTTTGTTTTTCTTCTTGGGTTATTTATACCTTCTGAATTCAATTCTCCCTGTGCAACAAGAAAACTGTTGAGTTCTGCACACATATATTGTATCTAGGATATACTGTAACCCATTCAACATATAAAGGACTGTTGCCATCTGGGGGAAGGGGTGGAGGGAGGGAGGGGAAAAATCGGAACAGAAATGAATGCAAGGGATAATGCTGTAAAAAATTACCCTGGCATGGGTTCTATCAATAAAAAAGTTATTAAAAAAAAAAAGAATCATTTAACTCAATTCTCTTCTGAATCTCCCCTATCCAAGTGCAAAATGCCTTTGATGATTATACCTCTCCATGAAGGACTGAAATCTAATATTCTCTAAAATTTTCCCTACATCTTTCAGTTATATGATAAGAAAGAAGTTATTTGGACTTGCAAAAGCTTACTAACTTCTTACCAATAGTCTCAGTGAGGAAGCTTCCAGTGTATGTAGATAAGTGTCATGAAAATTCACATAGATGGAAAATTAATCATAAAAGTATTACTACTTATTCATTTTTCTAAGTCACCTTTTTGTGTAGTAATAATAATACCTCAGCACTCTCAAAATCCTTGTCTCAATCACTGATCTCCTCTATATCCATTTTATCTAATATATCTGCTTAGGTCACCTTTGTTTTTTTTTTTTTTCATTTGTACATCTTCTATAAATATAAATGGATTTTTGTGTAAAAATCCAAATTTAATTGCTTTATTATCTTTAAAGAAAAATAAAGTTTATTATAAAAATAATTGATCGTGAAGTGAACAGAACCAAAGGAACATTGTGAACAGTAATAGCAATATTATTACAATGATTAACTGTGAAAGACCTAGCTAATTTGATCAGGACAATGATCTAGACAATTCCAAAGGGTCAATTATAAAAAAATAATTATAAAACCATGGAGATCTTCTCCTGCCAGATCCATTTATTCATTCATTTATATTTTTTGGACTAGTTAAAAACAGAGACTCTTTGCCTCAATTATTACCTAGCTTTAATCACTGAAAAGGTGTGGCCTCAGGCAAATTTAGACCTGTTGAAGATTTTAGCTTAAAAAGGCTAAGGTCTCCCATTTCACCTAGGATCATCTTTAGTTGCCTGGATCTATATCTTGCCACTGGTCCCAGCTGACTGGACGACAAAATGAGGGAGGTGATCTTGCACAGCCCTCCCTCACTTAAATCCAATTCACTTGTATGATATGGAATCATCTTCCTGATGTTATGGTCCTCTACAAGAAGGAAGGATAATCAACAATAACAACAATTCTATTGCTTATTTTCTTAATCGTTGGAATTGGAACTCCAAACTTTTTAAATGAATGTTAAAAATAAATGAATATTTAAAAAATCTTTGTGACTACTCTTCCACTTTTATTTTTTTTGTTGTTGTTGTCCTTCCATTTTCATCTTTTGGGGCATTCAACTTGACTTAGTTGACTCTTTTACCAAGCTTTCTTCAAACTATGTTTACTCTTCATTGTTCTTATATTTTAATTAGATGATACTGCTCATAATTTTGCATTGCCCTCTTCTAGTAAGACTTGAGAAATTAATTTATATAGTAAACCAGTGTTGTCTTTGCCCTCCAGTTCTTTCTGCATGTTAAATACTTGTTGATTATAGTGCTTTGTAGGCTTTTTTGCCTTCCTTGTTACAGTAATTAATTTGTATCAATTAAACCTCTGTATAGTGTGTATATAATCTATACATATACTAATCACACAGCCACACATGCGTTTGTTTATGTGTATGTGTAGTTGCTATATTTCCTTTTATCCATTATCTTTTTTTTTTGTTTTTAACAGATTGTCTGAATGATTCATTAGATTGTTACAATTAAGTGGATTTTTTTTGTTTGTGTTATTTTACTCATTTCCATTTTTTCTTTTAAGTATTTAATTTTGATCTTAAATCTAACATATTAATGAACTGTCTGTATATAAATAACCAATTCTGGAATGACTTATTAGAAATGAAGTAATTCTTATTTATTAAAATTAGAGGCATTTTATTTTCAAAAAACTATTTGGTAACATTCACTGTATTCTAAACCTATTGGTTCTTTTCTGGAGAAAATAATTTATGAAATATAGTCATAACTTTTCTAAGTATTCCATCAGTCCATAAGTCTTTGGCCTCTTTTATCTCTTTTATTTCTTCATCCATGTTTTCTAATTTATATTTTTGCCATAATCATTTATTCCCATCTTTTCAATGAAATTAGCAAGTACCAAATATATGTCTGCATACAAATATGTATATAATATAGAGGGTCTTATCAAGTTTTGCATTACATTTTTTCCTTCTTCATTTACTTCATTAAGTGTTGATAGAAAATCTGAAATTGTTTTCATAATAAGAATTTTGGTTTTAAGAATGCCACAGAAAATAATACCAATTTTTATTTTCTTTGTCTCTCTAAAGAGGACATGTGAGCCATCCTTCAATTAAGTTGCAAATGGTTTCCTTTTTTGGTATTATTTATAAAGTCAGATCATTGTTGTTTTTGTTGTTTATTCTTTTCAGTCATGCCTGACTCTTCTTGACCCCATTTGTGATTTTCTTGACAAAGATATTGAAGTGTTTTGCCATTTGCTTCTCTAGCTCATATCACAGATAAGGAAATTAAGGCAGTGTTAAGTGACTTGCCCAGGGTCACACAGCAAGCAAGTGACTGAAGCTGGATTTGAACTTAAGTCTTCCTGATTCCAGATCTGGTACTCTATCCACTGCACTACTCTAGCTGTCCCAAATTAGATCATTCTGATTCATTTTCTATAATCTTGTTGATACATAGTCAAAATCTCATATTTAGAGAAAAATTAAGTAAACCTAAACTTATAAAAGTTTAAAAATATGATTCTGAGTATCCTATGCCTCCCCTTTCTGCTCTTCTGATACTATCACAATAGAAAAGTGTCACAGAAGATGGAGAGCTAGTTTGTATTTTGTTGTTATTTCATTTGTTTGTGTTGCCAAATAATTCATAATCAAATCACTGATCTATTGGTAATGAGCTTCTCCATACTTAACTAGGCTGATCCTCAAGAATCAGAATTAGTCTTTCTCCAGAGTTATTACCTACCTGATGCTTTGTTAGCACTTTATAATCTGCCAGACATATAATCAACTTACAAAACCTTTGAGAGTCTATGCCATGATACTTCTGTGGAAGGAAGAAAAGAAGGAAGAAGGGAGAGGGAGAGAGGGAGGGAGAAAGGGAGAAAGGGAGGAAAGAAAGGAGGGAGGGAAGGATAGAAGAAAGGAAGGAAGGAAGAAACAAAGGAAGGAAGGAAGAAAGGAAAGAAGGAAGGAAGGAAGGAAAGAGGTAGGGAGGGAAGGAGAAAGAAATGTCAACATGAATAAAATTAACGGAATAATTACTAAACCTCCGATTCACTTGGAGTGGGGGGAGGGGACATACGGTAGCAATAAGAAAAATAACAAAATTTACCCTAATTCATTTTAAAAATTCAACATAACTATGTCTATCTAAGGAATTAAACAGGGATATTGGAAAGCTTCATTATTTTATTTTATTAAAATCCTTATACAACTCACACAAAAACTTTTAAAAAAGATAAAGGGAACTATCTAATTAAAGTATGAAAAGTTTTAATTTTAGCAACATTTATGCTTGTAAACAAATATATAAATGGCAAACAGTAATAAGAAGATAATAGTATGATGATAAGGGATCAAAATTTTTCTTATTCTTAATATTCATTTTAATTTCATCCCATAGTGGAAGAATTTATTTCATACTGATAATATTCCTTATAAAATGGAACAAAATCTGGTAGATGGCATTCCAAAAGTTCTCTCCTTGAGGTCATTATCACTCTTGAAATGACAGACCTGAATTAAAATATTATATCTGTACAATGCTCAAGTATTGATGTTATTCTAACCAGCAGCTTTTGCATGGATCACAGTATCTCTAAACTAATGCAGAGGATAGTAACTGGCCTTATCATTAGACAATTTTCCAAATGGATAAAGCCCATCAGAAGATTGTGTTGCACTTATCTCATAGTAGGACTATTTAGTTGGTGATGATGTCACCACTTAAAAAGTCGATCTGAGCTAAATTTTATTTAAAAATCCATTATCATTTAGATATCAAGTTTTTACTGTAGTATTACTTCAAAGCTCTTAAGCTGATTGGAAAGTTAGCATAGTGAATGTGTATCTGTCTGCCATCTCAGGACTGTTTGTTAATCCATTTATTTCACCCTTGGGCATATTCTTTCATATCCTAGAAGATTCTAAATCATTTTCCTTTACTCATGGTGGTTGGAGACAATTTGTGATCCAGTCCTCTAGGTCTAGACCTCTTTATCTACCAACAATATCTCTGCTACTGTTCAATGAGATGTCAGTCATTCCTCTATTGTAATCGCATAATCTAATACCTCCCTTTTCTTCATTCTTGAGACTCCCCTACTCTATGTTTCAGATGCCTTCTCCCTCCACCCCTGGACACATTTTCTCCCATTTGTGAATTTTTCCCAGAATCTTTATTTTGAAAAAAAGGTGGAATTCTTTATTATTCAGACTTCAATGCCATGCCCACAAGCAGTTGCCTTCCTTTCTTCATTTCATGTCCCCTCTATACATTTTATCCCCCTCCCCACTAAAATGTAATATACTTGAGTGCAGAAACTGCCTCTCTTATTGTTTTTATATCTACAGCATTTAGTATAGTATCTGGTACACAGTAAACACAACTTTTTATTCATTCATATTAAACATATGTATACTAAGCAGAAAAGAATATTTTATAGAAAACAAGCAGAAATATATGACAATGATTTACTTGCTTATATATATTTATATTATATATATAATTTATATAATATAAATTACATATATATTATTTATATATTATATATTTATATTTATATATTATATATTTACATATATTTATATATAATATATATTTTTACATATATATTTATATACATATTATATATGAACTCCACGACATTGTCCTTGCTTCTTTTTAACATAAAAATTTGGAGAAGATAAAGTAGATTGGTACAATGTGCATGGTTCTGGGAGATTGATAGACTTGGTTTTGATTCCAAGATCCAGCACTTAGTACATTGTGGATTAAACTCATTGAAATTCAATTTCTTTCTCTTCACAATAGAGAGACTAGTTCACAGGATTATTTTAACACAAGTGATCTGTAAACCTTGAAGCACTATGCAAAGTTGAATTGTTATTTAACTGAAATGTAGGATATGTAAGATTTCCCCTTAAAATTTTTGCTTCAGATTACTGAGAATCATTGTATTCTGTAAGGTAGTTGTGAATTGTAAGTGTCGAATATTTTATTTCAATAAGACAAACTCTGATTTTTAGTGTTGAAAAAATGGGAACAAACATTTTGCCCATTGACGTCTTACTCTAAACTTTTCAAAGCTTTTTTTCATCCCACTACAAATGGGAAAACACATTCCCTATAGGGCAATTGAGAAAAATGCCAGGTTTATGTAATCATTTACTGGTGTAGATTTAAAGAGACTCTGATTTAAGAAAAAGCTAATGGAATTGGATCTCTCTTCTCCTTAAAAGAACATAGTAACTTGTCATCACAGCTGCAATTCATACAACCTGTTTTTACAATTTACAGAGGGGGCCATTTAATAGTATGAAAGATTGCTTTCATGGAAGGTTTTTTTTCAAACAGTACATATTGTACAAAACTCTCAAAATTTTACAAAACCAACCAGAGCTGGCTTACACTCAAACAGAAACTTAAGCAAAGCTTTCCATCTGTCCAAATATTTAATCCCAGTTAAATATTGGGCGGTGGGGGGTGTTTGAGTTCATTCATGCTGAAGAACATCAGAGCATTTCCTGTAACCTATATGAGTTTGAAGCTTCAATTAATAAATGAAAACTAAATGCTGTATTGGAGGGGAGAGAGACCATAAGGGATTATATTTTATTATTGAGTAAACTACAACCTAGTAGTAAAGCACACACCTTTTAAAAGAAAGTCAACTTTGTAGAAAATCATTTACTTGAAGAATTCATTTCCCCAGTGTCCTCTATAAAACTTTGAAAGGGAACTTGGCATGGCAACCCCAGATTATAAATGGAGGGACCACTTCTCCTCTCCTTAATTCCAAATGTAGTGCGTATGTGAGTCCCCTGAATAAATATTTTATGGTGAAGATAAATCTTGCTTAGCACCCTAGAAAGAGCTGATTCTCTTTCAAAATGCCAGCAATTTACTTCCAGGTAAAGCAAAGTCCAATGTCTCTATTGAACACATAAATTTAGTTTAGAGGTAAGGTTTTATTGTTAGACACTACTTTTGTGAAGTAGAAAAACATTATCAGATGATATGCATATCAAAAAAATCTTTAGGTTATAATAATATTAAATCATTTATTAAAATGATCATTTTCTTGATATACACAATATAAATCATTATTCAATTTTAATTTGTAAAATTATTAACTATGTTCAAAAATGATTGTAGAGAGCAACTCCATTAAAAATAATAATTGATTTATAATTTGACTAATATTTATTGAGAATACTACTATATGAATACAACTTTGTTATTTGATAGAAGTACAAAAATGAACAAAAAAAGGACCTGCTATCTGCCATCCTGAAATCTACTAGAGAACATTAAACAAATATTAAAATACTTAGATTGATATGAGTTCTAATCAATGTTGGTTTGTCTTTTAGTAATTTAGCTCATCACTCTGTCATGCGTATATATTCTGTGTGATATTTGTTCATATATACTCTAAATTCATCTATCAGGTTCCTATGTCACCTTCTCCTGACTTTGTGAAAATTGTTGTTTAGTCATTTTCAGTAGTATCTGACTCTTAATGACTCCATTTTGCGATTTTCATGGCAGAGTTACTGAAGTGGTTTACCGTCTCCTTTTCTAGTTCATCTTACAGAAGAGAATAAGGCAAAGAAGATTAAGTGACTTTCTCAGAGTCATACAACTAATAAGTATCTAAGGTCACTTTTGAATTCAGAAAAATGAGTCTTCCACACTCCGGATCTAACATGCTAGCAATTGTGCCACCAAGATGCTCATTGTGAAAAATATCAGTGGAGCATTAGAATTGTCTTTCATGTATCAATCTTACTGTATGTCCTGTCTAGCTTCATTTTTGCTCATACATCTCTAAAATGACATCCACTTTATCATTTTTCCTTTACAATTCCTTATTAGCAATGTCTTACAGCTGAATCATATGTCTCATGTTCTTTTCCATTAGATGATTCCAATTTTAATTCTATGTAAAAATATAAATATTAATATTCTCTTTCTTTTTCACACACCTATACACAGAGAAAGGAAGGGATGGCTCAGATCAATAGTTATTCCATCCAACCAGATTTCAGACTGGAAAATTGGCATTTTTCATTCACTTAGTTTTTCTTGAGAATGACAGGCTACATTCATTAGAATGGGTATAGCCCCTTCTTAGGAAATGTGAAAATGTTCTAGAATTTGATGCCATCAGGAAAATATATTTTGCAAATAAGAGCATATGAAGGACTTCACCATCTATATGGAATCCCTTTGTAGATATATGCTGGAGCTCCATGAAAATGGTGAACATTTTTGATGAATATGCTTGAAAGTAATTACCAGATCAATGACAAGATCCTATTTCATATTTTATGTAAAATCAATCCATAGAAAGCTACACACACACACACACACACACACACACACACACACACACCTTAACACATCATATAATATATATATATATGTATATACATACATATATATATGAGAAATTAATGGTGTTTTAGAACAATTTCTTGAAGGAAAAATCACTCTTAATAAACTGGTCTGGCAGGGAAGTCTTCCTTAAAAATATTTTATCCTAGACTTAAATGTGAGCTAGAACTTATCCAAATGGAGAAGAGTGAGGGAAAAAATACTTCAGAAATAAAAGACAATACAAGCAAAAGAATTTGCTCTGTATTATCAATGTAAAATGGTATATTGATAGACAAAAGCACAGTCAGAAAAGGTCATATGACCAGGATAGTGAGGGAATTTTAAAACTATGTTTTATGAAGAAATATGAGCAATTTGATCTGGTTTCGCCTGGAGGAGGGGCAGCTTTGGCAGGGTCATTATTTTTGTATTAAAATATTTCAAATATTTTCATTTTCAAAAAAGGAATTGTGTATGTGTATGTATATTTATTTTCCATCAAATTTCAGAATCAGAAATAGTATCAACGGGTGAAAGTTACAAAAATACATATTTAAGGCCAACAAGTGAAAAAACTGGATAGTTTTATTTTTAAAAATTAGAATGATTCACTTCCTGTGGTAATTCTGATTGTTTAAGTAGATATTGAAAGGCAACTTGTTGGGGATATTGTATGGATTTCTACATGGGTTGAAGAGCTAAAATAGATGGAGTGTAAGATCCTTTCCAATTCATGTTTTTTTGGAAAAAGTATTTCTAATTTTTTTTTTAGTCACCTAAATTTAAAAAGAAAAATCAATATATTTTTGTTAATATGAATTAAAAAGTTTTCTCCAAATTGGAAGATTGAAGAAAGTTTTATTTGATGCTTATGTCCTTTAGAATGTCTTCTCCAAATTTTCTATATTAAAGCTTATTTTTTTTAAAGTATTTTCAGTCTACTAAATTTACAACTTTTTGGCCTTAACAAATTGCTTTTGAAGAAAATAAACCAAAATCATATCTCAGAGGCAAAGTTATCCACATATAATTCAGTAGGAATGAAAATACTATACTTAGCAAATTTGCCTCAGGATGAGTCACTACTGGGAGCAGAGCACTGGACACATCATCCCAGGTAATTTCCAAATATAAACAAATTACCTATCTCCACAGTGTACCTTAGGTGCTGCTGTCTTGTTTATAAGATGATGAACTTGATGGCTTTGTTAAACTTGACTTATCTTGTTGGTTGCTCTTCATTGTAAAATGTTATAAATAAATATTTAAACTTTAAACATAAATATTTAGACATTTAGTGGATGAATATGCAACTTGACTAACAATCAAATTCCCAAAACCCATCTACTCTCAAAAACCAGACTGGGAATTCTTCATGACTACATATCTCTTTTTTCTGGTGGTCTCAGCTTCAAACTTACTTATTTTAAATTACCCCTAGAGACACTTAACTCCATTCTAGCAAATAAAAACAATGCTTTCAAGACTTTTAAGCAAGGGGTATTGATTTCAGAAAGTAATAAAAATAGCAAAGTTGTTTCAAAGTATAAATAAGAAAATATTGGTTAGCATTACAATCTAACTTAACAGCTGTATTAAGAGTTACTGATCAACCATCAGTCTTGTTAAATACTCCTTCTTACACTCTTTCTCCTCAAAACTGCTTGGTATTTGAGTTCATAAACTCACCTAATCCATGAAGAAATTCAAGGAGAAGCCTCAAAAACTTGGGAATATAAAACAAATATCTCTTCTAGTTCCTAAACTCATATCCACTCTGCCCTTTCAAGGCTGCCATCACCTCTGTCAAATGTCTATCTCAGCTTCTGCTGCCTATTTCCAGCATTGCTGGAACCCATAAAAGATGAATGAACAATTATATTTGTAGCATTCAATAATAATTTCCAACTCACTTTCTTAATCTCATCCCATATGATCCTTCCCCCATCTCTATTAATTACTGAAGTTTTTCTTTTGTATTTATAGGCAAGGAAACATGATAGCTCTAAAGGTTTCTTCTTTCTTTTCTCCATTTTTTCATTTGTGATTTTCCCCTTAGTCTTCAAATTCAGACTTAATTCAAAATCTCTTCATACGGAAAAGCATATATGGATAAATAGAAAACTGGATGAATATGGAGAATGGAACAGACATTGCATACAAAATGTACCAAAAATAAAACTCTTATTTTTTCACAGGGAATTGTCCCTTTTCCCTTTCTCACATGTTCTTAA
Organism: Antechinus flavipes; assembly: GCF_016432865.1. Taxonomy (NCBI): domain Eukaryota; kingdom Metazoa; phylum Chordata; class Mammalia; order Dasyuromorphia; family Dasyuridae; genus Antechinus; species Antechinus flavipes. Next base: position 531,937,387 of record NC_067398.1, read on the forward strand.
GCCCAAGATCCATAGTGCTAAAACATAAATATGTTACTTTGGATTCTAATCTTTGCATTGCCACTATCTCTCCTTTGCCCTGTCACTCAAATCAGAGTCACACCACCTATCCAAAGAGTTGATTGACTCAGTCACTGTAGCTGAACAATTGATTGATTCAGTGGAGGAAAAACTCAGCAAGCTAAATTATTACACTGAGTCATAACTTGACTGATTTGACTGGCCATTCAACTCACAATGCCTAAACTAATCCATTTGTGGTCTTGAGTAACCTTCTTCTCTGTTAACTCTTTTAGTTTCTTGATCTATGAAAGGGGAATGTGGGTATGGGTGCATCTTTAACCACTTAGTAATCCTTAGATTTTTTTCAATAGGTTTATGTGCATAATAGCTATGGAATGGATGTTTGTGAGTTATAGAGAATAGGAAGAATTAAGACTTATAGAAAGAGTGATGTTGAACAAAGGGAGTTTTAGCATACCTGGATAAAAAGTTTCTTTTTTCAGTGTTTCTGATTAAGCAATAATGACAAACATTAGATTGGCTAGGAAAACGGTTTTTAACCTTTATTCTTAGCATAAATCAAGAGTCTCATTTTTCACAGTCTTCCTATAGAATTCAATTAAAGGTCAGATTTGTAATGGAGATCCTAATTATTAATGGATTGCCTATTTTGAATTATTAATAGGTTGAAATATTTGCATAATGGGCTAAGAAAATGCCCAAGAACAACTTTAGTAACATATGAGGACCCTTCAAAAAGAGTTCCTCTAAGTCTTTTTGCTGTTATCAGGTAATTTGTCTTTCCCGATCCCATCCTTACTTAGAATATTTATTCAAAGTGTTCTACAGGTAGAAATTTGTGTTGCCATTTATCAGAAAAGGAGTTAATCAAGATTTAATAATCAGGACTAAGAAATATTCTGTAAATGTTCATTGGATATACATCATCATTGGAAAATGGGGTAAAGATTAGTGATTTTGCACAGAATTCTGTCTTCTCTTGATTTTTTTTGCTAGCATGATACTATATCTTATTTTTATTATCATATTATTAATATTAGATCACTTTGCTATTTCAATGAAAAGAAAATATCAATTCATTTAGTCTTTAAATACAAGTATGCCACAAATGTGATTGTCACAATAAATTTGTCCTGGCATGTAATTGCAACAATATTGAAAGATTTTGTGACTTCAGTAAGAGCTTCTTCCAAGAATAAATCATGAACTTTTAATTTGGAATGCTATAAAGTTGTTAGATGGGTTATTATTTAAAATTAGTGGTCACTGACCACGTTTATAAATGTGGCTGTGTCAACTTATTTTTTTTTCACATTTTAAATGGTATTTTATTTTTGTAAATAAATATAAAGGTAATTTTCAACATTCATTTTTGTAACACTTTTCAAGACAACAAGTAATCTGATATAGGTTAAATATGTGCAATTCTTTTAAACACATTTCCATATTTATCCTATTATGCAAGAAAAATCATATCAAAACAAACAAACAAACTATGAACAACGGTAAAAATACCATGCTTTGATCCAAATTCAGTCTCTATATTTCTCCATCTGAATACAGGTGGCATTTTCCATCCCAAGTCTATTGGAATTGCTTTGAATCACTACATTGATGAGAAGAGCCAAGGCCATCACAGTTGATTATCATATAATAATTGTTGTTAGTATGTACAATATTCTCTTGGTTCTGCTCACTTCAATTAATATTAGTTCATGTAAGTCTTTCTAGGCTTTTCTGAAATTAGCCAGCTCATCATTTCTTATAAAACAATAATATTCCATTACATTTATATACCATAAATTATTCAGTTGTTCCCCAACAGATGAGCATTCATTTCATTTCCAGTTCCTTATCAATACAAAAAGAACTGCTACAATTATTTTACACATTAAGTGAAATAATATTTAAGATAATTTAAATTTCCCTTCAAAGGAGAAGAGTCTTCAGGTTGAAAACCTTTTATATCTCATTGGAACTGTAGTCTTAGGCATAAGTAAAGTTTGTCTTTTTAAGTTTAAGTAACATTTTCTCCATTTTCTTATTTCAGATCACTTAAAATTTTCCTCCACCCAAACATATCCTAAAATATACAGTTTGAAATTTTATTATTTTACTCTTTGGTTAGTGTATTGTACTTAGAGTCATAAAATCATTAAATATCAGCATGGCATAAGACTTTAAAAGTCATCTTGTAGAAAAGAATTCCAGGTGTGGAGCCAAGATGGCAAAATAAAGTCAGGAAGTTCCTCAAATTCTCCCAGTTTCCCTTGAAAACCATATGAAATAAACAAACAAAAAAAAATATGGAAACAAACCTCTAAATTGAATCTGAGGGATTGAAACTACTCTCTAGCCCAAGATACACTGGAAAAAACTTCAAGAAAGGTAAGTTTCACTGGGATGAGAAGGGTATCCAGTTCAAACCAGATAATCATTGGAAAGCCAGTGAGAGAGTGCAAATCATCACCTAAGACCCTCTGTCCTGGATCAGTAGAGGAGCAAATCAGGGGTGGGGGGGAGGGGAGGGAGCAGCTTCCAGTTTCAGATTAGAAGGCAAACTCTGAGAAACCAGACTGTTTTCTGAAAAGAGCAGGCAAAGTTATCCCCTGAAAACACAAGGTTTCCCTGTGCTCAAAGCCAACGTTCAGACCTAAACAGGAAGCTTGAGACAGCATCCCCTAACCCCCGGAGCAGAATTTAACCATAAAAGGAAATAAAAGAAATAACAAAAGAAAAGGAAATTAAGTGAGCAAGAAACAGAAAAGAACTGTGACTATAGAAAGCTGCTATGGTGACAAGGCTGACCAAAACTCAAACTCAGAGGAGGATAGAATGCCCACAGAAGAAATCTCAAAGAGTGAGATAAATTGATTTCAAGCTTTTTGGAAATGCTCATTAGAGACTTCAAAAGGCAAATAAGAGAGGTAGAAGAATAAAATGAGAAAAGAAATGAGAGGTTAGCATGAGAGAGTCAACAATTTGGAAAAAGAAGGAAAAAATTGCGTGAAAAAAAACAGCTCTTTAAATAGTAGAACAAATCAAATGGAAAAACATACAAAATATACCTGAAGAAAACCACAGATTAAAAACTAAAACATGGGAAAATGGAAACTAATGACTTTATGAGACAATAAGAATGAAACAAACTAAAAAAAAAAAAAAAAGGATGAAAATGTGAAATACAAATTTGGAAAAACAGCCACCATGGAAAATAGGACCAGAAAAGACAATTAAAAATTATTAGTCTGTCTGAAGGCCATGACCAAAAATAGAAACTGGATAGTATTCTAAAAGAGGTTATTGGGGCAGCTAGTTGGTATAAGGATATAGTACCAGTCCTGAAGTCAGGAGGATCTGAGTTCAAATCTGGTCTCAATCATTTAATACTTCCTGGCTGTGTGATCCTGGGCAAGTCACTTAACCCCAATTACCTCAGCAAAAAAAAAAAAAGAAAGAAAGAAAGAAAGAAAGAAAAGAGATTATTAAGGAAAACTGCCCCAATATTCTCAACATAGAGGGGGAAATATTCATTGAAAAAATCCATTGATCACTTCTGGAAAGAGATTCCATAAGAAAAATCCCAAGGAATTTGTGAGCAAAGAAGAACTAGAGATAATTATTGATCACAAAATAGAAAATTTTGATTATATCAAATTAAAAAGTTTTTGTACAAACAAAACTAATGAAGAAAGGAAGCAATAAACTGGGAAAACATTTTTACAGTTAAAGGTTCTGATAAAGGCTTCATTTAGAAAATATATAGAAAATTGACTTAAATTGCTAAGAAATCAAGTCATTCTCCAATTGATAAATGGTCAAATGATATGAACAGACAATTTTCAGATAAAGAAATTGAAACTATCTCTAGTCATATGAAAAGGTGCTCCAAATAATTATTGATCAGAGAAATGCAAAAGGGAAGGGCTGATAGAAAATAATGTAGTGGGTGGAGTGGGTTAAAAAATTATTAAGAGAAGTAGTGAAGAATGATAGTAGATAAGATAGTGACTGATGTGGATAAAAAGTCATAACTAAGGACAGAGTAGAAAGAAAAAACAAAGGTATATACAGAGAAGAAAATAGGATGAGGGAAAATAAAGAGTTAGTAATCATAATTGTGAATGTGAGTGGGATGAACTTTCCCATAAAATGGAAGCAAATAGCAGAATGGATTAAGAAACAGAATTCTACAATATGTTGTTTGCAAGAAACACATTTGACATAGAGAGATACATACAAAGTAAAGATAAAAGGCTGAAACAGAATTTATTTTGTTTCAGCCGAAGTAAAAAAGGCAAGGGTAGCAATTATGATCTTAGATAAAGAAAAAGTAAAAAATAGATCTTATTAAAAGAGATAAGGAGGGAAAGTACATCTTGATAAAACAATACCACTAATAATGAAGTAGTAGCAATACTAAATGTGTATACACTAAGTCATAGACCAGCCAAATTCTACCAGTTACAGGAAAAAATAGATACCAAAACTATTCTAGTGGGGGATCTCAACTTTGTCTCTCAGAATCAGACAAATCTAAACACAAAATAAACAAGTAACAAACTAGGGAAGTTAATGGGATTCAAAAAAAATCTAGATATGAGAGAACTTTGAAGAAAATTGAATAGGAACAGAAAGGAATACTCATTTTTCTTTGCAGTACATGGCACCCACACAAAAATTGATCATGTATTAGGGTACAAAAACTTTACAATCAAATGAAAAAGGCAAAAATAGTAAATGCTTCCTTTTCAGACTACAGTGCAATAAAAATTATATTCAATAAAGGGCCAGGGAAAGATAGACTATTAACCAATTTGAAATTAAATAACCTAATTCTAAAGAATGAGTGGGCCAAACAACTAATCATAAAAACAATCCATGATTTCATCCAAGAAAATGACAATAAATAGACAATATACCAAAACCTATGAATGCAGTGAAAGCAGTTCTTAGGAAAAATTTTATATTTCTAAATAGCTACAGAAATAAAATATAAAAATAAAATAGAAGAGATCAATGAATTAGTCATTGAATTAAAAAAAGAATTTAAAAAAGCTAGAAACAGAACAAATTTAAAAACTCCAATTAAATACCAAATTAGAAATTTTGAAACTCAAAGGAAAGATTAATAAAATAGAAACTAAGAAAACTACTAAAAGAGATATTAAAGTAATAATTAGGAACTATTTTACCCAACTTTATGATAGCAGGTCTGACAATATAATTTAAATTGATTAATTATTTACAAAAATAACTTTAAAATAAGATCAAATTAGGTACATGATTTAGGCATAAAGGATGATACCATAAACAAATTAGGAGAACAAAGTATTGTTTACCTATTAGATGTTTGGAGAAGGTAGTTATTTATGACCAAAGAAGAACTAGAGAACATCATGAAAGGCAAAATGGACAACTTTGATTACCTTAAATTAAAAAAGGTTTTGCACAAAGAAAACCTACAGAAACAAGATTAAAAGGGAAGTCAAAGCTGGGAAAAATCTTTACAGCCAGTATTTCTGATAAAGGTCTCAATTTCTAAATATATAAAGAATGATGTCAGATTTATAAGAATACAATTCATTCCCCAATTTTAAATGGTCAAAGAATATTAACAGATAATTTTCAGATGACAAAACTAAAGTCATTTATAGTTATTGAAAAAATGCTCTAAATCGGAATTGATTAGAGAAACGCAAATTAAACTGGGAAAACTGGGACACTAATGAATTGTTGGTGGAGTTATATAAGAATACATTTTACACAATAACAGCAAGAATGTTGCTGATCAACTATGAAAGGCTTAATTCTTCTCAGTGGTTTAGTGATCCACAACAATCCCAATTGACTTTGGACAGCAAATGCCATCTTCATTCAGAAAAAGAACTATGAAAACTGAATATAAATCAACACCTGCTATGTTTACTTTTTTCTTTTTTTTTTTAATCTCTCCCATGGTTTTTCCCTTTTGTTCTTATTTTTCTCTCCCACAATGTGGGAGAGATGTGGGAGTATTGTGCATTTAAAATGTGTATTAATGTGTATTAAACTAATGTGTATTAAAAATAAATAAACTTACTACAATAAAAAATGAAAAAGTCATTTAGTATAGCTTACACGAAATATAATTCTTCCCCATGGTATTCCAATCAAGTGATATCCCTCTTGTACATGACAGCTTTATGAGTACTTGAAAGCAGCTCAGATGCTAAGCCGTAGGCTTCTCTTCCTTATGTAAAATATTCCTGTTCTCTTTACTCAGATCTAATATATATGATCTTTAATCTACTCATCATCTTGATTTGTTCCTCTCGATGTTTTTCATCATGATAATGCTCTTTCTAGAATGTGCCATTCACTGTGGAGCCTATTTGAGAGCAGAATCCAACTTTTAACTTTGCAGGATGGCTAAAAGTATAATGACTGATCAGATAGGGAAGTGTCATACTGAACTTTATATCGTATGTGAAAAGCTGTCTAAAAAGGCAATGTGGAAAGCTAGACAAGGGTGACTAATCAATAGAGATAAAAAGTATAGAAATGAGAATCTATTGCTCTTTAAATTTTTCCACAAATCTATATATTTATACTTGTCTAAATTTAAAGCTATAGCAATAACTTAATGTCTGTGCATAATGGAATACATTTAATTATCTCCATAGTCAATCAGTTTCTCAGGGTTTTTTTTGTAAAGGAAGGAGAGGAAAAAGAACATCTTGCTTCCAAAGTTATAATTTATCCAGTGATGTTAGGGAGAGCAGGATTAGTGATAGTGACCAAAATGAACTTTTCAATGCCAGATAGGATATTTATTAGTGTCCAGTTTAACCAATGTTAGTAATTATAAGGGACACAAATTTCACTATTAATTAGGTAATGATCAATTATTTAAAAACACATCTTTAAATGAAGGCCTTCTTTGTGGAATCTGGGCACTGCTTCAGGTACAGACTTCATCTCTACTGTCTCACACTTAATTTCTATTTGCCTTGTAAATGTTGTACCTTTGTGGGCCTTCACAACAACTTGATTAAAGCATACATGGTGATATAATTTAATGACTGAATCCTAAATGGAACTCTTTTAACCCCTGACTGATACTTCTGAATATCTATGAGGAGGAGAGGAGAGTAAGAGGGAAATAGCTGTTTGCTTCATTTTGCTCCATTGCAAAACATTTATAAATAGACTAGGTTTTCAAAGAAGCCACTTAACTTGGGTTTTACCTTTCTCCTAAAATGAGAATTCTACTGATGAAAACATAATAGATTGTAATTGTAGAAAAGAGCAAGGCTTCTAAATTCGAGGAAATGAATTAATGTGATAAACAGGTAACTGAAAAAAAAAAAAACAGATTTCTCCATTCCAAGCAAAGAGTGATATCTTTATAGCCTGTCTTCTGTTAAACTTAGTATCAGAATGTGGGAAAGTCTAGAGGGAGTCTCAACTCATCAGATCACAGTGGCCCATCTTCTAGTCAGAAATTGTTATGTACACTGTTTTTAAAATTTTCATGCAAGAATTTGTCCATGGAATACATTTGGCATTACATAAATTTCAAACTATAAGGGATTGATTGAATCATCAATTAGCTTCAAGGAATTGTATCCTCAGTGTACAGAATTTGGTCTGTACTTGTACCTCATATCTTATGGAAGCTGTTTTCCCTTGCTGAAGAGCCTGACTCTATTAGAAGTGACTTGAGGAATAGATAACCATTAATCTATACCACCTTAACTTCAACAAATATCAATGTGATATTTTGGTAGTCCATAATGAGGAAAAAATTAATTGATTATATCATATAAAGAAACTATTTAGTTGAGAATTGAGCTATCAGGGCAAGGACAATCTCTTAATATTCCTGATTAATGATAGAGCTTCAGCAGATAGAAGTAAGTCGTATCATAAATAAGAGCTGATTATATTTTATTCCTTAAGATTATTAGTTTCCCTCCCACCTCTTTTCTCCCTCTTCCCACCAAGAGCACCATCTCTCAGGGAGTTGTTGAGGAAAGGTAAGAAAATTTCAATAACCTCAAGCAATGAAGTAGGTCCACAAACAATAAACTATCTGTGATGAGAATGCAGTCAAGTGTTGATAGCATGTGGGTGATATAGAAGATGGAACATTGAGACTGGAGTCAGGAAGACTTGAGTTCTAATTCAGCATTACACATTAAATAGCTGAATGATCCTGGTCAAGTTACTTAGTATTTGAGTTTCCTCAATTATAAAATGTGTCTTTAATTGATAGATGGTCAAAGGATATGAATAGACAATTTTCAGATGATGGAATTAAAGCCATCTATAGCTATTGAAATAATGCTCTAAATCACTATTGATTAGATAAATGAAAATTAAAACAATTCTGAGATACCACTACACACCTCTCAGATTATGTCTGTATTCCAAGGAAAGCTTAAAACAGGGAAAAGCACACACATGTGCAAAAATGTTTCTTTGCAGTTCTTTTTGTGGGAGCAGAGAATTGGAATGTGAGTATCTTCCCATCATTTGGGGAATAGTGAACAATTTGTGGTATATGAAGGTACTAGAATATTTATTGTTTTATATTTGTTGTTTATAGAAAGCAAGGATGAGGGATCAAGGGATCAAAAACACAGGAATCCAGTGTATCTTTTTTAATTATTCCTACATGGAATTATTTATCTTATACCGAATTGCTCCTCCTTTAAGATTTTGCAATTATTCAATTAAAAAGAACCTCATTGGTATGATTATCCTAGAAGAACAAAGACTCCTCTGAAGGAATTGTAAATTCAGTTTTGTCTGTCTACTCATTTATTCACACTAACAAAAACCCAAAATGGTGGGGGGAGAATTGTTGCCCATATCTTTTATCACTCCAATCCCACCATTAGCTGATGAGCAAAACTCTGACTTGAAGCCACTGGGAAGATCCTATTCTGTGGTTTGTACTACCACAAACCACAGCATCACTAAATGCCAAGGTCTGTCTAGCAGCCAAGGTCAGGCCAGGGAGCACTGTTTGACTTCAAGCTATAAGGGACCTCTCCCAGTATTTAATAAGATGAAAGAACAAAAGAGAAAGGCTTACCATTAGAAAGGACTTAAAATGACATTTAGTTCAACACCCTCATTTTGCAGAAAGAGAGATTGATACCTTTAGGGATTAATGTGACATATAGAAGATAGGAAGGATTTGAACTCAAAATTTCTGTCTTTAGAGGTTGTGTTAGATGATAAAAAAAAATGACAGAGCTGAGACTTGAACCCTAGTCTCCTAATTCTTCATTCATTATTCTTCCTAGTATATCATAGAGAAGCCATTCCAGACAGAATTTTAAAAGTAACTTTCTTCCATTGTCCTATGCAACTGAGGGCCATTCAGCTGAAAAATCACCAGGACAGAAACCAAAATTGATTTCCATCAGTATCTCCTATCCTTCAAACCATTAAAATCATTCCTATTGCTTATTTTATTACATTATGCTAATTGATAAACATTATGTACCAGTTAGTCAATAAGAATGAAATTCAATAACTATAATTAGAATATGTTTTGATGAAATAAAAAATCCTGAATACACTAAATTATAGGATTAGAAATGATCAAGTAATTTCATCAAAGGTAGCATATTGCAGTTGGAAGTGATAACACATATGTTGATGGCACTATGAGGTTTGCATAGCCCTGTACACATATCCATTTAATTTTATCCTAATTAAGACTATGTAAGGCAGGATTAAAAACTCTCTCTCTCTCTCTCTCTCTCTCTCTCTCTCTCTCTCTCTCTCTCTTTCTCTCTGTGTCTCTGTGTCTCTGTCTCTGTCTCTGTGTCTCTGTGTCTCTGTCTCTGTCTCTCTTTCTGTCTCTCTGTCTCTCTCTTTCTTTCTCTATGTGTGTGTGTGTGTGTGTGTGTGTGTGTGTGTGTGTGTGTGCATATTGCCATTATATAGATAAGGAAACTGACATTAAGCAAAGTGAAGTGATTTACATAAATTTAGACAACTAGCTAGGGTTACATAGCTTTCAATTCCTTTCCCAATTTTTTTCTCTACCTCTGTTATTTGATTTTTAATTTTTTTTTAACTCTTCTATACTTGGGCCTGAGTTGTAATGCAGATAAGGCTGGATTAGAGTAAGCCAATAGTATGTCTTGGTGGAGGATGTAAGCAATGTCAATGTCACCTTTGGAGGCATTCAGTCCATAGATAGTAGAGGAGTCAGACAACTGATAAGGAGGATATTACAAGGGACCTTTTGGTATCATGGGGTACAAGACCCTGCAGCAATACCCATATAGGAAGAGGCATGTGAGCAGCCATAGCAACACCCCTATGAGACAGATATTTCTTGCCAAACTTCAAAGTTGTCTTGATTTAGAAAATGGTTTCACCAAGACATTTCATTGGTTCCACCATTCCAGAATTTAATTTGTGGAATCATTTCTATGTTGTTTGAAGAATTTGGGAGAGCTTGGGTGAATCATTGTCTTTATAGACAGACAATGTCTGTCATTATGACTTTGTCCTTTGGTACTCTGATATGAATTTATATTTGATATAATCTTTTCATTTTTCACAGGAAGAAACTAAGGACCAGATCAGAAGGTTATGTTACTTACCCATGTCTTATAGTGAGTGGCCATCAAGGCTAATGACTCTAGTTGTCAAGTATACTTATTAATGAAGAAAAGGGACTGTTTCTAGAAGAATGTGCAAGCTATGGAGTTGTTTTAAAAGTACTTAGAAACTGCAAAACTCTAAATAAAGGCCTGTTGTCATCAAATAAATTCAGAAACCATTTATTAAGACTATTTACTAAATTTAAAGTGTTATCAAAGAAAACTATTCTAATAGTCTAAAACTAGAGGATGAAATAGAAATTGAGTGAATCCACAAATTACCACCTGAAAGATCCCCAAATGAAAAATCCTAGGGATATTAGAGCCAAATTTCAGGTTAAGGAAAAAATAGTGCAAGCAATCAGAAAGCAACAATTTGTATAGATAGATATAGATATAGATACACACACACATACCTACCATGTGCCAGCTACTGTGATATAGATATGGAAAAGAAAAAGAAAACAAAGAAAAAAGAAAGAAAAAGAAAATAAGCAAAAATCAGTTCCTTACCTATGGAATTCAATCCAATGTTATAATAATTACATTAACATATAACAAAAGTTTTACATGATAAAAACATGATTTTTTCTAAATTCTCAATGGACATACTTAAATTCAGTTGAATTAGTTTTATATGTCCATATTTAGGTGCATTCCCACAATTATCTAGCCAGGTGTTACATAAATGCATTATACCAAGCCCACCATCGCTTAACCTTTCCCAGGTCCATGAAAAATATACCATCTATGGCAAGAGTGCAGCCAGTTTTGATGCTGAATGTTGATCAATGCACATAAAAACTTTCAGAAGTTCCATTTCATATTCAAAGCCTCATACCTACATTTTGTCTGATTAAACAAACATTATCAATTGGTAAAATCTAAATAGTTATGATTTGACTGTAATTTCAAGTATCAAATTAATATCATTTTCCAAATCAATCATTTTACTTAAATTTCACAGAAATACTAAATTCTAAGTGTATCTCAAAGTATTTTCTAATAATTTTATATCTTGTATATTGAAAATACCTTTACATGTTTATTTATATATATTTTAAGAGACTTACTTGAAGAACTAGTAAGGCAAGTGATCTCTATTGTAACAAGTTCACAAGTTCTACTGATTCAGAAAGGAATCTGAGTCATTTAACTTCCACATATCAATTTTCTCACTTGTAATATATGCCTCTTATATTTCTCAAGAACATGCTGAGAAAATCCATGAGGCATTGTTATGGAATCATCTTCAATGAGAAAGTTCATAATTTTTTAAAAATAGTGTTAATTTCTAATAACAATCTATATTTAGAAACAGGAGAAATGTTTTTGAAGATAAAGAGTCATTATCTTGCATTTACCACATTACATAAGTTTACTAAAAAACAAAAGAAACTATTTAGAATTGGCCCTGACGTATCTCTGGTGCCTAATAAATGCTTGTTTTTTTTTACATGTCAAAAGACAGCAGAAGCAATGTAATAAGGTGAAGAGGACCTGGGAATTATCTAAATAAAACATAAATTCTTAATTCAGTTATAGCAACATAGGCATTAAGACAAAAGAACTAGATTACAGAATAAATAGACAAAGAAGATTGAAATTTTAAAGAAAATGTTATAATATAATATATAGGTTAATATATGCTTGAATATAAGTTATATTCTTGGTTATAATAAAGATTATATGCTTGAAACTTTTTTTTTACTCATAGCTCTTGTATCATTTATCCTGATAACTTTGACAACTAATAAATTTTAAGATTAGTATTTTATTCTTGTAAACAAATTGAAAATAATATAATTGACTTAATTAATAAAAATAAGTAGAAATTAAGATAAATTATTCAAGTGGGCACATAGTATTCTACAATATTATTTTGATATAATTTTGTTGAAATTTGTTTAGAAAATAATGGATCCATATGCAACAGTTCTTGACAGTGGAGAGAAGAACCACCAGCAGAATCCTTATGTTTCTTTTGGTCAAATTTATCGCTTCTCATCTTTTGGGTCAATATTAGAAAATTCATTCCCCCACTCCCACACATGTACACAACAAAAAAAATGTGCTCCTCAACTTCTATTTCTAATAATGTTATTTACTTAAAATTTACTAATTTTATGAACATATATAAAAATATATTGATTAAAAGTAACTATCATTAAATTGATAGAAAACACTTTTAAAATATAGGGACATTTTTGGTGGCATAACTAGCTGTTGAATGATAAATCCTGATCATAAAGGAATCCAAGGTTACCTAATCTATTCCATTAATTGTATAGAGGAGGAAACTGAGGTCTAGAGAGTCTAAGTAAATTACTAAAAATTATCTTTTTCATCCCAGCACACATTTCCCTATATCCCATTCCTCCCTGCGGAATGGCAGAAATAAAATAGTTTGAGACTTTTTCCTCTTGGTTTCCTCCCAGCTACTAAAAAGGCATCATATGTTGGTTTGTAAGTTTTCTCCCTTTGGGAATGTTAGCCTCTTGAGGGAAGAGACCAAAGTTTTGCATTGCTTTATAATCCCTTGCACTTATCTCACATAATGCTTAATAAATGTTTGTTGACTGACTGATTGGCAGTGTGCATATATAGCCATGTTATACAATTTTCACTATACTATACTTTCACTATACTATATTTAAAACTATAACTATTCTATATGAAGTTACTTGGTGACATGATCCTTTTTAATAGTCAATAAGGAGAAAACCTATTATACATGTTCATAGGACTATAGATTTAAAGCTGTAAGGGAACTCAAGAGGCCATCTAGTTTAACAGTTATTTGATACATAAGGGAGTTAAGGGCTAGAGAGATTATGTGGAATTCCTCTGATCACATGAAGAGTAAATGACAAAGCTGAGATCTCAACCCAGATCTCTTTGACTCCAAACCAAATATAGATAACATAGATTACTTCTTTAAGTCCCCCCATAATGAACAAAATGAGAGGAAATTGTATTTATATTTTGACAAAAATATTTATGCTAAACATAAAGAACTTAGTATATATTCTCTCTAAATAATAAAGGAAGCAACTAAGGAGTAGTGTCCATTTTTTTCTTCTAAGAACTAGGGGAAAAATGGAATAGATTTACACTTGTCTTGATGATAGCTGTCTTGCAGGATGAAGTAAATGAATGCTCAAGGCTTTTTCCAATGCCCTCAGCCTATGGTTCTATGGGGTGGCATTAACAAAAATGAAAAGTTTTAAGGCATATATTTTGGAGCAAGTTTTAAGGGTATTAAATTACTAGGTTGAGGGAAGATTCATCCAAGTGTTCTGAAGGAACTGAAATTGAAGGAAGTAGATCTGCATTTCCAAGAATAGAAACCATTTCTCAAGAATGGAAAGATACCAACATGGTACCCAGCCATAAGGAAAGACCTCCATAATTACAGATCAGTGAGCCAAGAAACTGACATAGTATAATTAAGGACAGAATAATTCAACACTTGTATAAGTACAAATTAATAGGGCTAATCCCCAAAGACTTAGATGAGATTGAAAACTTTCAGAGAAGGTCAGTGAAGACAGTTATAGGAATTGCCTATAAGAAGTTTCATTTAAGTTGAAAAGAAGTCTTCAGAGAATCAATGAAATTAGAAAACATTGAATTGCATGAGATAGAAAATTATTTTATTTGACCCAATTCCCAAAATAAATAATATAGGAAATGACCTTTTAAAAAAAATGTAGCATGCTACGTTTAGAGGTGTTCCCCAATTTATTAAGAAACTAAGATCATTATAGTTGCTGCTCAAGAACAAAAGAATACACAGAAATAAAATAAACCATAATGTCATTAACAAATATTTCATCAACCTTATAATGACAATAGGAAAAAGTTCATAAGTTATTGCTGGGTAAAGAGAATTGCTTATGAGCTAATTTGTCTACCAGCTACATCTATCAAATGCTTGAACATTAACACAATATGATTAATGAAGCAAAAAAGCAAAAACAAAAACAAAAAATCCTACTCTTCCTCATCCTCTAGTCTAAACCAATTCACTTGAATAATGGGAATCTTCCCTTTTCAGTGAGAGGATACCCCACAGTTTGGCCTTGAATATGCTGCCCATTTCTATAAACCAGTTTCTCTTTCTTTGGAAAAGCAGCTTATTTCCTCTTATTAAGCAAATGCACATACATAACAACTCAGAGACACCAACATGGACTTCTATAATTAGGAAATTAGAAATGAAGTAAAATATTCTTATCAAATACAAAAAATTATTAATTGTGGTAATAGAAAACATCTTTCTAAATATAGAGGTTTTAATTTTTTTTTAATTTTGGATTACTATGTGAATATAACTGGTTTTCTTTAGAACCCTATGAAAAGCAATCTAAAGACTTCAGACTGCCATAGTTGATTCAAGGATGTATTGGAGCCAGTTTAAACTGGTTCTCCATAAAATTAATTTTTTCAGTGTAAAAATTTATGCCTCAAAAAATCTGAAAATACTACAAATCAAATATTTATTGGCATGTTTGTTGTCTAGACTTAATAAAGTGATAGCAAAAATCTAAATATTGAGGTTAAGCTTAAAAGTACTTCCAGAAATAGGGACACTGATGTTTGTGGAACTGTGAATATATCCAACCATTCTGGAGAGCAATTTGGAACTCTGCTCAAAAAGTTATCAAACTGTGCATACTTGATCCAGCAGTATTACTACTGGGCTTATACCCCAAAGAGATTTTTAAAAAGCTAAAGAGACCTGTATATGCAAGAATGTGGCAGCCTCTTTGTAGTGGCCAGAAATTGCAACCTTAAAGGATATCCATCGATTGGAGAATGGCTGAATAAATTGTGGTGTATGAATATTATGGGATATTATTGTTCTGTAAGAAATGACCAACAGGATGATCTCAGAAAGGCCTGGAGAGACCTACATGAACTGTTGCTAAATGAAATGAGCAGGACAAAGAGATCATTAGGCAAGGAAATAATTATATACTTCAACAACAGTACTATATGAGGATCAGTTCTGATGTACGTGGCCCTCTTCAACAATGAGATGAACCAAATCAGTTCCAATAGAGCAGTAATGAACTGAACTAGCTACACCCAGGGAAAGAACTCTGGGAGATGACTATGAACCACTACATAGAATTCCCAATCTCTCTATTTTTGTCCGCCTACATTTTTGATTTCCTTCACAGGTTAATTGTACACTATTTCAAAATTTGATTCTTTTTGTACAGCAAAATAACTGTGTGGACATGTATATTAATATTGTATTTAATTTATACTTTCACATATTTAACATGTATTGGTCAACCTGCCATCTGGGAGAGAAAGTGGGGGGAAGGAGGAGAAAAATTGGAACAAAAGGTTTGGCAATTGTCAATGCTGAAAAATTACCTATGCATATAACTTGTAAATAAAAAAACTATAATAAAAAAAAGTTAAAAAAAAAAAAAGTACTTCCAAGAGATCCAGTTGTTAAATGGGAAACATTTAATGGGACACATTTGTGTCAAAAACAAGGAGGAAAAAGTTAAAATACGTGATCTATCATCAAAGAATGCTCTTCTTTGACAGTAGAGGATACCTTTAAAGTCTTCCCTTAAGATTCTGCCTTTCTAAACTTCTTATGAAGCTCTACTGAAGCAGTATTTTAATCCTCCTTTTCTAGTTTGTCAGTAATTACATAATGATATTTCTTGAAGTCAAGAAACCCGGGTTCAAATTCTCCTTTGTTGTTAGCTATTTGATTTTTAGGTAAGTCATTGGGCATATCTTTGTTTTAGTTTCTTGATTTTTTACAGTGAAGTGATTTAACTCGGTAGTCATTAACATTCCCTTCAGCATTAAATCTTTCTTACCAACTCATGAGCTTGCTTGAGAAGGAGGATAATACAGTGGGAAAAGAAGAATTGGATCTCATTTCCTGGTTCTACCACCAGTTTTTTTTTTTTTTATGAATCTGAACAAGGCTTGAATTTTCCCGCATAGGGTCTTAATTGGACTGTCTTCTAAGATTCCTTTCTGCTCTGTAATTCCCTTAATGAATCTTTGCTGAAAACTCAAAATCATTTTCAATCCAGTGATTTATCAGGGAATGAAAGAAGAAAGGAAGAAAGAAATAGGAGAAGGAATAAAGAAAGGAAAAAAGGAAGGAAGAAAGGAAGGATTCTGAGATATGTTTAAAATTCTAATTGGTTGTCTTAAAGTTTCCATACCTCAATAAGCAAGAATTATCCTTCATCTCAAAGACTAAGCATTGCTTCTCATAAATATATTGATTTAAAAATTAAAGAAAACATATATTCCACTGATCTAATAGATGATCTGGAAATTCAGACTATGAATTATAATTTGCAATTTTAATTGCCTTCATGGCTTGAAACAAGGCACTTAGCTTCTGATGCAATTATATCAATTATTTAATGGGATTGTAAACAATAATTTTGTAAGGAAGAAAATAACCATATTGAATTATAACACTAAAATTCTATAATATATAATAATTTCCCTGACAATTTTTTTTTAACATTTTGAGGAAAGATACTGAAACCTAATTCTGTTGAGCAGCTAACAGACAAAACAAATGCTAGAACGGACTTGGAGAAAGATGATTCTTTCATTAGTTGATAAAGATGATATCAAGAAAATTAAGAAAGAAAACAATATTGTCTTGTAGCCTCCACTAGAATTTATCAGATTCTTTCAAGTGTACAAATAAGATACCATACACAAAATGCTTATAAAAGAAAAAGTTTTTATAAAGATGGTTATGGATACACTGTTAAAAAAAAAAAAAAAAAGATGGACTCTCCTTTCTCCTACCCAGCCAAGCAAAATAAGTGAAACAAAGCTAGACTGAATATGTGGGCAGGAAGATGAGTCTTGAGAGAGAAACTAACCTGCCATACTGATGTTGAACTCTGAAAGAATTAAGTAATTTGAAATAGAACATAATCAACATACTCTTCTGTCCAGGGAGCTAATACTGTCTATTGCTGCTAATGCAAGAGACTATTACCCACCTGGAAAGAAAGATGATAATGAACCTATCTCAAAGTGGAACTAATGCCACCTTCTTATACTTGCCCAACAAACATCCTTTATTAAAAAAAAAATTCTACTCAAGTTTATTCACTGGAAAAAATGGTAAACATCAAAAAAAAAAATCAACAAGTGACAAAATGTTCTCAGAACCTCCCAAAGGATCTGAGACTTTGCTGACATCTGTTGCCCTTAGAAATGAACCCTTCTGGGTGGCTAAATTGTGCAGTAGATAGATTATCAGCTCTAAACTCAGAAGGATCTGAGTTCAAATGTGACTTCAGATACTTAACGTTTCCTAGCTGTGTGATACTGGACCAGTCACTTAACCCCAATTGCTTCAGAAAAAAGAAAGAAAGAAAGAAAGAAAGAGAAAGAAAGAAAGAAAGAAAGAAAGAAAGAAAGAAAGAAAGGAAGGAAGGAAGGAAGGAAGGAAGGAAGGAAGGAAGGAAGGAAGGAAGGAAGGAAGGAAGAAGAAAGAAAGAAAGAAAGAAAGAAAGAAAGAAAGAAAGAAAGAGAAAGAAAGAAAGAAAAAGAAAAAGAAAAAGAAAATGAACTCTTCAAGGAAGCAGATCTAAGGCTGGGGGAAAAATTTATCTGACTTCCCAATGTTTTTCTGTGTTTCATGAAATATCTTCAAATTTTCATCCAAATTATTAATAGAGAACCAACACCAGCAAAGAAAAGCAAATAGGAATACTTTTTCATGGTATATGTTGCACTATGTCCTTATTCTTCCCTACCCTATTATCCTCCCTCCAAATTTAATTTAATGTGATATTTTTCACAGAATAGCTGGCAACCAAGGGCTTGTTGAATTTATTTTTTTTAATTCTCTGCAAATATCTCTTGGCTAAGGAAGACAACAAATTCTGTAGCAATCATGCCTTATTCCATCTCTTCAGGAAAAGTGGAGCTAAAACTCTGGCTTTATTTATTCTGAATGCTACATTAGCTAATGTTATAATGTTCTGTAGGGGAAGAAGCTGACATTTGATGGCATCGTCAGAACAAGGGCCCTTGACAAGAGAAACACATTATAGAAATCATCTCATGATTGGCAGGTGCTTTAGACTGCTTGAGATTAAGGTGCAATTCACTCCAAATTGGGTTAGTCCTAAGTACATAAATACAGTGGAGAATATATGATTTCAGGGTAGGAGAAATCTAGTGGGTTTTAATATTGTTTCAAAAGAAGAGTTTAAATAAAAATTAATGCAAAATGCTTGATGGAAATGAGAGAAGATATCCATTAAAATATGGCAACTCAGACTGCTTTCTCCTGCAAAATCCAAGAAATATTTATATTAGTCAATTAAGATTTTGGGACATAGATGGAGAGCTGGCTTCAATACCATGAAAAACTGATTCCAAGATGTATCTCTGACATATAAGGATTACTCGTCATCTCATAGACTAAGCATTGCATATGATAAATATAGTGACTTAAAAATTAAAGAAGATATACACTTCACTGAACTAATGATCTGCAAATTCAGGCTATGAATTATAATTTGTAATTTTTAATTGCCTTCATGGCTTGAAATGAGGCACTTAACCTCTGATGTAATTATATCAGTTATTCAATAGGGTTGCAAACATCACTTTTATCAAGTATAATTTTAAACTCTGTGATCTTGAGTAAATTATTTAATCTCTCAGTCCAAGTTACTTAACATCAATCTTTATCACTGAAGGAAGTTTTATTACTGGGAATTCTTTATACTATAGAAAATACATGTATAGATAGATAGATAGATATGTTATACACATATGTTTTATGTTATGCATATATATATATATATGTTTAAATGTGTATTTTACTCATTGAGGTTATCTGTGATGACATAGTGGCCATATCAACATTTTTTGAGTTGATTAGAGACTATAATATTTAATGCCCATATGTAAAGCTTCACTAATTCAGTTATCCTCCTATTGTAACTGCTCAGCTTTCAAGTGTCTGTTCTCAGCTTTTTTCCCTTATCCTTTTCACAACTTCAGAGACCTTATTCTGTCTCATGGATTCAATATGTCTTTGGATTACTCCAAGATGTGTATCTCTATTAACAAGCTTTCTCATGTTTCAATTCTACATTTCCAAGTGTATCCAACAATAAAATGAATACTTTTCTCATTAACTTTTTCTAAAAGTACCCAACAGATCCATAGGATCATATATTTTGATCTGGAATAGACTTCAAAAGTCAATAAATCTAATCACTTCATTTTACAATAAAGGAAACAGACCTAGATAGGTAAAGTGATTTACCAAATCTCACATAGGTGATAAGTAGCAAAGCCAACATTTGAATTCATGTTCCTTGGCTTTGTATTCCTTGCTACTGTATCACATTATCTATTTAATTCCTAACATAAGAATTTGTGTGAGATGACTAGAGATGGTTATTATTTCAAGGAGTTTATAATCTAACTAGCAAGACAAGTCCAATAAACATTTAATCCACACAAATTGTGCACATAATGTAATAATCACTAGGGTGTGTTGAGTGGAAAAGGCAGTTCAGATCATTATGGCATATTGGAGAATAGTCAGAAGTAATGAGGGGGAATTTTCTGTGGGCTGATGACCTGCAATTTAAAGGGAGGAAGGGATATGGTATAGTGAACAGCAGGGGGAAAGCTATTCCACATATTGGGGAGAAGTGGAGCAAAGAATTAAGGATAGAAGAGGGAGAACCTTGTTAAGGTTAGAAGAGGGAAATAGCAAAAATAAGTCTGAGTGTACATTGGGACATAGTGAAGATAAAAATGAACAGTTAGATTGGGATATCTGGTACCTACTAACACCCAAATGTGTAATTTCATACAAAATAAAATGTTTTCTTGAACATAATAACTCATACTGAGTTATTAAATATTAATAATAAGAAGATTGTGAGTAGAAGAACATATGATGAAATAGGATAGAAATTTGGAGGTCAGATGCTAGGGATAAAACTAAGAAAAAAGACCTTCGGTATCATCTAATATAATTGACTGGTTTTGTAGATAAGGAAACAGAAACCTACAGATGGAAAGTTACTTATCTAGGATCAAACAGTTGGTAGAAGTAACAGGACCAGAATGGAGAATATATAAATCAAAACCAATTTTGGAAGATAATTAGAGGCCAGCTCCTCACACACTCTGCATCCTTTTTGTGGAGAATTTATGTAAAGGCATAATCAAGAATGACATAGGATGAGAAAATGAAGATGAGTTGAGAGGCAAGATTTCATGAATCCACTTTGAGTTATGCTGAGAGATAAAGAAACACGCTAACAAAGAATCAGCCGAAAACCAATTTTTTTTTATTCCAGTGATATGTGTGTGTGTGTATATGTGTGTGTGTGTGTGTGTGTGTGTGTGTGTATGTGTGTGTATTATAATGTGTACACTAAACTTCTGGAAAATTATCTATTAGAGACAAATATTCTGATATCAGAAATCCTTAAATAGAGAATATGCTGAATTTTTTTTCATTTTGGGGGCACATTACTTTTATCTTTTTTCTCCCTTTATTTCAAAGCATGCTTGTTTCTCCTCCAATAAGCATAGTAACTGGGAGAAGTGCTTACAAATCAAAAGTCTATGTGGAGTACAGTACGATAAAAGGGTGAATGAGGATGAGAAAAGGAAAAAGACTAAGATTTCTTTTCCATTAGGCAAACCAAAGAAAGGATTGGAAATTTACATACAGGCTCCATTATAACTAGTGACATTTTGCTATGGTTGTTTTATGTTTTGTTTTGTGAATCTTCAAAATAGTTCAATAAAGTCTTTGGTATTGCTATTAGTGAAAAATTAATTTCTCAACATATTAAATCAGAGCAAGAATAGTGGAGTTAATATTTGAGCCCCAAACATTTCTATTAATTAAACAATATGAAGCCTTAAACATCTATTTTTTTCCTCTCCCTCTTACCTGATTTTCAAAATCCTTTTTGAGTTCTTCCATGGCTTGAGATCAATTCTTATTTTTCTTGGAGGTTTTGGATGTAGGACCTTTGACTTTATTATCTTCTTCTGCGTGTATATTTTGATTTTTCTTGTCACCATAGTAGCTTTTATTGTCACAATCTTTTTCTGTTTGTTTGTTTGTTTTGCTTTTAGCTCTTTGTTCAGTTAGGACTCTGTGAGAGCAAACCTCAATCTTTAAAACTAGCAAAAAAGCAAAAACAGATATGACCATAGATAGTTATTATGGAGATGGAGAAGAACAGACTTCAAACCCAAAGGAAGAAGGGTAAATCATCTCCAGATGAAGCCTCCAAGGGTAATATGAGTTGGTCTCCAACTGAAAAGACTTTCTTGGAAGAATTTTAAAAGGATATTAAAAGAGTTAGAATAAAAATGAGGAAAGGAAATGATAGCTTTGGAAAAGGAAACAGAAATTTTCTGAAAAAAAAAAACCCAATTCTTTAAAAAATATAATTGGTGAAATGAAAAAAACCATAATGAAGAAAACCACTTCTTCAAAAATAATTTGGTGAAATGGAAAAAGAAAATTTCTTTGAAAAAAGAATTGATGAAATGGAAAAAAATCCAAAGAACAAAACAATTCATTTAAAAGTTTAATTGACCAAGTGTAAAGGGAGGTTTTAAATAAAAGCTAAATGAAGAAATTAAATCACTAAAAGTTAGAATTGAATAAATGAAAGTGAATAACTCAATGAGACATCAAGAATCAGTCAAACAAAACAAAAAAATGAAAAAAATAGATGGAAATGTAAAACATCTCATTGAAAACACCACTGATCTGGAAAATAAATGCAGCAGAGACAAACTAAGAATCATTGTAGTATCTGAAAAACATGACTTAAAAAGAGCTTAGACAGTATCTCTCAAGAAATCATCAAGTAAAACTGCCCTGATATCCTAGAACCAAATGGTAAAATAGCCTTTGAAAGAATCTACCAATCACCTTCTGAAAGAGACCCCAAAATGAAAACTCCCAAGGAATATTGTAGCTAAATTTAAAAATTATCAGATCAAGGAGAAAATACTGCAAGCAGCCAGAAAGAAACAATTTAAATATTGAGGAGCCAAAACCAGGACTACCCAAGATCTAGCAGCTTCCACTTTAAAGGACCAAAGGGCCTAGAATATTATTCCAGAGAGAAAAGGAGCTTGAACTGCAGCTAAGAATCAACTATCCAGCAAAACTAAGAATTTTCTTTCAAGTAAAAAGATGGACAGTCAATGAAATAGGGAATTTTCAATTATTTTTGATAAAAAGACCAGAGCTAGACAAAAAATTTAATCTTCATAAACAAAACTCAAGAGAAGAACAAAAGTGTAAATAGGGAATATATATATATATATGTTTTTAAAGGTTAAAATGTTGAAATTCCACACATATAGGAAAATGTTATGTTCAACTTTTAAGAACTATATAATTATTAGGGATATAGTTAGAAAATGAAAAATGGACTCACCACTAATGAAGAGGAAATTAAAGCAATAATTAGGAGCCATTTTGCCCAAATGTATGCAATAAATCTGACAATCTAAATGAAGTGGATGAATGTTTATAAAAATATAGATTTCCCAGATTAGCAGAGGAGGAAATGCATTACTTAAATAGTCTCAGCTTAGAAAAAGAAATTAAGCAAGCTATTAATGAATTTCCTAAGAAAACAATGTCCAGGACCAGATGTTCTACCAAATATTTAAAGAACAATTAATTCCATTATTATGCAAATGATTTGAAAAATAGAGAAAATAAATAAGTCCTACCAATTTTCTTTTTATCATACAAATATGGTGCTGATACCTAAACTAGAAAGGGTCAAAAAAGAGAAAGAAAATTATACACCAATTTCCCTAATGAAAATTGATGCAAAAATCTTAAATAAAATATCAGCAAAGAGATTGCAGCAAGTTATCATCAGGATAATATATTATGACCAAGTAGGATTTATCAGGAATGTAGGGCTGGTTCAATATTAGGAAGATTGTTAGCAAACTTGATTATATTAATAACAAAACTAACAGAAATCATATTATCTCAATAGATGCAGAAAAAGCATTTGACAAAATCCAACATCCATTCCTTCTAAAAACACTAGAGAGCATAGGAACAAATAGAGTTTAAAAAAGTGATTAGTAACATCTATCTAAAACCATCAGAAAGCATCATATGCAATGGGAATAAACTAGAAGCAGTCCCAATAAAATCAGGAGTGAAACAAGGTTGACCACCATCACCATTACTATTCAATATTGTTTTGGAAATGTTACCTTTAACAATAAGAAAAGAAAAAGAAATTAAAGAAATAACAGCAGGCAATGAGGAAACAAAATTATTACTTTTGACAGATGATATGATGATATACTTAGAGAAGCCTAGATAATCAATTAAAAAAATTATTAGAAATAATTAACAACTTTAGCAAAGTTGCAGGAAACAGAATATATCCACATTAATCATCACCATTTCTAGATGTTACCAGCAAAGTCTAGCAACAAGAGATACAAAAAGAAATTCAATTTAAAATAATTATAGATAATATAAAATATTTGGAAGTCTACCTCCTGAGACAAAGTTAAGATCTATATGAACACAATTACAAAACACTATTCACACAAATAAAATTAGATCTAAACAATTGGGAGAATATCAAAGGCTCATGGGTAGTTTGAGCTAATATAAGAAAAAATACATCCTATGTAAATTAATGTACTTATTCAGTATCATCCCAATAAAACTGCCAAGAAACTGCTTTAGCTGGAAGAAATAATAACAAAATTCACCTGGAAGAATAAAATGTCAAGAATTTCAAGATAATTGCAATCTAGTGTTTGATAAAACCAAAGACCCCATAAAACTCAGTATTTGACAAAAATTTCTGGGAAAATTGGTAAATAGTATGGCAGAAACTAGGCATTGACCAACACCAAAAACCCTTTATCAAGATAAAGTTGAAATGTATTTGTGATTTAGACATAAATAGTGATACTACTAAAGGCAAAGTAGAAAAACAAGACATAGTCTACATCTTAGATTTGTAGATAAGGAAGGAATTTATGGCCAAAGAAGAACTAGAAGACAATATATAATGCAAAATGGATAATTTTAATTTTATTAAATTAAGAAAAATTAAAAACATAAAGCAGAGAAGATTAGAAAGGAAGCGGAAAACTGGGGGGGGGGGGGTCGATATCCAAGAGTTCTTGTAAAGGCCTCATTTCTAAAATATATAGACAAGAAATTCAAATTTATAAGAATACGAGCCATTCTCCAATTGATAAACAGTCAAGGGATGTGATGAGACAATTTTCAGATGAAGAAATTAAAACCATTTCTGATCATATAAAAAATGCTCTAGATAACTATTGATCAGAGATATGCAAATTAAGACAACTCTGAGCTACTATTATATACCTCTCAAATTGGCTAATTAGACAGAAAACGAAAATGATAAATGTTGGAGCAGATGTGAGAAAACTGGGATATTAATACATTGTTAGTGGAGTTGTGAACTGATTCAACCATTCTGGAGAGCAAATTAGAACTATGTCCAATGGGCTATCAAAGTGTGCATATTCTTTGATCCAGCAGTGTTTCTACTGCATCTGTATTCCAAAAAAGATCATAAGAAAGTAAAAAGGACCCTCATGTACAAAAATGTTTGCAGCAGCCCTTTGTGTGGTGGCAAGAAAATGGAAACTGAGTGGATGACTATCAATTGAGGAATGGCTGAATAAGTTATGGTATGTATAGTATGTATGTATGTTATGGTATATTATTGTTCTATAAGAAATGATCAGCAGGATAATTTTAGAAAGGCCTTCAGAGAATTAGATGAACTGATACTGAGTAAAGTGAGTAGAACCAAGAGAACATTGAACACTCTCAACAAGATTATGTTATGATCAACTTTGACAGACATGGCTCTTTTCAGCAATGAGGTAATTCGGGCCACTTTCAATGGACTTTAATGGAGAGAGCCATCTGCATCCAGAAAGAAGAGTGTGGGGACTAAATGTGGATCACAGCATAGTATTTGCAGTTTTTGTTCTTGTTTGCTTGATTTTTTTTCTTTCTTTCTCATTTTCCCTTTTTGATCTGTTTTTCTTGTGCAGCATGATAAATGTGGGAATATTTATAGAAGAATTGCACATGTTTAACATCTATTGGATTGTCTACTGTCTGAGGGAAGGGAGAAGGGAGGGAAAAACCTTGGAACACAGACTTCACAGAGGTGAATTTTGAAACCATCTTTGCATGTACTTTGAAAATAAAAAGTTATTATTTTAAAAAGAAACAAAAAAATCCCAAAAGAATGAAAAAATAGAAGAAAATGAAATATCTCTTTGGAAAAACACATGATCTGAAAAATAAAGGAGAGTTAATTTTAAAGTTATTAGACTACCTGAAAACCATATCAGAAAAAAAAAAGAGCCTACTCATCATCTTTCAAGAAATTATCAAGTAAAACTGCCCTAATGTTCTAGAACTAGAGAGTAAAATAGAAAACAAGAGTACTGATTACTTCCTGAAAGAGATCCCCAAATAAAAATTCCCAATAATATTATAGCCAAATTTCAGAATTCCTTAAGTGAATGATAAAATATTTCAAGCAGCCAGAAAGGAACAATTCAAATGTGCTAAACACGTGATTTAGCAGTTTCTGAATTAAATAATTGGAGGGCTTGGAATATGATATTCTGAAAGGCAAAAGAGTTAAGTTTATTACCAAGAATCACTAACACAGCAAAATGAATATTCATTGAAATGGAGGACTTTTGCTCATTCTTCATAAGACTAGAGCTGAATAGAAAATTTGATTGTCAAACACAAGAGTCAAGAAAAACATAACCGAGTCAACAGAAATGGAAATCATAAAGGCTAAAATGTTTAGATTCTTACATTGAAAATTATACTTGTTAACTTCTCATTTTTCATTATTAGAGTAATTAGAAGGAATATGTGGTGTCTGTGTAGACACACAAATACACACACACGGGGGTAGGGAGAGAGAAACAGAGAAAGATCACAGACAGAGACAGACAGAAGGAGAAAGAGAAAAATGGAGACAGAGAAAGAGGTGTGAGTTGAATATGAAGGGATCAAATCTACAAAAATAAAACAAAGTGGTTAGAAATGCACTAGGAGAAAGAGAAGGGAAGGCTGAATAGGATAAATTATGTCTTACAAAATAGGCAAGAAAAAGTTTTTTACCGCGAAGGGATAGCTGGGGGAGATGGTAGGGAATATTTGGATCTTTCTCTCATAAGAATTGGCTCAAAGAAGGAATAACTTACATACACAATTGGATATAGAAATCTATATTATCGTGCAGAAAAGTAAAAGGGGAAAGAAATAAAAGAAGAAAGAGGATTATAGAAGTTAAATTTTAAGTTTTATCCCTCAAAGACTGAGCTAGTATAAGAAAGAATATGTTTCTGAGATATTTCAGAGAAAGTATTTTTACCTTTTTTCTTCTCATATTATGAAGTAAACACTTTATAAACCACCAGATATGAAATTAGATTACTAGTGGCAGCTCCTATTAATAGATGGAACTACAGCCAACTACCCATAACTTAACAGTCACTTCTCTATTATGTCTGTAGAGAAAAGATACCTACAGATCCTTCAGGGTATTCTTAAACTCTGACTAAGTCAATAAACATTTTTTAAGCACTTACTATGTTCCAGGCACTGTGCTAAGCACTGAAGACATAAAGAAAGAAAAAGAAAAAGAAATATGAGTTATGCCTGTGTTCAAAGAGCTTACAATCTAATGAGAAAGGACAACACACAAAAGGAAAAGGACTTAAACAGGTTGGGGAGGAAGGAAAGGGACTTGATGGAGAAAGCTATCCTGAAGTTTGGAACTCATGGACCCATCCTTCAGTCAAAAAGTCTAATCTGATAATCAGAAGATATGAATGAAATGTGAATACCAAGGGTGCTTCAGTATGAGATTTTTCTAATGATGAGGTTCATTGTTCTTGTTATGATGGGAAGGTCCAAAGAAGACCAAATCAGTGCAACGAGTGGGGACTGAAAAAACCCTGAAGAAAATTACAACTATCTTGAATCTGAGAGAGAAGACCAGAATATGCATATTACATACATATATACACATTATCTTCCCCTGTCAATCTTTAAATTCTTTAAGGGAGGGGGCAGTAAGAACTGTTCCACTTTTGTTTTTTATCTGCCATGCCTAACACAGTGTCTGATTCTGAGTAGATGCTTAATAAATCTTTCATGATTGATTGATTTGTGACAGTGCTAGAGGTGAAGGTCACTTTTATAACTGCTTTTTCAATAAGTCTATCTTGCTGCCTAAGCAAAATGTCTAAAAGATTGGAAGCATTGGCTCCATGTAAACTTCCAGCAGTATCCCAACCATGACCTCACTCTCTGACCATCTCCACTGCACTATAAACTAGGACTCCATTTGTGGCTCCTCCTCTCTGAACCACAGATGAGTCTTTTACCTTACCTATCTAGGAATCAAGTGCAGCAAGGATAGAGTATCAAGTCAGGAGTCAGAAAGCTGAGTTCAAATCTGGCACATATTGTTAGTTTACTTGCTGGGTGATAACAGACAACTTATTATTTGCCTTAGTTTCTTTATCTTTCAAATGAGCTAGAAAATGAGGTGGCAAACTACAGCAGTATTTTTCCCAAGAAAACTCCAAATAGGGCCATGAAGAGTCAGGTACTATTGAAATAACTAAACAGTAGAACAACAAAACCAAGAATCAGACTGTCATGTACCTTCATGCTGTTTTCTCACCTGCTTCTCCCCTCTAATATGCCCCTGTGTTATCTTTTCCCATTACAAAGTAAGCTCTTTGAGGGAGTTAATGCTTTGTTTGCTCTTATATGTATTCCTACTATTGGGTACTATTCCTTTCACATTTTCTGTTTGTATCTATCTATCTATCTATCTATCTATCTATCTATCTATCTATCTCCTGACTTCTTCAAGCAAGTATTCTGTTGGCCTTCCATCCCCAGCAATGTTATTTTCTAAGTCAATACTGTGAAAATATATATTGAGCTTCTGTCTGAAGCCCAAAATCTGGGGACAACCCAAGTAGGAAACACACACACACACACACTGTGTTAATAAAAAAATATTTAAAGAGGAAATTGGCTACAAGTAGTACCAGAATGTTTCTAGCACAAATAATCATCCTTAAGTGCTCCAGAAAGATCCTAACTGGATATACTTGTGTGTTATGCTATCCAATGCTCACAAATAATTCAAGTTTGCTGAGTAAAAAGAGATACTTGACTGGTACTGCAGAACATCCACTTCATATACATTAAATTTAGATATTTAATAGAACTCCTTAATTTCAAAGATTACAAAATTAATATCTATATAGATTTGTATAGGAAAAGTAAGTAATACGAGTAAGTAGCAGTCAGAATTTGAACTCAGCTCCCTTGATTATAAAAATTATTTTTTCACTAAATGATGCTTTTAAATATGTTTTAAATTAATTCAAACTAAATTTTAATTGTCCTTTATAAATTTCCATTTTTTAAAAGAAAGTACTCCTTTTCCCCCCAATTGTCTGAAATCCATAGAAAGCAAATTTAATGTTAATAAAAGAGAATGCTGTACTTTTCAAAATGTCCACGAGAGGGCAGTGGACACAATTTAAGTAAAGAAGCTATTCCAAAAACGGTAAAAAAAAATCCTTAAGTAAAACAGAAAGTTGAAATTCTTTATGACAAAGATAAAGTTTATATACATAGACACGCATACATATATACACCCATATATGTGCATTTATTTATGCATGCACATACACATACATACACATGTGTATGTTGAAAGAGAACAATGTGTATTAACTCCCAAGAAGATTTTTGGAGTTCAGGCTTTTCTGAATTTTGAGACAATCATCTACTCTTTTTCACAATTAAAAAAAAAGGGGCTTTACTAATAATGAACTTGCCTACTTAGGTTCACATATCTGGAAAAATCATTCTCCCAAGGATAGTGTTTATTCAAATATGACAAAAGTCTTTTGATTACTTTTAGGAGAGTTCAACTGTAATCTGTTAGATGAAAACAAAATCTATATACTTGTATACATTGATTTGTAAGAATAGGAAGAAAAAAAAAACAAAAACACACCATTTTTCCATAAAGAGTTGTGTATATTGATAGATGCTTTTAAAATGTTGTTTTCTCCTCCTTTTAAATCCACTAAATATAAATGCAGAAACAAAGAAATGCACAAACCTAAATAAAGCGGCGCAGGTGTACCTTGCAATCAGTGTAAAAATAACTCTGTGAGAGGCCTTGAACCTTTGTCCCTGTTATTTTATTCTGCTGCTCAGTGTGCAGTCACTAGACCACCACACAGCAGGTATAAAAGGAGAAATTACGAGAGCTGTTGAATGCTCACTTCATTTTCACAGTGGTTTGGCACAAAGTTATTATTTAATATTTATCGCTGGTGTTTCTGCAATTGTCAAACACTGCGGAAAAAGCTCAATGTTCAGTGACCCTCATGATTCCGACTGTGAGGTGGTCTGGTGTTAGTATGCTGGCCTGTAATACAAAACATATGGAGAAACTGGCATATAATCCACCATGGCACTAAGGCAGGCCAGCTGTATTTATCAACACAGAAGAACTATTTCATTTCTAAAACATCTTCTATTTTTTTAACTGGAAGGATGTGTTTAAAGTAGAAAATGCAAACACTGAGTTGAGTAGGTATATTAAAAAAGAAAAAAAATCCTTTAAGTGTAGATAAAAGGCAGACCTCATCTCTTCCTCTCCCTTCTCCCCCCCAAAAGAGATGTTACACTGCAAGCCAAGTACTGCTTGGAAAATATGACTAGCAGAATAAATGCAGATATTCAATGAAAAATCAGTCCTAATTTTTCTAGGTTTTTTTTTCCCTAGGAGGACACATAGTATATATCAATCTAATCTTTCCTGATAACTAATGAAATATGTGTTTAAATGATTATTTCAACAACCATATTGTGAATGCTGTGTAGGATGGATTTAAGAGCAAAATCAAGGAAACATTTTAAATTTTTGTCTAACCACATATGAACACAAAGGATAAAGAGTATCCCAAAATTTTAAAGGCATTTTTAAGCCATCAGGAAATTACTCACAGCATGGAAAATCCCTCCACTAATATTGTTCAGTGGTTATAACTTGCAGTCTTTGAGAACAGATTGTGGAAGAGAGATTATAAGTAACTTGTGATCTTTGTGATATTGTTCAGTCATTTTTCAGTCATGTCTGACTCTTCATGACACCCTTTGGGGTTTTCTTGGCAAAGATAATGGAATGGTTTGCCATTTCCTCTCCATCTTATTTTCCAGATGAAGAAACTGAATCAAATAGGGTTAAGTGACTTGTCCAAAAGTGTCTGAGGCTTGATATGAACTCACAAAGAGGACTCTTTGACTCTAGGCCGAATACTCTGTCATCTGCAGCACCTAGCTGCCCCAGACTGATAATACCTTCCTGTAATTCTACATTAACAAAATTCCACATTTAGAAATATATGTGTGTGTATATGTTTATAATACATTCCTTTAATTTTCCATTTACAAGTTTCTTCAATGCATTGTCTTCTTTGGTCTTTATAACAATCTTATGAAGCACTGACAACAAATATTATCTTCCCCTTTTACAGAGGAAGAAACGGAGGTTTGAAGAAGGTGAATTTCTCACAGTCACAGATAGGAGTTACTGAGATTAGAATCTAGCTAATCCTGACTTCAACATCTATTCACACCACCATATTTCCTTTAGGTATACTTTGCTAAGGAAATGTATATCTACAGAGAACACAGGGATTTAAAGGATCACTCTTAAGAAAATGTTCAGATTCTGTGGTTAGTTGTGTAAAAGGATCTCATTTAATTGTGGTAATCTTGGGAGTTCACTAATTGACATCTTAAATTTCTGAAGATCAAATTGGTAAGTTTTTGCAAAAATTATGTGAAGTTAGTGCAAAGAAAAAGTAAAGGAATGCATAAAATGAAATTTTACAAGGCTACAAAAAATGTAGTGTTATATTGATGGTGAGCATATTTTCATTAAAAACATGAATTCTGATGTATAATGGCTTAGAATTCTGTTTTGTTGCTAGAACAGTATGTGAATATTGAGGATAAAGAAATAGACACATTTATTATTTTTATTATTACTTAAATTTTAAGGTTCCTATTCCAAATTTTATAGAAATATGAATAAAGTTAATCATGATATACAAACTATCTGTTCCTTATTTAACTCTATATAACTTACAGCATCCAACACAGTACATTAAATGTAATATACATTTCATTAATTTATGCTTTCAAATCATACACCTAGAATTGGGAGACGTTTCAGGAACCAACTAGTGATAATCCAACCTATATCAACAGGATCTAAGTCCATGGTGCTAACACCATATCTTATATATAATCTGCATTTTATTAAATGCTTTATTAAAACCACATTATTGATGTGGTGCAAGTATCACTACGGAGACAAATCAACATGCTTGCAGGTTTTCTCTCAGAATAGCTTTCAAAGTTCAAATGATGTCAGAAATACATCTCCCTGTCTCCCACACCACCCCTGGTAGTTGGAACTCCTGCAGCTCTTAGTAACTGGTGTGGATTTTCTCTTTTAGAGATAAAGCATTGGGGTGAGGAAAGAAGGGTATATAAAGGATAAGAAACCATATGGATGGTGCCTTATACTAGAGTCTACCCCCATCACCTTTTTCCACTCTTGGTTTTGGATTCATTCCTCTGTCATTCCTGTGAATTGTCCATCTTATTCTATTTTTTTAAAAATAGAATTTTGATATCTTCTCTTTTGCACTGCCTAAATTTCTCCCTAAAACCTTCATTAATCCCATCATAATGGTCTCTTTGAGAGTGATTTAAAAGATTAAAAAAATACTGTAAAAAAAAAAGTAAAAAAATGGAGGAAGAGAATTTAAAAATAAAGTTATGGATATATGAATATACAAGGAAACACACACACACACACACACACACACACACACATACACATATATATATTTGTATATTGACAATATTAGCCATGCTCCATACCTGTGAACTTCTCATCTCTGCAAAGGAGATGAGAGTATGGGTTTCTTATATCTTAACTTTAGGACCAGGATTTTTTTGGTAATTTTACACTCTTTTTTCTTTTCATTTACTTTGTTGTAGTCATTATTGTTTTCATGACTCTCTTTACGTCATTTTGCACCATTTTACATAAATCTTCATGCAAATAAAGGCTTTTCCACATTCATCATTTTCATTATTTCATATGGGAAATAAGGGAACAATCTTTTTTCACATTTAGTGAACCTACTATAATGCCAGGTATTGTGATAAATGCTTTATAAATATCGCATTTGATCCTCACAACAATATTGTTATTTTATTATCTCCATTTTAAAGTTGAGGAAATCAAAACAATAAATTAAGTGACTTGCTCTAAATTATACAGCTAATAAGTATCTGAGATCAGAGTTAAAATTGTCTTCTTGATTCTAGATCTGTATTTTATCCACTGTACTACCTAAATTGTGATACAATAATGCTACATTAAATTCATCTGCTATAATTTGCTTAGCCATTCCCAAATTGCTGGGCATCTATATTGTTTCGAGAGCTTTGCTATCAGAAAAATTGCTGCTATCAATATTTGGTGAATAGGGAACATTTATTTCTGTTGATGACTACCTTGGTCATAGGCCTAGCAACTGAATCACTAGATCAAAAAAAAAAATGAAGATTTTCTCCAATTTATTTAAATAATTCCAAATTTCTGCCTTCCATTTCAACTGATGGGAATCAAAAGACTTGTGCCTGTGGTTCTATCACCCATCATCATTATTCTCCCTTCCACCTCCCATCACTCACCTCCCAATTAGATTCTATAGAGAAAGATAAAATCTAGTTCCACTGCTATATTTTGTGGGAAAAATAAAAGTAATCTTAGGCTCTTCTGGATATTTTTATTAGGTGGGTACCACCAAGAGTGAGTACTCTTGAAGTGAAAAACAAAATGGGGTTATCAGAGATTTGATTAGAAATATACATACAAGCCCTGGAGTAGGTGAAAAAATGAAATAAAAGATAGTTTCTTTCTATCTCAGACTCTTCTGAGAAGAAGTGAAATATATATCTGTATGTCCTTGCATGTAGTACTATAACTAAAAATTCTGGTACCTAGATCAAATTGTGGTGGGGGTAAGGGGATGGCATAGAGGATAGTGCCAAAAGACATACAATTGTTCCAGAAGATGGGCAGCCCATTTTCTGTGACATTTGAACTTGTCCCTTTAGATATTAATTAAAAAAAAGCTCCTAATGAAAAATGTGCTAAAATGAATACTAATTATTAATTAATACCATATAAATAATAATAATAATGAATAATACATAAAATGAGATAATATTTATAAAATGTTTATCACATGCCTGGCACATAACTTAATAAGTGGTTGTTCCTTTTCCTTGTCCCTCCACCTCCCAAATGTCATTTTGGACCAAAGGAGAACAGAAAAAGTGGAGGAAGGGTCATTCCTAGGAAGAGGAACTAGTTTCCCAGAAGTTAATAAGTTTCCCAGAAGTTAATAATTTGAAACTTTGGCACAAAGTTTGGCACAAAACCCCATTTGCTCTATCATGGATATGGGTATCTTATTTTTTTCATTCAGTAGTATAAAGGGGTATCCGTTGGAGGGAAAAACAGGAAGAAACAGGTAAGGCCATCTCAATAGTTGATTACAGTGACTAAAAAGATGTGCAGAAAAACCCCTGACTTTGGAGCATTAAACCTGGGATTTTGTTGATAATTGTGTGATTTTAGGAAAGTCATCTGACATTTCTGGACATCAGATTTTTTCTTATCTGCTAAGGTAGGGGAATGGATATGATAATCTCTCTATAAATATTTTGGTATGAAATTCTATGTCCTTATAACCACTAAACCACACAGCTAAGGCAAATACACTATATTATAGGTTGCCATTACAAGTTGGGCAAAAGATATTATTTCAGGTACTATGGATGAATGGCTTATTTTATAGGTTCAAGGGACCTGAAATATAATTGTTTAACCTTGAAATGTTTGAGTGCATTGTAGGTACGTTTTCCTCTTCCTCCTTCTTCTTCTCTTCCTCCTCCTCCTCCTCCTCTTTCTTCTTCTTCTTCTTCCTTCCTCCTCCTCCTCCTCTTCCTCCTTCTCTTCTCCTCCTTCTCCTCCTCTTCTTCTTCCATCTCTTCTTCCTCCTCCTCCTCCTCCTCCTTCTTTTTCTTGTTGTTGTTGTTCTTCCTCCTCCTCCTCCTCTTCTTCTTCTTCTTCTTCTTCTTCTTCTTCTTCTTCTTCTTCTTCTTCTTCTTCTTCTTCTTCTTCTTCTTTCTTCCTCCTTCTTTTCCTTGTTTCTGAGTCTTTCTCTTAATTCCTCATTGTTACTTTGACAATTAAGTAATCTGGTAGACAGAGTGCTGAATCTAACCTTAGATATTTAGTACCTATGTGACTCTGGGCAAGTCTCTTAAACTCTATTCTTGTTTCCTCAAGTCTTAATTAGAATCATAGTAATGTCTACTTTGTATTATATAAATTTATAACCATGGTGGGAATGTACCACTGTGGGGACTTGTGAATTATACAGATTTAATTATCTTTTAAAAGGGAATATTAACTGATGTAAAAATAGTTGGTATTAAATAGC
Organism: Antechinus flavipes; assembly: GCF_016432865.1. Lineage (NCBI taxonomy): Eukaryota > Metazoa > Chordata > Mammalia > Dasyuromorphia > Dasyuridae > Antechinus > Antechinus flavipes. The sequence continues at coordinate 531,972,780 of NC_067398.1, forward strand.
CACTTAAATGCATTTTTTGCACTGGCACATATAAAATCCAGAAGAAAGTAGTCTCAAACTTAGAAGATATTTGGCAAAGATTTTAATCATAGCTCCTAGAAATTATTGTGATATAGGCTCCAAGCTGTTCCCCTAGGTGCTGTGTGCTTTGTTGTTGGGTTACTGCAGAGCCTTCAGTCTGTCTTCCTTCACTGTCGTCCAGTCTGTCCTTTCATATTAATCTTATTGCAATCACTATTTATTAATGTTCTAAGGCTGATGTTAGAGTACTACCTCAGTTTCTTGAGACTCAACAAAATTCAGAAGGTCTTTTTCTGGAGAGAGAAACCTAATACAAAGATCAGGAATCTAGTACTTCCCTCTGCTCACCTCCACCAGGACCCAAAGTTCTTTCTCTTGATTTAGCCTCAAGGTTCTCTGCTCTATCTTTCCTTAGGGCCCAAATTGGCTTGATAATTTATAGATTATTCATAGGCTGTGACCAAGTTTTCTTTACATGATCTGAACACATTTCCTGAGCAATATCACTATAACTAATCAAAATTTTTTCCACATATAATCTCAAATCTATGAATGGGAAATTCAGTAAAGAAGAGTTCTCAACTGGTCAAGACATTTAGACCATCATCTTGACTATTATGTAAAGGTAGTGGTGTGATCTGATTGAATTATTTAGCCAGATCCAATCTTCAGATGTGTATGTATGTGTGTGTATATATATGTATACACATACACACACATATACACATATTTTTCTTTCCTTCTTATTTGAATGAAAGCTATTTGAGGGCAGACAGAGTTCCATTTTTAAACCGTATTGCCAGAGTTTAGCACAGACTTTCACTTGTTAATTGATGCAAGCCCTGATTTCTCTCTTTGTCACTACACATATGACATCTAACCACTTTCTATGTGATTTATAGACTTTTAAAGTAGTACAAATCTTCTCCCACGCCTGAAATCCCATGATTCAGATGGATGTAGGAAAGAAGACAGTTTATAAGTGATCAAAATGAGATTCATTCAATCAGAAGCCTCATGGTTCTAGCAATTACTTATTTATAGGATTTTATTTCATTCATAAGAATTTCTATTTGCCAATCCTTTTCAAATCATTATAGAATATACATCATGCTTCAAAAAACTTGTTAGAGAAAGATGAAGGCTCTTCCAACATGATTCATAAAACAATGTGTATTAAAAATAAATAAAAATTAAAACACTTTTTAAAAAGAGAAAGATGAAGGTCAATTGCTATTTATGTCCCCAACACAAATAGCTAATTAAGAACAATGTTGTATGAGAAGCAGACACTGATGTCTCTTCCTGTCACTGCATGTATGGCACATAGTAACTCACTACAAGATATGGAGGCTTCTACAATACCTAGTCACAGTAAGGGCAAATAAAATTTGAGCTCAATTTCTTGTGCTCAACTTGTCTTAAGTTTATGTTTTCTCTAGCTCTCTAACATTACATTATATATCTTTTTCTACCTCTGTATAGATAATTTGGGCTAGAAAGCACAAACCCTGATTAGCCTTATTTGTTTTACTCTGACAATTATTTTAAATTGGTTGTTGAACATTTCTTTTTCAATGAGAATTGCTTACTGTGGGCAAAAAAAAGACAATATACGGTATCATACTGTCTATTTGTAGCAAAAGGAAATCACCCAAGAGTAGCAGAAAAGATTAATATCTAAATTGTTGATAAATGGTTAATCCTTTAAGCTCCAGAGCACTAGAAAACATGGGATCTAAAGTGTTTACTTCCTCCTTCAGTGGCACATTGGAAGCCTGGCTGTGATATCAGGAGAAAATGGAGACGATCCAGGGTGCTCATTCACTGTGTAACTCAATTCACATTATCCATTATGTGAATGAGATGTGAAAAATAATTTCCTGTATTTCTAAGGTCTTGCTGCACTAAGTGGATCACTGGCTCTTGCCCATGGAAAATAATAAAAAGCAACACTGCCCATGCTGATACCTTCAGCAAAGATTGTCCTAGGCAGCCCCACAAAAAGCTCACAGGGAGCAGCTCAGATATGAATCATTGTGAAGTCATTGCTCAGCCTCATCAAAACAGAATTTAATGAGTCCTAGTTTGATATTGTGTTTTAAGCTGTAGCTTTTAGCTCTTCAGAATTATGCCCACTAATTAGAGGTAGGTGATCAACACAATTATCTTTCAGCTATAAATTACAATACATATTCATAGCTACATGAATTTCATTTTCTATGAAATCGCCCTTATGAAAACAGTAATAGTTGGTATGTCATTAGAGGCATATCAGCAATTAATCCTCCAAATGATCAATGAGGAGAATGTCCTTTTCCCTCCATCTCTGGTTTATTTATGTGTTCCCATTAATTATGCCTAATTTTCTGTTGGCACTTCTCTTCTTAATGTAATTCAATTTAAGCATATCTTTCTAGAGACTTATTAATAGGTAGGGTCATTTATATTGTGTAGCACAAATATTTTATAATCCACTAATCTTGACAAAAAGGCAATGCCTTCCTAATAAAAAATGTATGAGGAGTAATGGTTCCCTATTAATAACTTATTAGGTCAGATCACACAGTTTGAAGTGTCTATTACACTTTAATTTTATCAGATTTCTTCCTTTGGAACCTCTAACTCTTTCTTTATCTTTTGATTGGGATTATTTTTAGACCACCCCTAGATCAGTGACCCAAAGCCCTGCTCTGTGGTTCTCTTCCTTCCAGGGATAGGTAAAGACACATGGGTTTGATTCTCCAGAGAAATTAGTAATTCTTTTATTTCCTATAACACCCTCTTGTATTTCTTCCTTGAGGATCCATTGTTTTATGGGATATTTTAATTCCCTCTAAATACATAGATAATACCATGTAGCAACATCTTTGCAAAATGGGCTATCAAATATGCATTCAGCTAGTATTTGTAAATACAATTCTTCAAAGTGAAAATTGGGTAAAGGAAGAGGAAATGTAGTCAGTTCTGTTACCTCTATAGCAGGTTGTTCTTTCTCCCACTTCTCCAGTTTAATACTGGTTGAATTATGATGAACTTACTAAGTTTCTGAAAGAAGTTTTGTGGAAAATACTATGAAAAGGAAAAGGAAAAATAACAGTGGAATTCAGAGAACAAAAGAAATAGTGACTTTTCTCAGGGAATTTTCCATTCTCAATTGGGCAAGAATATATATATATATATTCCAATACAAGTAGCCTCTCTACAAGCCTCTCTATAACCTTTATGAATCAATCAGTTAATTTCTCTATACCTTAACTGAATAAAATGATCGATTTGAACTAGGACACTCATGTATACCTGCTATTTATTAATTAGTTACTGTTATAAAGAACTTACTGAATTGGTTATTAAGGATACAAAAATGAAAAAGGAAGCTACACTGTATTAGATGATGGCAAATTATGTAACCTGTATATATTACCTGAATATACTAAAATGTAAGGGATGATTGGAGGTGGAGGGAAGACATCTGGTTTTAGTGTAATAAAAAATGTTATTAAAGCAAGAATATTTTTCATTTGGGGAATCAGAGAAAGGATCATGAAAAAAAAAAAAAAGAAAAACCATGGACATTCCTTCAAGGAAGAGAGGAATTTAGAATTCATTTACGTAGTAGTAGGTACATTCTGAGCACAGGAACAGAGGCAGAGGAAACGCATACTGAGTTTTAGAAGGCATAATTATCCAATTTGGCTAGAAAGTAGAGAGTATGAAAAGAGGGAATATGAGATAAAGGATATAAGATAGACTACAGTGAACTTTAAATTCTGAGATTTCTTTTTTTTCCCTACAAGCCATTGGGAGCCAATTCAATGGGAGCCATTGAATGCTTTTAAACACCTGAATGGCATAGACAAACCACTATTTCAGGTATGTTATATTGTCAACTGAATAAAGGATGGGGTAAAGAAAGAATAAAGTAAAGTTGGAGAGATAGACCTGTTAGAAGTATGCAAGGAGGAAAGGATAAAAAGATGACCATGAAAGGGAGAGAATAAATGTGAGATGATGTGAAAATAGTATGTGGATTTAAGTAAAGTGAAAGAGAGAGAGAGAGAGAGAGAGAGAGAGAGAGAGAGAGAGAGAGAGAGAGAGAGAGAGAGTAGGATAAGAAGGAAAAAGATGAGAATAGTACTTAGAATTCTGGAGGTGGAGTAAGGAAGAATAGGGTTCAGTTCAAATCTGTCCACTGATGCTTATTAGTAATGGGACTGAGGAAAGTTGCTTCCTAAGTTTTTAGTTTTCTCACCTGCAAAATGGGAATAATACCTGTGGTACCTTCATCATGGAATTGTTTTTAGAGCCAAATAATATCATTTATATAAATTGCTTTCCAAGTTTTAAAGCATAATGTACATAAAATATATTTTTAATCATAGTATTCTTCCTTAAGGAAGAGAATTCTTGGTTTTATTTTTCAGGAAGTAAACATTGTGAAAATGATAAAGAGAATTTCCAAAATGGAAGGAGTGGCTGAACAAAGATACAAAGACAGAAATAGATAGGTTACACATAGGGTGATAGTGTGAAGTTGCTTTCTACTAGAACAAAGAGGACTAAACTAAGAGATAGTGAAAAATGAATTGAAAAACTATGAGAGATACAAGTGATGGGTAGTCACAATTGATAGGCAGAGGAGTTTAAATATGATACTATAGAATTTAAGGAAATTTTAGATTTTCAAGCAGGAGACTGACAAGCTGAAAATAAGTATTATTTTGCATATGTATATGTATAATGATTGGCTAAAAATGGGAAACAGAAAACTATTTTCTAAAAAGGAGATGATTGGACTCAAATGATGAGAAAGAATCAAGAATCATGTGAAGTAGGAATCAGTGGTAGTTGTGATTACTATGAATATACGAGGTTATTGATTAATTTTTTTTAATATGTAGATGCATACATATTTGTGTGTACATTTAAATATGCCTATGGCAGTTCTCCTTTCTATTGTTGTCTTCTATTTTTTCCTGTTTTCCACTTCCAAACACTTAATTTCAAAATTATTTATATAGAGTATTTCTAATATAAGAAGACATGACTTACAAAAAAATGCCTTTTGTATCCATTCATTCATTCAACAGCCCTTTATTATTTCCTATGTACAAAGTAATTTGTTAGGTGGTGAGTTGGATACAATATAATAAGAGGCACCTTCTTGATATTACTAGTAATAGGAGGAAGGAGGTGGATCAAGGAATCTCATCTATCTAAGTGAGTTGAGGTTAAGATGGAAGAAAAAATTCTTCTCATGCGGAGTAAGGGGGAGAAGTTGGGGGAGGGAAGTGAGTGGCCCTTTCCCCACCAGGGTAGCAAGAGAAGGTGAAAAGAAATGTAACGGTGAGGAGGATAGGGAAGAAGTATTCTAAGTGTCCTAATTTTCAGGATCCTTATTTTTTAATAGCTTTTTATTTACAAATTATATGTATGGGTAATTTTACAGCATTGACAATTGCCAAACTTTTTGTTCCAATTTTTCCACTCCTTCCCCCCACCCCTCCCCTAGATGGCAGGATGATCAGTAGATGTTAAATATATTAAAGTATAAATTAGATTCATAATAAGTACACATGAACAAACTGTTATTTTGCTGTACAAAAAGAATCAAACTCTGAAATATTGTAGAATTAGCCTGTGAAGGAAATCCAAAATGCAGGCAGGCAAAAATGTAGGGATTGGAAATTCAATGTAGTTGTTCTTAGTCATCTCCCAGAATTCTTTCGCTGGGTGTAGCTGGTTCAGTTCATTACTGCTCCGTTGGAAATGATTTGGTTCATCTCATTGCTGAAGATGCAGGTCCATCAGAATTGATCATCATATAGTATTGTTGTTGAAATATATAATGATCTCCTGGCTCTGCTCGTTTCACTCAGCATCAGTTTGTGTAAGTCTCTCCAAGACTTTCTGAAATCATCCTGATGATCATTTCTTACAGAACAAAAATATTCCATAATATTCATATACCACAATTTATTCAGCCATTCTCCAATTGATGGGCATCTACTCAGTTTCCAGTTTCTGGCCACTACAAAGAGGGCTGCCAAAATATTCGTGCACATATAGCTCCCTTTCCCTTCTTTATGATCTCTTTGGGATATAAGCCCAGTAATAACACTGCTGGATCAAATGGTATGCACAGTTTGATAACTTTTTGAGCATAGTTCCAAATTGCTTTCCACAATGGTTGGATATATTCACAATTCCACCAACAATGTATTAGTATCCTTGTTTTCCCACATCCCCTCCAACATTCTGCATTATCTTTCCCTGTCATTCTAGCCAGTCTGACAGGTGTGTATTGGTATCTCAGATTTGTTTTAATTTGCATTTTTCTGATTAATTATGACTTGGAGCATCTTTTCATATGGCTAGAAATAGTTTCAATTTCTTTGTCTGAGAATTGTGTGTTCATATCCTTTGACCATTTAACAATTGGAGAATGGCTTGATTTCTTATAAATTAGAGTCAATTCTCTATATATTTTGAAAATGAGTCCTTTATCAGAATCTTTGGTTGTAAAAATATTTTCCCAGTTTATTGCTTCCCTTCTAATCTTGTCTGCATTAGTTTTGTTTGTATAAAACTTTTCAATTTGATATAATCAAAATTTTCTATTTTGTGATTAGTAATGATCTCTACTTCTTCTTTGGTCATAAATTCCTTTCAGGATCCTTATTGTTAAGAATGCTAATGAATCTAGGCCCCTCCTCCCATTTTTCCTGGACCTTCTATATATATAAGGAACCCTCAAGAAAGTCAGTCTCTTGGACTCTGACTGTACATAAAATTTCATCATTTACCGTCTATGCTATAATTAGCTCTGCTAGTGAAAATATGTAATAGATAGACTAATTTACCTTAGTGTTGCCATTGCAATATAGTAGGTCTTTAGTGAGTGCTTGTAGAGTTTAAATGACAAATAAGCAGAATTTCTACAATTTGGTGTCTCGGGAGCATAAATCCAGCTCAAAACCAATTTGATTTAAATACAACAAATATGAATTTGTGATAAACACCAATGTTTTCCAAATACTGGTTCATCAGCCCACAGAAACTGAAGCAGGTATTCGTGAGTCCACAAAAACTTTGACTGTCTAAAGTTTTTACTCATTAAAGCTAAAAAACCTAAAATTCAAAGTGACTTATCTTTATTCATTTACATCTAAGTAAACATTTTTAAAATGTCGAGTATGTATCTGGCATTAAGTATACAAAGACAGAAGAAAACAGGTTTTGTCCTCAATAAGTTTATATTTGACAGGAAGGAAACAATATTTACATGAGCAAATAAATGCAAAATATATTCAAATTACAGTGTTTGTTAAGGGTATTAGAAATAACAATAGTTAAAATTCATATAGCACTTTAAGATTTGCAAAATATTTTACAAATAATATTTCACTTTATTTTTATAATAACACAACAATACAGGTGCTGTTATCATTTGCCATCATATAGATGGGGAAACTAAGACACACAGTGGTAAAGTCACTTACCCAGAATTACACACTTAGGAAGTGTCTGAGACTGTATCTGAACTTCTTTTCCTGATTTCAGATCTAATGCTATGACCATTGAGTCACTTAAATGCCTTTTTTGTCTTATGTAATCCCTATGTGTCTGTGTACATATATATATGTATAAATATTTTTCTATATTATGTATACTGTATATATCGTGCTTATATATGTATATGTACATATATAAGTATGTGTGTGTGTGTATTCTGGCAAGCAGCATGGAAAATGTACTGAGAAGAAAAACTTTTGAATTTGTCTGTGAGAAGTTAGAGTGTGAGTGATGACCCTTTAAAGAGCATTTTTTACTTTACTGGTGTGGAGAAGTCAGAGTTGAAGAGAAAGTGAGTATAGAGGAAATAGATTCATTGACTATAAACAGTTGCTTCAATTTACTTGGTTTCCCAATCCACCCAAAACAATTTAGCACTTTCCTAATGAATGCTCCTTAAATGTAAACAAACATTCTAAATATTGATAACTCATGACTCTAGTTCTTTGATATTTTTGATATGTGGATATTTAAAAATTAATATGCTCATAGGTAATCTTGATACCAGTGGGATTTGCTCCTTCCATATTCTATTAAAAAATAAAAGGAATACATATTTTTGAAATAAAAATTTTTAAGATGATGACTTAAATTATTCATTTTAAAATCCTAAAATGATTTCCTCAGATTCTGCAAAGTAGATAGAATTTTAATAATTTCTTTGGTGCTTGGGGGTGGTGGAAAAAGAAAGATCTCATATTAACTTTAAGTATTTTTAAATGAATGACTAATCTCAATAAAGGGGATTTGAAACTGAAATTCAGGCCAACTTTTAAATAGAGTGGAATGAAGAGATTCATCATTACCTAAAAATGTCCCTCTTGCACATTAGTGTATATATAATAGCCAAACCTATATGTCTCCATTACAACCTACACAAAATATACTAAATCACTGAGAAATTTGACTTCTATTCCCTAGTGTTTATTATTAAATGAAAAGCTTGTTGTTTAGGCAAGAAAATTGTAGCATTAGCAACAAACCATTCCTTAATCTACCTCAACCCCCTCCAAAGACTAGTGATAGAAAGCTGGCAGTTCTCAAAGTACCATTTTGCTGGAGAGTCCATTGTTTTCCCTTTAATTTGAGAATGCCAAGTCAAAAATGCACACTACAGTCTCTGAGTGATGATGCAGAATGACCCTCCTACCATCCTGTAGGTGGAATAAAAGACCTTTTTTGGTGTTTGCAGCATCAGCAGCTGCAGGCTGATGCATTTGCCTTTCTGTTAAATAGAGGCTGGAGAGTAAAAATAGACTCTGGCATTTATTGGAAGCTTAAGCCCGTTGAAGTTTTACAGATTTAGAAAGTTCACTAATCACTATCAATTAAAAACTCTATCTTGTTGTCTTATGAATTATTCACAATGATGCAACCACAGCAAAGACAGCTAGAAATATTTATTTTGGGCAAGTGCTACCTCAATTAGGAGTGCTGAGACCAAATAACTAAAGGGAAAAAATGAAAATTTATAAAATAAAATATAATAGAAATTTATTTCCTCATGTTTTTATGGGTATACTACATTTGCAATTACTTTATTCAATAACAATGTCGCTTTGATCTCTGACATTTAAAATGCCTCAAATTTCAAAATGGGTGTTTCTTGAAGTTTATTCTTCATAAGAAAAACCTTGAGAAATAAAACAATACATATTCCCAATTATATACATACAGAAATATGCATACATCTGTTTTATATATTTGTACATACATATGTATATTTGATATATATACCTTTGAGTTCACAATTACTCATATATATATAGACAACAAATGTATATTTGTATGCATACCAAATAATTAACAATTAAATTAACAAACCTATTAAAATTGTTTAATTTTTTTTCTTTTAAAAATGAACACATATCAGAATTTAAGCAAGTCCATAAATATATCCACCTTGTTGCTTCCATGTACTATTAATGCTATTCATGAATGTTTTGTGGAGATGCATTATTTATTGGGAATAAAGTAAACCTTTTTCATATATGGAGTTATTAAGCTTTATATGTTTAGTAATCCTTAAATGACAATTAAGCATTATGTCTTTGCTTTAGTTGTATTGTAACTCAACGGACTCCTTTGAGAAAAGATTCAAGGTGAATTTTAAGAGATGGTGGTTAAAATGAAAAGGTGGATATACCTTCATTATATCTGGCCTATAACTGTTACTATTCTCTTAACCTTCATGTGCACACATATCCATGACCCTACTTAAAAAATGGCTCAGAGAAGGAAGAGCAAGAAGTAGAATGCATTCAACAATGATAATAATGCTGTCATTAAAGATTGATGAAGACTTTCAATTAGAAAACATTCCCGATCTGGAGCTGTTTAAACCAGCTCTGCCTACCATGATCTAAAGCTTTGCAATAAAGATAAAAGGTCATTATAATCCATTGAATTCAATCATGACAAGTACATTTACCTGATGGGTACATTATTAAAAACCTAAAAAAACCTTACATTAAAATAACATTACAAGTTGAATTAAATACTCTAGAAAAGAAATTTAGAGTAAAGAAAATCTTATATCACACACTAAGAACAGTTGGACTTTGGTCTCTTTTTCTAGCATGCAAGGAATTATACTTCCAGTTCTTCCTCTGAATCACTAAGCTTGTAACTACTAAATTACTGGTGCCTTGGTTTCCCTAATCAGCACTCAATAAAATAAAATATGTAACATTACAATCAAGGCAAATAGCTGTATTGGATAAGTGATAACAATGTTAATCTAACTCATGAACATAATTTTTAAATGCATTAACATGAACTATATTTTATATATACATATATACAAACATAATCAAATAATATTAATTTCTAAAATAATATATATATATATATATATAAAATCTGTTGACATATTACACTGTAATATAAAGGTGGCACAGACATTTCTAGAAAAACTCAGATTATTCATATTTATTTTCAACATCAAAGGGAAATGATATACATTGATGACATTTCTTCCTATTCAATATGTAAAATGTCCAGAAGTGTTATTTCCTCATGATGGGAAAAGTTTGAGTTTGTCAAACAAGCAAAAAATATTCTGGGTTTATAAGCTAAAAGTGAGTGTTTAAAAATACTTTTCAAGTAAATCTAATTATCAAAATAAGCAAGCTCATTTGTCTCATTCCTAAAATTTAAAATCTATTAATAGGTAACAAAAATCAACAATGTTATGAATAGAATTTTTTTTAATGCTTTAAAGTCAATAGCTTTACATTGAATTTATGGATGCAAATTAAAGGGGAAAAGACTTTTTGCCTACTGAACTTAGAAGGGTGTTGTACCATCTCTTTGGAAATTTGGTCTTTTCTACATTGAGATATATATATATATATAGCTTCCAAGTGGAAGAATATTTCAATGTATAGAATCATAAGATTTCATAACAGCCTTGATCCTAGTAAATATAACAGACTGCCAGGAGCAAGGAAATATCATTGACAAGTCTAGTATTAAGATGATTTTTTTAAAATTAAAGGTAAAACTCCAATTCAAATATTTAGACATTTCAACCCTCGTGAAGGAATTTAAACACCTACCTTTCTCAATATTCAAGCCTCAAGCACCATTTTTAAAAAATGAACTTGGTGGATAATGCTGCTTTATCTCTTAAGAATTATTTTTCAAAGCATATTCTCCAATACAAAAATAACAGATTTGTATTCTAATTAAGAATATTATTGCTATTGTTATCTTGACTCACAGCTTCAATACTAAGTTCCTGCCTGAAGCCATGAGCAATTTAGCTCTGAATACTGAGTTTTTCTAGAAACTCATTTTAGTGTCATTCCAGTAGCACAGTCAACATTTTTTTACAGCTCTTCTGATTGGCTTTGAGCTTTGAATGGATTAAAATTTCAAGGAAATTTTTAAAAGAAAATACTGTCTTAAAACTCCAATATATAAATCTGAAAAATGCCTGCAGCTAAAGGAATGAGTTTTCCCTCTATCACAATTGTTGAAATGTGTGCTTACTGCCCTTACTGCGTGTGCTTTCTACCCTTCTGTTCAAGGTCACATATTGCTTGCCTGTGGGACTTTAAAAGTCCCTTTTATATAGGAATTAGCGAAGTCCTATTGAAAAGTAGTTTCTGATCTGCTCATCTTTGTTATCCTTACCATATGGTGGCAGCATTGCATCAATCTAGAAGATTAGAGCCTGCAGCCTCGATTTGTGAACGTGGAAAAAAAAACTGCAATCAGTTTAGTTTTATGAAAAATCAGACTGTATTTACAGTCTGATCGTATAAAAATTGAATAGAACCTAAGCTAAAAAACACATTTTAGCACTTTTTTCAAATTAAAAAGAGTAAAAATTGTAGTTTGATACCTAACATCTATTTTATATTACTAATAACAATTTGTACACAAATCATTTAGCTTTAGATATTCATAATTCTATTGTTGAATACCTCAACTTTTGTCAAATGCAATTAATTGTTACAAGTAGATTTTTGTCTTCAGTATAATATGGAATGGCGGCATTTCCAGAGTCTCTATAGACAGCTTTACTGACACTGGGAGGTTTTTTCCTTTTTAAACAGCAAATGCTATTGTTAACCTTTGGCCTATACTAATAATTAGAGCAGCATTTTTAAAAGCTGTCCTTTCAATGTTATTGCTTAACTAGGATAACATATGCTGATATAAAACAAGTGCTGTCAGAAATAGAGAAGACACTACTCAAATTCATACAAATTTAATTCCTATGCAACATGAGATTGCTGCACTAGCTAGACTTCAAATCATTCAGCTATTCATTCCTGGGTTGTTGTTTTTTTTTAATATTTACAATGAAACTAAGCTAGATATAAAGAGACTGACTGAAAACTGTATCTCAAAACATTTTTAATTCAGAAATATATAATGTAATGTGATTAGATAGGTATAATTTAGAATCATTTAAAAAATAAAAATTCAGCTAAGTAAAGGAAGTCAAGTAACATATTAGAGGAGTGATTTGAATTGAATATCACAGGGAAAATACTTTCCTTGGTCCTGATTTCTAATTTCTCAGATAATGCTACAGAGTTCTGAAAGTAAATTATTTTATACCACCCAAATGATAATATTGGTTACTATGTAGTTCAGGTTATCAAAGCATCTCTTTCTTCCTAACCATATTATCTGTAAATGTGCTTTAACTATCTCTTCCTCTCTCTCTCTCTAAGAGCCTTTTCATCCACCATCTTCTTGACCAAAAAAATGCCAATGGAAAATAAAGGAAATTTGGATATTCTGCGGGAAGGGAAGAGACATCAAATTTATTTGATAACTGTTTTAGTGATTTCCTTGCTTAAGAAAAGAAGAAAGTGACAAGGGGAGAAAAAGGCATCTTCTGAGATTCTGAGAGGAGGAATTTATGCAAAACCATAGAGAGGAGCTCCCATCAAAAAGGAAAAGGAGCAAAAGCACTCTTCCTCTAAGAGGAGGGCTCCGGGAGGAGTAAGGTGTTAGACTGGGAGAAGGAATGAAAGGGAAGCCAAGAAAGGCAGAGGCAGCAGTAGCCCTTGGCTAGCCATACTGTGAAATTTCTTTCAATGCCTAAGGATTCTCTGAGAATACATCACACATTTAGGTGACACTGGTTGGAAAACATTATTCTAGAGGAAAAACAGTGCAGATTATACAGTGAAATAACTATGCAAATTTAAGTAAATCAGTTAAAATTTTCAATAAAAGTTTCAATTTTTTTCCCCTTTATCTTCTCTTTTTTTCCCCCTCTTTCTCCTCCCCTTCCTCCTCTTCTTCCTCCTTCTCCTACTAGACCCATGACTACCACAATGACTACTATTACTACTACTACTATTACTACAACACCTATGTCTATATCTATTACAATGAATACTACTACCACTATTACTATTACTACAACATTTATGCTTATAACTACTATAATAATTACTACTACTACTACACCTATGCCTATGATTACACAATAAATACTATTTCTACTATTAGCTTGGGACTTGGATTCTTCATCCACAAAATATTTCTTTTCACTGTTCTAAAATTATTTTCAAAATTTTAAGCATGAAACATATTGAAAAAGATCTTGGGCCAAACTAGATCCTGTTACATATAATAATATTTCAACAGACAAATTAAAGGAGCAAAATGATCTGAGAATTATTTAAAATTCAATTAAATGGAATTTAGCTGGATAAGAGAGCTAAATTTTAAGTAGTTCTTACTAGGTGCTAAGTATTTTACAATTATTAACTGACTTGATACTTATATGAAAGTAAGAAGTAGATGCTATTATTATCCCAATTTTTCAGATGAGCAAAGTGAAGCAAATAGAAATTGTATGACTTTCCCAGAGCTGCATAACTGGTGTCTGAAGCCAAATTAAATTCTGGACTTTACAGACTCCAGGCCCAGGGTCTATCCACTGTGTTGTCTAGATGCCTAAATATGTTATTATGACTTAACAACTTAGTTTTTTTGTGAACATAGTGCTAAAAGAGTTTTCAAAACAAACATGAACACTAAGCCTGGTCAAAGAGCAACTGCCTATCATGTTAAAACCTTTAGTGGCTCCTCATACTGAACTTAATGAGGGTCTGAGAGAGCTGCGATCTAACTCTGTTTTAGCAACAGTATTAATCTGAAATGTGGTTATTAGTAAAGGCTTTGTGATGCCAAAAAGATCTAGTAAAGCATGGGATGAGTCTGGATTATCTTTCAGTCAACTGAAGGGAGCCATTCTTTTCCAGTTGCTATCTTAGATAATACTATTTTCCAATTCTTTACAAATCTTAGAATATTATATACATGTAAATTGTTCTTGTTCTTCTAAATACTATGTTCTACTAGATTATGTATTCTAAATAGTTGTTCTACAAAATACCATGTTCTAGATACTATATAAATGTGATTATTACTGCAGCTCATATGGAAAAGGCCTCTAATTCTTGATCCTTTGTACTTTTAAAGAATTATACCAAGATCAATTTTCTATCCTTTCTTTGCCTGGTCTCTAAAATACTGGTGGTACCATTAAGCCTGATTCTATCCCATTAATTTTATATGCAAGGTATAGGTGTATCACATATTTATATAATGTAATTTATCATATACTTATAAAACATTACTTTTTCTTCATAAACATTACTTTATAATATCACATTTCTTTGGTCTGTATGGTGTAATGGAAAAAATCTTAGCACTCATGAGACAAAATAGTTTCAAAATGTAAAAAAAAAAAAAAGTCTCTATGAAACATGAATAAATCTTCTTACCTGAAATGCATGAGATAAAATGTCCAGAATTGGGTTGAAATGCAAAATATTTATTGTTAAGACTAATATATTTTTTTGTCTTGAGAAATTGAAATTTTCCTTGAAAGAAATTAATATCTTAGAAAGAGGAAGTATACTTCATTTCAGATTAATAATATTTATTAACCTAATATACATATTTTCTAGTAGAAAATGGAAAAATTGCATCAGGAACTGAATTCCTTCCTTTTCTATCCCTCTCAGAAGAAACTTATCCTGCTTGACCTGCTAGGCTGATAAATTCCTATTTTTGTTCTTTTTGCTTGAACGCCTAATGTATCCACAGGCTCTCCTTCTTCCTTACATATTACCTCCAATATGTTCCATGGATGAGCTGCTAGCAGTGTAATTAAAGATGGGCAAACTTAATTTAATTGCTAAGCACACTGGACTAAATTTTCAAGATGTACCTGAACATGCACAGCAGAGAACAAAGTAATATTTGAGATGAGGCAAACAGATATAGATTGATTAAGACGATATTTGTCCAATATAACACTCTGAATAAAAATAGAAAAATTCTGTCAATAACCCATACATTTCTAAATAACTAAATATTTGTGTGATACAGTCTGAAGAATTTGTTTTATTTTGTTTTACTAGGTTTTCTCTGGGGAATAGATATTGTGAAGTCAGTCTGACTCCTAAGTAATTGTATTATAGTTTAATCATCTTGCTTCAGTGAAATCAGCAATGTGGTTTCCACAAAGGAAAATTTCTAAACTTAGGTAAAAATAAAGTGTATAGGGTTCAATTTTTAAGAAGGATTTAAGTAAATACAATTTTTAAAGTCATGAAATGAAATACCATCTTTTGAATTGTTCTAAAATTTTCTGAACACTTTAGTCTCTTTTCAAATTAACTCCTTTTTAGTTCATTGTTCCTTGTGTCCAAACCATTAATTGCATGACCATCAGCAAAGTGATATACAGTATATTTAAAGATTACATGTTACTGTAAATCTAGGACACAGTGACTTGGTTTATAAACCAAATTACAAGTCTATTGAAAACCTTCAAAGCTATTAAGATTCCATTTTGTGTTGACATAGCCTTTAGAAATAGGAAAAGGGGAAAATAGGAATTTGTGCAGTTGAGTTTTAGCTGAGATTTCCTGAAAGAACTCAATCTCTCTCTCTCTCTCTCTCTCTCTCTCTCTCTCTCTCTCTGTGTGTGTGTATGTGTATGTCTGTCTATCTCCTCTCTCATTGTCTTTGTCTCTTTGTCTCTCTCCATCTCTCTATCTCTTGTTCTCTCTTTCTAATTCTAGATTTGGAGGTAATTTGGGAGATCATGTAACTCAACTTTAAAACTGATATCAGAATCACCTTTATATTACCCACAAAATAGTCATCTATCCCTGTTTGAATGTTTTCAATGACTAATGATTCATTATATCAAGAGAGAATTAATTATAATTTCAGGCTATACTAATGTATAGAAACCCCATCATAATGTTGGGCCAAAATTGCTTTCCTGAAATCTTAAATCTGTTTTCATGTAACTTCCTTTTTTTTTTTTTTTTGGTTACAGTTGAATCCTCTGGAATTATGCTCAATAGTGAAATTCTTCTTCCCTCCTCAACAACATGACAATCCTTTTCATATTTGAAGGCATCTATCATTGGATTTATGTCCCCCCCTCTCCCCGGGCTAAATAGCATCTCCAAATCCTTTAAATAATTGTTGTATGCAAAAGTTTTGCATACCCTTAAAATCCTGATCATCTTCCTTGAAATATTTCCAGTTTAACAATGACCCCCTTTGAATTTGGCATGTGACTCAAATGTTAAGAGATACATTGTGGATATAGCCAAACTTCCAAAATATTACAATTAGAGACTTGGCATAAAGAAGAAACAGAACACATGTGGTCCACAGGATGTATTATGAAAGAGGGCTGATGGTACAGTGAGAATGAGAAATTAAAATGAATAATCTATATATTCCAAAGATATAATCATATCTTGGGTATAATCATACCCACTGAATGTTTAAAAAAAAAATATTAACATTCCTAGAGAAAGATTGAAAGATTCTGGAATGTTTTCTTCACAGGATTTTTGAGAAAACATGAAAAAACATCACAGCATAAGAAAGCTCATAGAATTAACAGGAAAAGAATCTATATTTTATTACATAGATAATGGGGAGCCAGTGATGATTTTTTGACCATAAGAATGACATAGTAAGATGTGTGGGTTCAGAAGATTGCTTTATCAAGTATATGCAGACAATTTCAATGAGGAGTAATTAGATACCAAAAGAAAAGTTAGAAGATTTATAAAATTTCAAGTAAAGAGAGTGATATGGGCATCAACTAGATTGGCAGCAGCAAAGAAAAATAAAAGAGGAAGGGAAATTTTATATATATATTGGGAAGGTAAAATCACTATAACCTAACTAATTGGTATGGCCAGTGAGGAAAAAGGAAAAGTCAAAGATTTAGCTCTGTTAAGAAAATAATGATGCAATTAACAAAATTAAAGAAGTTAAGAAAAGAAACCTATTTAGAGAGTAAGATTGAAGAGAAATATGAAGACATTGAACATTCAATTATTACCTATTTTGTAAGGAGGAAGTCTGGGCAATATCTTTAAATGGCCAACAGAAACAAAGATTTGCTATCCAGATGGCATTCCATCTTCCATTTTCTTGCCATTGCATTTTCTGTCCTCAAAGCACAATCCTTTCATCACCTTCATCATTTAGAAGCCTTCATTTTATAAAAACACAAGTTCCTTGAACTATGAAATTCCTGGTTTTGGTCATAAACTATTGCATTCCATTTCTCCCTATATATTACAAAACCAAACTCTGTTCCTTGTCTTTGCCTGCATTTCCAATCCTTCAGTTTCTCAATTCTTTTTGAGACCATCACTGCAGCATAGGTTAACTTCTTTTCCTTTACTTTTCTTGGTTATCCCTTAATAAACCAATTCAATTTGATATTTTATTCTCTTCCCAATTTCCATGTACCTTATCCTATTGTCCAAACTTTATCCTTAAATTATTCCCATCATTCCTTGCCTCTGCTCTTATTCATAAGATCTGAATTAGAAAAGATCCAAAGAATTTTTCCCACTGTATATTTTTTTTGTTTAATATTCCCAAATTACATATTAAACAAGATTAAAGATCCTTAAAATTTTTTTTGAGTTCTAAATTCTCTCCTTTTCATCTTAAAAGGCAAATGAATTGAAATTGATTATATATATGAAATCTCACAAAACATATTTTTATATTAACTATATTGCAAACACACAAAAAGATAAAGAAAAAATTTTAAAGTAGCTTAATATCCTTAATTATTTCTTTCTCTAGAGATAAGTAGGATTTTTCATTATTGAGACCTTTGGAATTGTCTTGGATCATGTCTTGATCAAAGTAGCTAAGTCTTTCACACTTGACAATCCTTACAAGATCATGGCCACTATGTACAATAATCTCCTGAAGTCCTGCTGATTTCACTTTGCATCAGTTCTTATAAATCTTCCCAGGCTTTTCTGAAACTATCCTGCCCATCATTTCTTAAAGCACAATAGTAATCTATCACAGTCATATATCATGACTTGTTCATTTATTCACCAATTCCCTTTAATTTCCAATTATTTGTCATGACAGCCAGAGCTGCTATAAATCTAATCCAAAGAAATTATAAACTATGCTACATATATCTACAACACATTTATTTTATATAATCTCAATTAAACCCTCAGGAGGAAATCCTTTTATATCTCCCTGAGCCACTATCATACTTACCAGTGACTTTTCCAAACTTATCTATTCCTTTTTCTCTTCAATCCCTTCAATATCACCCCTTGTCTTTTCCTGTCAAAGGTTATGAATAGACAATTTTCAGATGAAGAAATTAAAGTCATCTATAATAACATGAAAAAATGCTCTAAATCACAATTTATTAGAGAAATGCAAAAAAAAACAACTCTGTGGTACTACCCTCATACCTTTCAAATTGACTAAAATAACAGGAAAAGGTAATGATAAATGTTGGAGGGGATATGAGAAACCTGGAACACTAATGTATTGTTAGTGGAGTTGTGAAATGATCCAATTGTTCTGGAAAGTAACTTGGAACTATGTCCAAAGGACTATAAAACTGTGTATACCCTTTGACCCAACAGTATCACTACTGAGTCTATGTCCCGTGGAAATCATAAAGGAGGAAAAAGGACCCATGTGTGCAAAAATGTTGGTTGTGGCTCTTTTTGTGGTGGCAGAGAACTGGAAAATGAGTACACAGTAACAGCAAGATTATGTGATGATCAACTATAAAAGTCTTGGTTCTTCTCAGTGGCTCAGTGATCCAAGGCAATCCCAAGATACTTTGGATAAAAAATGCCATCTGTATTCAGAAAGAGAACTATGGAAACTGAATGTAAATCAATATATGCTATGTTCACTTCTTTTTTATTTTTCTTCCCTCCTGTGGTTTTCCACTTTTCTTCTGAATTTTTTCTCTGAAAGTGATTCATAAAGAAATATATATTTAAAAAGTTATTATACATGTATAACAAGAAAAAAATTAATATAGAAAAAAAATTCGTCCTCTCTTACTTGCCTTTACTTTCTCCTTTTTTAAAATAGCTGCTTCTGTAATGTCTACAAATTTATCTATGTCTTTCCCATCCTCAAAACAAAACAGTAAACCTCACTTGATCTATTTAAACCTGCCAATTATTTTTCCATACTTCCTCTAATTTTTCTGGCTAAAATATTTAAGGAGGCCATCCAAAATCAATACTTCAATTACTTATCTCTTATTTTTTCTTAACTCTGGATTTTAATTTTTAAAAATTTATTTAATATTTTCCCCAGTTACATTCAAAACATTTTCTTTTACATTAGTTTTTTAAGATTTTTGCGTTTGAGTTTGTCTGGTCTATGTTCCCCTCATCCTCCTACACAATAAATTCCATTTGTTCTAGGACTGAATACAAATTCTCTTTTTGGTATTAAAAACTCTTCATAACCTATCTTTGCCTACTATACTGTAGACCCACTCCCATCACACACACACACACACACACACACACACACACACACACACATATTTATATGTATGTAGTGACATTATATGATATAATATATAATTTAATCTAATATGATATGATATAATCTAATATGATATGATGTGATATGGTATGATATTATATAATATATATTTATATATAGATATACATTTAAATTATATTTATATGTAAATTATATATATTTATACCTGTAATTTAACACAATATAATAATAGTGACATTACAGTAACACTGACTATATCTTACCAAACTTCACATACTCTGTAATATGTATAGCCTCCTTGCTGTTCCTTACAGAAGACATTTAATCTTTTAACTCCATGTATTTTCACTGACTATCTCACATGCTTAGAATTCTCTCTCTTTGAATATCTGCCTCTTGGCTGCCTGGTTGCTTTTTAATCCATTTACAATCCCATCTTCTACAATAACCATTTTCCTACTTCCTTTAATATTAATGTTTTTCCTTATTGATTATCTCCAATATATCTGGTCAATATTTGATTTTCACACCGTTGCTTTTGTAAGATTTATCCATTATACACTGAACTCTTTGAATCAGGGACCAACTTTTACTTTTATTTTTACCCTGGGAATTTAGCACAGTGCCTAACAAATAGCATGGGCTTTCTAAGTGCTTGTTGAAAAACTAACCATATATTTTGTATTCAGTTGGCTTTCTTTTTCTTCCCTCCCAGTACTTAAATCTTCTTGATCATCTTACATTTTTGTTTCTGTATCCTAGATATCTAAAAATGATGCCTGGAGCATAGTAGGCACTATATGCATTGTTGAATTGAATTTAATTTGAATTGACCTGGACTCAGTTTAAATTGAATTGAAGTCAGGCAATAAAAAAAAGAAATGAGCTAAAAACAAATGGTATCATGACAAAAAAGGAACAAAGAAAAACAGTAGTCAGTCAGGAAACGAGAGATCATTTAGCAGAATATAAAGCTCTAAAAAGTAATGATGGGAAAAAAAAGCTACCTAAAACTGAGTGACTTCATTTAGAGATATGGGTAACATATGCTGATCAATTCTTCCCTTTATATTTTAAAGGATCTTGCCTACTGATATCTGAAGGAAAGGCCAGGTAAATATTATGTGCCACATTTTTAATGTCAATCTGAAATCTCTTGTCACCCACCACTTTCAAAGATTCCTTAGCTAGGAATGTTAGTTATCTTCAATACAGGAAATGCAAAACAGTTGCTATAGAACTCTTTAAAGCAAAGGTTATTATGATGATTTATGGATTATCCAGGCTTTATGTTTTACCATACTCCCATTCATTTTTAAAATAGCATGGATAATCAGAAGTGTCCTGTAAATGCTTAACACCTAGTACTCTAAGAGGAGACAAAAGAACAAACAAAAGCCAAATCCATGAAAGACTTTTAAATTTAATCTAAATTGAGAATCTGAACTTTTCCCATCACTTTTTAAGGACTAAACAAAAAATAAAAAATAAACCAAATTCTGATTTATAATTTTTGTCAATTTCTGAGATGTAAATGTTCATACTGAAATTCTAACAACCTAACTCCAGCAAAGAGACTTCAATATACCCCTGCCTAGGTGCTAGCTAAAATTCTTTTTTGCAATAAAATATTTTTTTTTCCTTGTTGATGTGCTTTTATGTGAAAATGTCTATGTAACTCCTTTTTCCTAAATAATCTGTGGCACATCTTAAGAAAGGCTGATTCTCTAAGAGAGGAAATATATAGTCTTTGGTTCATCAATTGCATTTTCTATTCTAGGAACCCAGATATTTTTGAGGTAAAAATTCATCATTCATTATATTAAAATTATAATCACTTTTTTTAATAAAAAAAAGGATTCTGTGTGTCTTCTTGTCCATAGTTATTTTAACATCTGAATTTCCTTGAGATCAAAAGGCACAAACTCTTGTAATATTAACATTTAATGGTAGCTTTCACTATTCTCACTTTGAAAGAGGCAATTATGAGATTGGAATAAGAGATTCAAAAATACAGTTCACCTTCTGTGTCATTTGATAGAAGGGGACAAAGAGATGAAGTAAAAAAAAAATGTTAAACTAATGTTTATTCATTTAAATCCACACCCCTACATTTATTTGCATATAGTGTGGAACTCTAAAATTCTAGTCCTTTCTCTTTACCAAATCACACATTGTATAAAATGTCTTGATTTGTGTTAATTTTTCATTTTAAGTTGGAGTGAAAAATTCAATGGTAATTGACCAGTTCAGTAAACAATGAACACTTGAATTTCTGAATGTTGATCAATAGTAAGAGCCCTTTCCATCTGTTTTCCAGGAGCCCCTGAAGAATATCTAATACAATTAGATATTGATGGGATGCCACATGTCTTTTATGATATGTAGAGCACTCAAATACAAGAGAGCATTTTCTTTGTTTTTCTCTAAAGAAAATCTTTGCAGATTTTGAGTGTTTGTGTTTTAAGAATTTTACGTGAAGTCAATTGCCTACCTCTAAATCAATAACTTTCCTGGAATTTCTATAACTTTTTATAGATGATTACAATCATAATTTGTGTATTGAACACTTATAGGTAGCATTCTGTGTTCAATAAGGTTGGTGATGGCCAGATTGCCTGGTTTTTCAAGGAGAAGCAGTTTCTAGTGTTTTATTGGCAACACTATTCAATGTCTCTCCATTATAAGAAAGGAGAAAGTATTAGTAATACTAAATCAATGGCAGAGAGACTGGAAAAGTTTAATCTTGATTATTTGGGGTGGAAGATTTGAATCTAGCCTAGGGAAATTATATAGATAAGAAAAAAAAATTGTTTAGTTGGGGAACTAGTCAAAATTCAATGTGACAAAGTACATAAAGAAGCATTTAATTCCCATATAATATGAAAAGGGCCCCAAGTCTTAACTCTATTGAGAACCCAGGCCTAATCCATAGTGGGTGCTATCAAAAGAATGTCTGGTTTATCTTCTTTCCCACTATAAATTCTGAACTTCTTATTACTGTTATTCAACAAGCAGTTAAAAATGCTATAGATTGATAATGATTGTCATTGGAACACTTCTGTATTGATAGAATTCAGCATTAATCTTCCTCACTTAAGCCTCTGTCTGATTACCAGTATTGCTGTCTATAGAAGTCAGAAGGGCATGAACAGGATCTCTGATGTAACCTGTTTTATCTGATTAAATAAAAATACTTAGATTTATGGCTTTTATGAGACTTTGGAAATTTGCTAAAAGCATTGTATCGTCCTGGGTAGAGTTGATTTATGAAGTCATTCTCCATGAACAATATATGCAATACAAAATTTCACTACCATCAACTATGATATAATGAATATGTGTGGTTTTGTTTAATATAAAAATATAATATTAAATTTTATTATAATATTAATTATATAATATTTATATTAATAAATTATATGCTGTATAATAAAATTTAAAAGAGGGACTGGGAAAAAACAAGCATAAGTCCTATGTAAAATAATATATTGTCATTTTTTAAAAGTAGAGTCCAAGATAATTTGATGCTTAAAAATACTTGATTTGACCATTGTTCCAGTGAGGCAGAATGCAACTCTTCTGCATATCAGAAAATGATTTAAGGAATAGAAGACCCCCTGAAAATCACCTGTTTTCTTATTGTCTGGCATTGAAACTTTTTGAATTTCTCTAGACCTTTTTTGGAATGTGAGACAAAGAGTGTGTATGAGTTCAAATTTCAAAACTTTCTAATTGGATAATTCATATGAGGAGAAATAACTTTAATAGAAAGAATTTATATAACATTGCTAAGATGATAAAGATATTGCTTATGCGTCTTAAACAAATCTGTTAAAGAAAATTCTCTCTCAAAATTCTATATCTGAATCCTCCTATCCACTGAAATTCTCAGTTAGAGATTTCTTAGCTAGAGAGTTTTTTTTTTTCCTAAAGCAATAGAATATTTAACAGCTAGAAGTCCACTAAATACATAGGCTACTTTGAGACATTTGGAAAGCACTATTTACTGAAACCAAGCTAGCATATATATCTTCAGGAAAATTTTCAGCTCAATACAAACATATAAATCATTAAAATAATATCTAAAAAACTGGAGTATAATTTTCAGTAGAAATGAAAGAAACACAAAAGAAGTTTTCCTGTAAATTGATTAAATTAGATTCAGTCTAGGTAAACTTACTTTGACATCAGATTATTCAAAGTTCCCACATAAAACTTATGTGGATGTGTGTAGCATGTGAGAGAAACAGAGAGAGACCAAGAGAAAGAGAGAAATAGAGAGAGACAGACAGAGATAGGGAAACAGAGAGGGACAGAAACAGAGACAGAGATGAAGATACTACAGAGACAGAAACAGAAAGAGAGAGACAGAGAGAGACAGAGATAGAGAGATAGAGAAATACACAGAGAATATGTTCAAATCTCAGTGATTCAGCACTATCTACTAACTTCTACTTATTTAGATCATGTGATAAATTCCTAGTTAGTTTTTCTCTTGTCATAATTAAACTGTTTTTTTAATTGTATTCTGAGGACTCTTGGGGTACCCCAGAACCCCTGGATTATTTCTGAGGGTCTACAAGATCAAATATAGATTTTATTTGCTTATTAAAATATTTTTCATTTTTCTACCTATATGAGTTTAGATTTTTCATAAATTCAACCAAAATAAATACTGCAACAAACTGAATATAGCAGATATAAGAATTTAACTATTTTCTCTTAAACACATATTAAAAAGACATTAAAAAAACTAAGAACTCTATAAACTATTTTTATTTTTCATTAAATTATCATATATTGTAATCATAGGCTTATTACTTATAAACCCACATAATGGATTTTAATGAGTTTATATGTATATAAAGTATCAATATCAATTACTAATATAGTAAACACTGATTTTTATTATCTACATAATTATAATTTTGTATATACATAGTTATGATATGATTATATAATATTATTGTAACCTATGTATCTTTGGGATTCTCAATTTTTAATCATGTAAATTGGTCCTGAGAAGAAAAAAATTGAGAATGATTATTATAATCTATTAAAAGGGATATAATACTTTTTATAATCTAATTTTAGATTATACTAGAGAGTCACTGGAAGAGTACACATGTGTGAGCACTCACACACACACATATATGTGTAAATATTTTTGTGTGTATAATTTATTTTTTAAAATTCGTTTTTTTTTTAAATTTTGAGCTCCAAATTATAATTTGTGCCCATGAAAGCAAGAAATGTGATATAAATGATATATGTGAAATCATGCAACATATATTTTATGCTATATTGCAAAAAATGCAACAAAAATAAAATGAAAAAATATACCTTAATCTAAATTAAGAATTTGTTCTCTGGAGGTGAATAGCGTTTTTCATTTTAAGTCCTTTATAATTATCTTGGATGATTGTATTGCTTAGACCAGCTAACTCAGTCACACTTGATTCACATATAATATTGCTGTTACTTGTTTTGTTTTTCTTTCTTTTTTTTTTTTTCTTGTTGGGCTTAACTCACTTTGCATCAGTTGTTTGTGCAAAGTTTTTTAAGTTAATGAGATCAAAATTATTCTTTTTATATCCTGCAATCTTCTCTATCTCTTATATGGCCATAAATTCTTCTTTCTTCCATTATACATAGATATGATGTAAATTTTTCCCTGCTACCCTAATTTGCTCATGATATCACTCTTTATGTCTAGATCATATACTTGTCTTGATCTTATCTTTGATCTTATCTATAACTTATCAACATATGGTGTGAGATGTTGGAATATGACTTTCAGTTTTCCTAGAACTTTTGTCAAGTGTTGAGTTCTTTTCCCCAAATCCCAAAACAAGTCATGGGATAATTAAAAGCAGGAAGCTTATTTTCTACACATAACATGTCTGATTTTTCTGTGGTTATCAGGTTTAGGTATGTTTAGAAAAAATATCGTCTGTCAAAAAGGCTGCAAATCCAAGTTTGTGAGGAGTGATTTTTTAAAGCTTTTAGATGACTAAGAAGCAAAGGAAGAGAAGTTGCCAAACAGGAAATAGATACCACAAACCTGTTTTTGCTGCCTTTTAGGGAAAACTTAACATTAGTTGCAGGGAAAATGTGGATCCTTGTTCTCAACAGACATGGCAAGGCAAACATTTGTCTCTAAGATAATTTGGGAGTTTTATAAATTGATTAGAATGATCATGCAGGTCAGAAAATGTTATCATAGGGCACCTAAAGAGAGGTAGAATATTAAGAAGCAAAGAGGCATATACTTTATGTTCTATCCTAATCTTAACACATTTGCAGTACTGTATTCAATTGGAGAAGGAAGATAAGAAGGAAGAGAAGGAAGAAGAGGATATGAAGGAGGAGGAGGAGGAGGAGGAGGAAGAAAAAGTTAAGGAGGTGGGGAAGAGGAAGAGGAAGGAGAAGGAAAAGAAGAAAAAGAAAATATTTATGTAATATTTTAAAGTTTACGTTCTTTTCAAATATTATCCCATTTCATCCTTTCAATAATTTTGGATGATGGTTATACTATTATTAACACCTATTTTAAAGACTAGGAAACTGAAAAAGGGAAATAAGTAAAGCATTTAAGATATGCCAGGCCGTGTTAAGCAGTTTAAAATTATCTCACTTGCTCTTTACAACCAACCCTGGGAAGTAGGTGCTATTATTAAGGCCATTTTATAGATAAGGAAACTGAAGCAGAGGTTAAGCAAGTACTCCAGTTCATATAGCTATAGGTATCTGAGGCTGCATTTGAACTCAGGTTTTCCAGATCTCAGGTCCAGGACTCTATCCATTTTGCAATTCAATGGCTTTATTTATTTGTTATTTTGTTTTTCAATCTGGGGAGATATTTACTAATTAAAAGTATTTTTTCACACTTTACAAAGAAGTTTGCTAGCAAGTCTGAAATAACCTTAAAATCCTTGGGAGGTTCAAGGCTTCACATCTTTCCTTTGAAATTCTTAAGGCTCAGGGAGAGAGGGGCTGTGTGCAGATAGTTTACAAATATTAATGCTACAGAAATGGTTCTGTCAATACTTGGGCAGGTTTTGGAAATGCATGTGATAGTGGTCCAGAGAGCAAAATATCTTGGACTCTTCTGTAAATTTCACATTCCTTCTTCCCCCTCCCTCTTCATCAACTCCTTCTCCTTTCCCATCTTCCAGGAAGGTTTTCTCTCTGAATTTCTTGAATGCCTTGACAGTTTTGGGCATTTTGCAGGCTTTTTTAACAGGTGGTTTCCTGGGATCATGGACTGTGCTGCTGAAGGTTGGGGTAGATGGGGTGTAGCTGGTGCTTTGGCCATCATATATGGGTGTCTTTCAGCATTGTGGTAACTATTGCTGCTGCTGCTATCAATTCAGCTGCTGCTATTACTACTGTTGCAGGGGTGATTGTTGTTGGAGGTATAACTGATATCAAATTTCACCATCTTTTTCTGACATCACAAAGCGGCTTAGAGTTGGGAGAGGCCATATTTATTTATTGACCTTTGGGTTTGTTGCCATAAAGTGGTTGAATGTTCTTGGTGAAAAGGAGCAATCAGTGCTCATAAGTATCTCGAAGAGGAAAATACATCTTCCTTCAGGACACAAATTCCTCTGCTCTCCCTCTCTCTCTCTTTCTCTCTCTCTTCTTCTTCTTCTTCTTCTTCTTCTTCTTCTTCTTCTTCTCCCTCTCTCTCTCTTTCAAAGTCTTAATGGCAGTGAATTTTCCACAGTTTTATCAGTCTCGTCAGTTAAAACATGGTTATACTCCTTAGTTCTATAGAGTTGCTCCAGAATAGATCTTTCCAAAATGATTCAGGTTCAAATATAGAAAAGGGAACATCTCTAATATCATAGATTATATTATAATTGAAGGCTCTGATACACTGCTGGTGCAAGGACACCATCTTTGGCAAGCAGGCACTGTACTAAACCTGCATCTTTGAATTCATCCTACTTCCAGCAAGTCCAGTTTCCTCTTTACAGGGTGAGAAGAAGAGAGAGAATCAGCTCAAGAAAAGGAAGTACTTAATGACTTTATGAAAATTCCTTCAAGGCATTAGGGAAATTTAGCCTAGAAAAGACAAGAACTAGAGGAAAAACCAACACTTTTAACATCTACCCAATGCAAACTCTTACAAGGTAAAAGAATAACAATGTAAAATCTCATAGAAAGACGATAACTCTGAAATCATTTAGAGCAGGACCTCTAAGGGAAAAAAAAATGACAAAAGGTACTTTGGGAATGGATAGAAAAAACTAAGAAAAATCTGAAACAAATGGGAAAAAACAGGGGACTTGGAAGAAAAACAGAGGGGAAAAAAGGGTAATCTTAGGCTAAGTATTTGATACCCTGAAAAACAGACTTATAAAAAGGAAACAAATCAGATTCTAAAATGTCATCATAGGAAAGAAATTTCATAAATAACATTCTTCCTTTTTCTTAAACTGTTTAGCATGATATGAGACTTCTATTTAAATTGACTAAGTGAAAGATTCTAGCCAAAACAATCTTTGCCCCTGAAGTCCCCATAATAAGAACAATGATAAATTACACTAATTGAAAGGAACCAAAATAAAGCACCAATGAGTTCTACTATCATGTTGTAAACAGGACAGAGGTGTAGAACCTTGGGAGAAGTTATGCTTCAAAGAAAGCAGGATAATTCCAGGGAGGAAATTAAAGATGGTATGTCAATGGGTGTCCTAAACTACCAGACTGAAGTCAGAGCTATGCTAGCAGAGATCCTTGAAGGGTCCAAACCTAAAGTTGAAGCCTAAAGACCTGAAATTTCTGGGTAGGTTGAAAATCTACATGAAAACAGCACGACCATTATATCTTGTATAACAAGATACAGGAGTCTTGACCTGTAATCATAATGGCTTGGCCTGTAACCAGTCATATCCAAAGACAAGGTTCTTAATGGGCCAAGATCTAAATCCAGTACCTCTGGTGAGTAAATTCATAAGGAAAAGATCAAGACTAGTCTTTACCAGGAGTGGGGAAACATGTAGATCAGATCAGTGGTTGGTATTTTCTTCTCTGAGATTAGCTCTTAGCCATAGAACTGAACAATCATCCTACCTAGGATGTAGAGGGCCTCTCCACAGACATTCTCTCATCGAAGACCTATTGAACAGTGTCTCCTAGTTTATAAAGGAGGTAAAACATAGCCCTGATATAAGATTGCCCCACTTTAGAACTGTAACAAGTGTCTAGTCATGCTAATATAGGTAGGAATACATCATGATCCTGGAAACAAGACTTAATCCAAGATTTGAATAGGAATATGAGCAATCAGGTAGAGGGGAAACTCTACAGTGTAGAGAAATACCAGAGGTTTATTAATAACAATGTAAGATCTCAGAAAATGAAAATGAAAATAAATCTAAAATAATGAGGAGGAGGGAAAATCAGGTGAAAAAAAAAAATAGCTGATTGACAAAAGGCACTCCAAGAATGTATAGAAGAAAGTAAAGTGGACTAAAAACTCATGAGAAAAAAAAATGAAATTAGAACACTCTGAAGAATAAAGAAGTTAGAGCAAGAAAAATGAATTAATCTTTCCCAAAGTGTATGACATTCTGAAAAACAGAATGGAGCAAACAAAACTCATGGAAGACAGAAGAGAGAAAATTTAAGAATTATTGCATTCTTAAACTCTGAAAATCATTACTTTCTCACCTCAAAAAGTTTAAGACTGGACACACCAAAAAACAAAACAAAACAAAATAGTAACAACAACAACAAAAAAAAAAACCTACAAATGTATTAGAACCAAGCAAAGTCAAAATAGAAAAAAAATCCTACAAATCATCTCCTAAAACATCAAATTAAATCTGGAGGTTTAAATTTAAAGATAATGTCCTAAAAAAAGGAAGGAAGAAATCAAATACCAAAGAACAAAAATCAGAATCTTGATACACTTAGAAGCACCTATATTTGCTGGGGGAAAGCATTGATTATGATATGCTAAGAACTAAATGAAAAAGACTTACAAGCAAAAATAATTTGTCATAAAAACTGAATATAATTTGGGGGGTGGAAAGAGAGGGAATGAATGAGTTTTTCAGATATTCATTATTGAAATAAAAAGACTAGGAAGAATCTTTGAAAAGTCAATATGGAAAACAAGAGAAACCTAGAAAGTAACTATATTTGATCAATCCAAAGCAGTGAAATGATGATTATGTGTAAAAGTGGTAAATGAAAATTTTCTTCAAATCCTCTATCTTTAGAAGCCCCCCCCCCACAAAAAAAAAAAAAAAAGATACAGGGCTTGGTAGAATTTTTGTTGTTGTTTTTTTGTTCTCTTAATGGAGTAAATACAGAGAAGAAGAAAAGTAATTCATTAGGGAAAAAATGAAGTAGTGAAATAAATGATTTTTGTTTTTTAAATAATGAGGACTTGTCAGAATAATATACAAAAATTTTGTAGGGGATTGAAGAGTGGACATCTCATGAGCAAGAAGTAGTGAAATTCAACCCAGAGTTTAATATAGAAATATATGAAATCAATAGGGAATCTAGGTAAAGAAGAGGAGCAGTTAAGAGAGGAGAAATTGGGAAGAAAATAATCACAAGCAAACAAACATACTTCAATTGTCAAAGATGGGAAGCTTAAAAAAAGTAAGACAGTTACTCTCTTGTTTGATTAAAAATTCCCCCTGTTAACTATAGCTATGAAAGTTATTAGTTTTTCTTTTAATTTTTATAGAATCTTTAATCTTTATGTCATGTATCCATTTGGAATATACATATATATATATATATATATATATATATATATATATATATATTTTGTAATACATGTGTAATTTACATTTGGTGATTTATAAAAGAATCAGTTATTTCATTCAAGTACTTCTGACTTTTTTATCTAATTATTTTCATTGATCTTTCTATTTTTAACCAGTATTAATGTTTTTGATTATTATTGTTTCCTAGTATAATTTGTGGTCTCACTGGTCCATTTTCTTTCCTTATTATATGTGTATGTGTCTGTGCATGCACATGTGTGTGTATTTCACTTAATATTCCAGATCTCTAGATCTCTTCTTTCTCCCAAAGTAGATTTTATTATTTGTTATTTTGTGGGTTTGTTTTATATCCTGTCATTATACTGGATAGCTAGATAGTACAGTGGATAGAGGACTGGGACCAGAATCAGGAAGACTCATCTTCATGAGTTCAAATCTAGTCTGACATTTGCTAATTATGTGATCCTGGACAAGTCACTTAACACTGTTTGCCTCAGTTCTTCAATTGTAAAGTGAGCTGAAGAAGAAAAACGGCAAACCACTTTAGTATCTTTGCCAAGAAAATCCTAAATGAGGTCACAAAGAGACAGACGTGATTGAAAAATGACGATATATTGATACAATTATCTCAACAAGTTTTTTGAGTCATTACCATTAGGTCATCAGCAAATGAGAAGTTTTATTTACCTTTTTTGCTTATCTTTGTTTCTTTAATTTCTTCTTATTTATACTAGGTTTCCTAGTTCTATGATAAATAATATATATGATAAATAAATAATAATGTAGTAGATATAAAATTAAGATACGTTTTATTGTTTAAAAAAATTCATCTATGCCTATGCTTACATTTTGAATAGAACCTAGACTTGTGATTTCAGAAGTTTAGAGTTCTACTATGCTCAAAAAGTTATCAAACTGTGCATACCCTTTGATCCAGCAGTGTTTCTACTGGGCTTATACCCCAAAGAGATAATAAAGAAAGGAAAGGGACCTATATGTGCCAAAATGTTTGTGGCAGTCCTGTTTGTAGTGGCTAGAAGCTGGAAAATGAAAGGATGTCCATCAATTGGAGAATGGTTGAGTAAATTGTGGTATATGAATGTTATGGAATATTATTGTTCTGTAAGGAATGATCAGCAGGATGAATAGAGAGAGGACTGGCGAGACTTACATGGACTGATGCTGAGTGAAATGAGCAGAACCAGGAGATCATTATATACCTCAACAACGATACTATTTGAGGATGTATTCTGATGGAAGTGGATCTCTTCGATAAAGAGAGCCTTAATTGATCAAAGATGGACAGAAGCAGCTACACCCAGAGAAAGAACACTGGGAAATGAATATAATCTGCTTGCATTTTTGTTTTTCTTCCTGGGTTATTTATACCTTCTGAATTCAATTTTCCCTGTGCAACAAGAAAACTGTTCGGTTCTGCACACATATATTGTATCTAGGATATACTGCAACCCATTCAACATGTAAAGGACTGCTTGCCATCTGGGGGAAGGGGTGGAGGGAGGGAGGGGAAAAATCGGAACAGAAGTGAATGCAAGGGATAATGCTGTAAAAAAAATTACCCTGGCATGCGTTCTATCAATAAAAACTTATTAAAAAAAAAGTTTAGAGTTCTAGGTAAAGAAACCTAATCTACTAATATTAATTGTGTTGTTGAGTTCCCTGTAACATTAAATGATTTGTCCAGAGTTATAAAGCCAGCTAAATTGGCTTTCTAGAACTGATTGTTAAATTCAACATCCACATTTGCATGTCAGAAATCAAAAAAATACTGCAAATCACTATCAAAGAACTAGTTCTCCCTCAGTCTGAGGCCAGCTTTCCATCTGCTGCACTATGCTGCCTCTTATATGTAACATTTATCAATAAAATAATAATAATTAGCATTTATGTGTGTTACATACATTATATATCAACTTAAGATTTATGAAGTGCTTCACACACACTAGCTCATGTGATCTTCACAACAATCTTGTTATGTAGGTAGGATTTGTATACCTATTTTACAGATGATAAAACTGAGGCATAGAAAAGTTGAGTAATTTACCTAGTATCATACCATTAGTAAGTTTCAGAGGCAAAATTTCTTTGAGATAACTGTAGAATAAACCATTCGACATCACCATTAGATAGAGTTGGTAATATAGGACCTGAATTCCAGAGAAAGACTAGAGATGGAAATATAGATCTTGGAATCATCTCCATAAAAATAATAATTAAGAAGGAGATAATGAAAAATGGAAAATTCTGATGTTCCTTAATTTCGAAGGGAGATAAATATGACCCAGGAGATGATAATAAGAAGTAATAACTAGATGGGTAGGAGGAGAATGAAAACAGTATCAAAATATCATGAAAACTCAGATAGGAGAATGTATGTAGGCAGTAGAATGTAAATGGAGGGGGTTAGGGTATGTGAGAGAGAAAGAGAGAGAGAGAGAGAGAGAAAGAAAGAGAGAGAGCGAGAATGAAAATCAATAGTGGTAAAAGTTTCAGAAAGTCCAAGAAAGATAAGAACTTGGGGGAAAAAATAGAACTCTAAATTGAGCAATTGAGATATATCTTAATGTTTTGAAAAGAACAGCTACCATTGAGTAATGTCTTTTTTATATGGGTCCTAAGTATGCCTCTTTACAACTTGTACCCATTTTTCCTACTTCTGTCTGTTGTGATATGGGGGCCACCTGCCAGTGGCTGCTGGAAGTCTAACTCAGACCTGTAGAATGGATTTCTTCATGTGAGAGGATGATGATGATGATGATGATACAAGGAGACGGAGAGGCTGCATTGTCTGACCTCTTTCCTCTTCCGTCTTGCCTTCAATTTATTTCATTCCCAATCCATCAGGAACATCTGCATCAGAGGTTGCTTAGTGTTCTGGAGGCAGTTTAAACTGACCTTCTAGAATTGATCATTAAATTCACTATGCACATTTACATCTCAGAAATCAGAAAAACACTACAAAGCGAGGCTTTCTTCATCATTGTCTAGTTTTTAAAAAAATGGAGAACACTAATAATGCCAATTGTAAACATTTGCCCTCATACTACTGGATCTCGTGTTCTCCCAGCCATAATATACTGATTCCTTTATTATTTTGCATGACAAGTTCCTTCTGAATGTCTTCCCTTAGATACTCTCCAGACTACAATTTTTATTTTAATATAGAGTTCAGTGTAAAATACAATGTGGTAGTCAGATTAGAACTATGCTATTTTCCAAAGTGATGAGTTATCTTGTACTAGTTTTTTTGGATGCTATTTCACATTTTTGTGAATTTAACAATCAGTTATTAGCTTAAAATTTACTAAAATTTCCAGACTTTTTCCAATGATTAATAGTCTTAGCCATGCTTCCTTTATCTTGTACTTAGAAAGTTGATTTTTTTGAATCCAAGTAAAAACTTTATATTTAGGTCATTAAATTTTATGTTTTTAGATTTGATCTAATGTTTCAGCATGTCAACTGTGTGAGCTATCTCTACCAGATTTGCAAACTCTTCAGATTTATCATGTCATCTATGCTTTTATCCAAAGGATTGATCAAAACAAAACCATAATTAGCACTCTAGAATAAACTTTACAAGTTGGCATTAAACTTTTGATGACTATTCCTTGGTTGTGGTCATTTAATTAATAAATTATTCATCTGATTGAACTACTATATAGCTCTTGTTTTTGCCTTGGCAGAATAATAGGCTAGTAGACTTTATTAAATGTTTTAATTCTATAAACTACTGATTTATTAACCTTGGAAGTTGAATTTCATGACATCTGGTTAATAAATTTCATTGTCTTCCCATTTTAAAAAATCAGAACATCTTCCTTTTTCAAATCCTGCAATATCTTCCTTACATTGCATCTTTCTTTTTGCTTTAATGTTCTGTTAACAATATTTGACATGACCTAACCATGAGCAATCCCTTCTCTCTCTGTTTTTACTTCTTAAAAAAGTTATTTGTAATTTGATTCAAACATATATACATGCACGTATAAATATATGCATAGGGATATAAATATTATGTGTGTCTTGGTAGGTTAATCCACATATTTTTAATAAAATTTGTAATTATTTTTATAGAACTTCTTATATAATTTATTTTAGCTTTAATAAGTACTATAAAGAAATGCTAATGATTTTTTTTGTGTGTGTGAACTTAATTACCAAGTGGCAGCTAGACTGCCACTAGTGTTCTGGGCCTGCAGTAAGGAAAGCTTACTTTTCTGATGTGAAATTCAGGCTTGGGCACTTACTAGTTATGTGATCCTGGGAAAGGCGCTTAATCCAGTTTCTTACCTATCAAATGAGATGGATAAGGAAAAGGAAATGGCAAACCACTCCAGTCTTTTAACCAAGAAAATTTAAATGTAATGACTGAACACATCAGACATAACTGAACAACAATACCCCGAGGAAGCCTATTACTGATTCTCTAGGATATTCTAAGTGTATTGCCATTTTCAGGTCAACTTCCTTAATTTCAATTCAAATTAGTAGACCAGATCCTCAGAGGGTTCTTTATTACTCTATTCAGGGTTCTAGGACTAACCCTGAGGATCACTGAAGTTTTTAGTATTATCCTTCCAAAAACTCATTGATGGGATTTCCAATGTTTATCTTGTCTTATTCTACTAATCAGGATTTCTCACTATCAAATAATAATAAGAGGGAACTTTGCTGTACAACTGTTTATGTTGAGAAAACTTCTTGCATTTTCCATTT
This sequence comes from Antechinus flavipes, assembly GCF_016432865.1. Classification (NCBI taxonomy): domain Eukaryota; kingdom Metazoa; phylum Chordata; class Mammalia; order Dasyuromorphia; family Dasyuridae; genus Antechinus; species Antechinus flavipes. The sequence continues at coordinate 532,008,215 of NC_067398.1, forward strand.
CAACAATCCTTTTAAAGAGGGTCCTTCCATATTTATGTTTCTTAGTACTCTTAATATAAGTACATGTTTGTCATAGGCCTTTCTAGCATCTGTTGAAATAGTCATGAGCTTTCTATCTTTCTTTGTTTGTGCCAAATTGTAGAAATTGTTTCTTAAAATGGACCATCCCTCTTTTTTTTCCCTCTACTCTTTTTTGCTCTACTCACTTTAAAGTGACCCTCCCTCTCCTTTTTAATCCTCTTTCCTCTCACTACATCATTCAATATTTCAGGCACATTGACTTATCCAATCCCTTTCCAGGAAGTATTATTTTTCCTTCTCCCATTTTTTTCTTCCCATTTTAAGATTTTCAAGCTCCATTGCCACCATTGTTAATTCCTGAAAAAAGATACAATTGAAACTATTTCATAATCCTAATCCAGGGATCCTGGTCCTATCATTTTTTGTTAATCCATACACTTTAATGGCCAGCTAGATGGCACAATAGAAAGAATGCTGGCCTTGGAGTCAGGAATACTTAAATACAAATCCAGTCTCAGATACTTACTAGGTGTGTGACAGGACAAGTCACTTAATCTTATTTACCTCAGTTTCCTCATCTGCAAAATGAGCTGGAGAAGGAAATGATAATTTATTTTAGTATCTTTGCCAAGAAAACTGGAAATGGGGTCATGAAGCATATAATACCTTTTGACTTTCTGAATCTTCTATATTTCTCTCACATACCTATATCACAACTTCTTTCAATAATTCTTCATATAGGGGCAGTTAGATGCCACAGTGAATAGAGCACCAGGCCTGAAGTCAGGAGCACGTGAGTTCAAATCTAGCCTCAGAAACTTAATGCTTCCTAGCTGTGTGACCCTGGGCAAGTCACTTAACCCCAATTGTCTCAGCAAAAATAAATTAAATAAATCTTCATGTAGTCTAATTTCAGTTATTTTCATAATTTGGGTCACACTCCTCTTAAAACTTTATTTTTATTATTTCCTTTCCTAAAATGTAGTTAATAAAAACTGAATATAACAGGTCAGAGTACGTTAAAATTACCACTTCATTTTGGACTCTTTCCTTCTATTAATTCTTTTTTTTCTAAAATTTCTTTTCAGATGTTAAGAAAAGATTGTTAGATTGCTAATTTGCCACACACACACACACACAATTTCCAAACATTCACACAAGTTAAGGTTATTTATGGAAAGTAGAATTCCCCTTCCCCTCCAGAAAGGCAGCCCCAGCATTCTGGAATGTGAGCAATATGTTTTAAAAGTTTTCATCCCTATTAGAAGAGATAATAGGTACTGTGATGAGATCATAGCTACCTTTTAAGTTCCAGAGGAGATCCCAGGTAAGACATGCCAGTAAGGAGAAACCCATCCATACAAACTGACTCCTAAAAGAATTATATAAGAGTTGTTAAGTTATGATTTTATTTTGTATCCAATACATTGCTCTAGTTTTATATATCATACACTTTTCTCACCAAAAGTCTTTTTTATATTATTAGCTTCCAGCCTGGATACTTGCAACTCACAGAAGTCCTATTTTTCCAGATCTGTGATGTCAGCACAGATACTGAGAGAAAGAGAAAAAAAGAGTTAAGAAGTTCCTTCTATCCTTGCCTTTCTTTACTTCAAGATTTTTCTTCTATATGTATGTAATATGCAGTATATAGAGAGACGTTTTATATGCCTGTGTATATGTATCTACAGATTTTATATATCTGCATATACACAGTCTGCATGCATACATTTACATATGTATATACACATACATATAGATAGATATAGATAGAATGAAAGTTGGAGAAAGATAAAAGATATTTAATTTTTTTTAATCACAATTATTTTTGCCTTCATCTCAATCAATACATAAGATAATTATGATTCCTCTCCCATATTGATAATTTTTTAGCAAGTGTAATCCAGTTTGTCAATGTTTCCCTGACTTGTGAAAAGAGAAATAACTCTGGAGACAGAAGCCACTGGTCCAAATCCCATCAATGATGCTCAGTTCTTATTATTTGTTGTTTTTAATTTCCTTGAATAACCTCTTGCATCTGCATTTACTTGGCTGCAAATGAGGGAGTTGGACTAAATGTCCTCTGAAGTTTCTAGCTCTATAAAAGAGGGTAGATAGCAATTGATACTTTTTGGAATGCAGCCTAAAATCTCACCAAATTTCTTTTTTAGCTTTTGTGGCCAATAAGTTGTGGATGCTTAATAAGAAGAATATTGTAGAACTTGGATCAAAAGATTTACATGCAAGCAGAAGTTTAGCTACTTGTTAGCTACATTTAAAGTCTCTGCTTCTTAATGTTCTCATCTGATAAAATGCAGTTAATAAGTTTTTCTTTATCCATCACAGAGGGATATTACAAAGGAATTTCACAATCCTGATGTCCTAAAATCCTCCAGCAGAGTAATTCCTTTCATTTAGGTAAAATGGTATGATGATGTCCTTTGATTAGGGCATAAATTGGATTCAAATTAAGTAGAGTTGGACAAATTTGTCAGCCTCACTCTCCCCCAGAGCTATCATTATCCACTGGCAGAACAGAGCCAAAATGACTGGTGATGACTTGAGACATAGTAGATGACTTTGAGGTTTTCAATGTCTAACCAAGTTCAAAACACTCCACACACCTATTTCACCTGTCTTCATGGCCATTGAAAGAAATTTGTACTTATCTGTCCATTCCACCAGGGGAAGTCTTTATTAGGTCTCTTTGATTGGCATGACCAACAAATCAAGCTAGAAAATAAACTTTAATCAGCACTTGTGGGAGCTAGCAATTCTGCAGAACAAAGGAAGATAATATCGCTAAATGTTTTCGCAAACTTAGAGCTATCTTATGGGCAGAAAAAGGAATCTAGCAGGTGAGATTGTTCAATCACTTTCTGACAGAATATCAGATGATTTGTAGGGGAAAAAGAATCGTGGGGTTCTCATTAATATGCCTTGTTTCAGCAGTCACCAAAGATCTGGTCCCTCATGATGGCAGAAAGTTTCTTGTAGTTAATCCCATCAAACCATTTTGGTGGAGTTGAAGGTCTTGAGTTAATCCCATCAGAGGATCCAAATGGAACTGAACATATCTGAGATGGTGTAGGCCTCCTTCACGATAGAATTCATAGGTTTTTTCTATTAAATAAAATACAGACTAAGGTACTTTTTGTTTACCCACCCCTATATTTCCCTTCCTTTGAATTCTAAGGTTACTTTTTCTAGAAATGTAATGCCAGAGAAACTGAGCAAGATATAGATTAGAGAAAAATTTAATAATTTATTTAAAAGGGAGAGATTTACTGGGACCAAATGGATCCATGGTTTGGTCCCAGGGCTGAATGAGACTATTGTCTCAAAGAATCCAGCAGTGAATGTTAGACGCAAGATTCTTTTATAGGGTAACAAGAACAATGACATAATGGGAGAGGTACCTAGGATGACATAATGGGAGGTACTAGTGAGGATCCTGATATTCTAATGATTTTTATCCCATCAAACATTATGAGGGAGTGATTATAGCCTAAGGTCTAAGATATAAGACATTTATCCTAACATTAAGAGGGAATGGTTATAACCTGAGGCAGAGTAACTGAATAGGACAATTAGGGAAACTGGGTCAGGACATTAAAAGAGAACGTGGCACAACAGAAGAAGATATTTTTGAGAAATTCATGCCACATAGTGTAAAACATTTTCTGAAGATTGATAACTTTTATAAGGCATTATTTTTAAAAACATATGGGGCAAACTAACTGAATAGCTATAATATAATAATAATAATAATCATATAATATATAATATATAATGATTGAAGAGCTAAAAAATATAATTATGCGATATAACATAATATATAGGAGGTGTTTCCATGAGAAAAGGTACTAAAGTTGATTACTATGTTTGGCACCCTTCTACTAAAATTAGTCATATAAATTTCTGTAATTAAAACTTTGTCTTGTGTACCTGTTTCATGTATAGTATCAGAGTTTCTGTCTGGATATTTTGTTAATATCATGGTTCTTACCATTAATTCATTTTTCTCTTGTCTGCATATATGTGTGACTTAACCTTCCTTATGTAGTAACTAGAAGGAAAAATAGCCATACCAATGCTGAGAGATATCATTTGAATACAAATTCAGGTACTAGATTTATTTCCTTAAATAGCAAAAGAGAGAAAATCTTATACATCTAAGGATAGCAGGCCTCTATCTACAAACAACCTTTTTGACTGTTGCATTCTGGTTCTGAATTCAATATTTCTTTTCCTATAATAATTAATATGGCCTGTGGGGGTGTGGAAGACTGATTACAAGGAATAGCTTTTCTTTTCTTTCTATATCATTCTTCCTGTGATAATATCCCAACCCCCTAGGGTTCACCTTTGAATAAAACCTTACTATCCATCTTCCCTCTTTCTCTTGGGTTTTACTGGGTTTCCTATACTTGCTTTGAAAAATGTAACTGCTGCCATTTTTAACTACTGAACCGCTTAAGGTTGAATACAAAAGAAACCAGTTCTTGTCTGAAGGACGGGTGACGAACCAGTCTTTCTACTATTCCACTTATGCCTTAAGGGGCAACAAACCAACCAACCTACAAAGCATTATAAGGTTTCCAACTGCTGCAACAAAAACACAGATCTTCATTTTGGATAACTTTTTGAGAGAACACCTTAATTTGCAAAAGTATAAAGAAAAAAGTATGATTCCCTAGATTATAATATTTACACATTTTTAAACTCCCCTGACCCAGAACTATTTCTATAAGCTTCATATCTCTCTATATAGTAATATCTTTGAAGATGTAAGTTTAGTAGTATTTCATGTCATATTACAGAAAATCTGACTTTTGAAATGATATGTTTTTAATTAATGGGATGGAATGTTGCTTTTAAGCTATTAAATAAAGAAAGAAGTGAAAGAGGAAGAAAAAGGCACATAAAAATGTGTGGCAAAGATTTATTCAGTAAAGAATTTTTTTTTAAAAAATCAGAAATCTAACCTTTGAGAGAAAAGCTACAGTCTGAGATTCTATCCAATTTAATTTAGGAAATCAAAGCTAGTAAGGCATACTAGGTCAGCCAGCTTAATTCCCTTCTAAAGACTCTTAAGGGTGTAATAACATTTGCAAAGCACTTTGGGATCTCTCAGGATCAAAGGTGCTCTGTAAGTGGAAAATGTTATCATTATTATTCTTGTAACTATTAATATTTCACTACTTTGAACCTTTCATTCATAAGGAATGCCCTGTTTTTTCTGCAGTCTCTCATCTACTTTAATTTTTTACCCTGTCGCTTATAGTCTGGTATATTATTCCTTTGAACAGATTTTGCTAAACGTTTCTGAGCTCCCTCAAATTCATTAATATGGTACTCAAGTAAATTCTTGAAATGTAGATACAAAGTGTAGATCAATAGAATGTATCTTATTTTTTAAAGATACATAGATGTCAAAAGAAAATACTTTTGCTGTACTTGCAACTCATCTAAACATTTATTTCTTTTTCCTCCTTTGATGGCTAGCAGCTCATTCTGTTCAATTAATAGATGAACCTTAGAAGAAAGTGAAAAACATTTATCCTTCCAGAACTTCTAGAAGGATCTTACAAATTGCCCTCCTCAGCCCCAGTAACTAGCTTGGCAGGTTTTCTTTTACCTAGGAAGAAAAGCAAGAGGAAAGGAAGGTAAGTTTTGATATAAGGCTTTCTTAAAAATCCTGAGTGAATAAAGTAGTCGAGGGAGAAAGTTCCTAGTTATGGATTACCTATAAAAAGAATAAAAGAGATGAACATGGAAGATTTTTCATTGCTGTAAACAAATAATTTGTGAGTGCTCTGCACTGTGACCACAAATAGAACCAAGAATTAGAAGTGCCCCTAGCTGGCCAGCATATACATATATCATTGGTCTGGTGTAATGAAGATTACCTGATAAAGATCACAATATGACAGTTTTCCTTTGGCATTGGCTGCTGAACAGCCAGAAACTGTTTTCTGCGGCCAGCCAGCTATTGATCCAGTTCTCTCCTGTCAGTGATGCAGTTAATGGGAATTCCACAGGCAAATAAAAGCTACATTTTGTCTTCATTTTCATCTGAAATATGAGCTGGTCCTTTGTACTCTAGACAGTCATTTATTACTCATTTTCCTTTATTGATGTTTATGAGCTGGAGCATAAAATGATTCTCAAATGTAGTTTAATTGAGGCAGCAGTTGACACTGTGACCATGATTACTGCTGCACCATCAGCTACATCCAGTCCATGAATCAAGGTTTGCTTTTCATTGGTCTTTGAGGCAGCACAGGGTGGAAAGTATCCTGAAAATGCAACTGGGCTGCAGCTGGAGAAATATGTCGATTTGTCTTCATAGGTAGTCAGGGGGAGAAAAGGGCCCAAAGTCCTTAGCAAACAGCAACAGAGCAGTAAAGTGTTTCTTATTACTTTGCATTCAAGAGCTTTCTTTCCTGGGGTTTTTTAAAAGTTCTGAAATAGTATTACTGTTATGCTTTTAAGAAAAGAAGAGAAAGAAGAAGAAAATATTGTTAAACTGAATTATTAGCCTTCATTGGCTTTGGGTTAGGAGCTGCCATACAGGCAATCCACTGAAGAAGGGGAGGCTTGGGCTCAATTCATTTGTAAAATGGTAAAGGACAATCAATACTGTTGAGAAGTATTTTTTTTATATGCTGTTATTAACTCATAAGCTACAGTATATCTCATCTCATTTCAACAACAGCTGAGGTCTCCATTTCCCCCTGGAGACCCCTGCAGGTCCCATTATGAGAATCATAAATAATATGTGCTAATGAGATATGAATTGATTATGTTGGAAAAGCTGACATTTTCATCCATCATTCTAAATGATGTTTAACAATGGATTACCAGCCAGTAATTCCTCTGATATGAGATTAAATAAAATAGCAGGCTGTTTCAGCAGGCTAGCTCAAGGAGATGGCAATAAATCTGCTCAATTACTGTATTACCAATCCGTTTTTCACTGCTAAGGATATTATTATTTCATTTAGACTTGTTCATGCATCATAGATTATTTTATTTCAGTCAGTCAATGGGAGAAACTGCGGTATTTTATTCACTGAACTGCAAAGGACTGGGCTTTGATAGAGTACAGTAAATGCCGCCCAGTGGGCCTTAAGCAGAGAGGAAAGGTTACCAAGCTGCTATAGGGCGGAACATACATTGTGAAAGCCACATTTGAGAAAAAAGCATTTCGTTTTCAACCTAATTTACTTTACTTATCTGAAAAGTCTCAAGTAAAAGATACTGCCTAAGAAACTGATCAATTGAAACAAAATTATTGGATCTTCTAAGATGATTTGTTCTTCACCTCCATCCTGTAGCATATGGAGAATTAGATCACACAGGCTATCCTTTGGCCTGGCAAATTAGATTGGGAGCAACTGTAATGTGAAGTGCGTCTCTTCCTCCCATTCTGTGCCAAAAAGAACATGCAAAGTTTAATAATGAAACTCACTTCGGCAAGAAGTGTCACTTGTACAATTTTAGCCCTCTCTATTTTGAATAACCTTAAAAAAAGTTTCAAGCCAGAATTCCACAGTTGTCTAAGAGAATGTTTCACACTTAATGCAAGGTGTTGTAGCAGATGGGTGGAGCTGGAAGGTGTGGCAGCTAGTTCAAAGCTGATCATGAGATCTAAAATGCTAAATTCTCAGCAAAAGTCTCTGAGCAAAAGTCTCCAACTCTGGCTTGATTTATAGTTGTTGCTGTTATTTTGATTGTCTAAACTGTAGAAAATGGTGGAGGGAAATGCTATAATGCAGATTAAATTGAAAACTGTGTCTTCAATACATTTTCTTTTCTCAGGAGAATCAATTATTAACTCTTTAGGAGAACAACTTAATGAGAGGCTTAATGAATGATTATCTTAAAAGTATACTCATGATGTTTTAATGATAATCCTTGGGCAAAACATCTAAAAGTCTCTATTATGTAACTATTTTGTCTTATTTATATCATCATAAAGTCATATGATTTATAGCTGCAAGTGGATTCACAGATAACCAATCGATTATTGCCCTCTTCTGTGATACCATATATGTATAATATAAGGCCACTTTTACCAAACATTCAGAGCTGAACTCAAATTATATGAAATTTTAAGAATGAGTTTCATATAGAGAACAGTACTTGAAATCTCAGGTCCTATATTTCCCTGGTTTCTGTATCATTTTACAATCTAAGTATTCAAATACTGAAGGTCCCAATTTCAAAATTATGATTGAGTGTAAATTTTGCAACACAAGTTAGAATGAATAAGAATTCTGGGTATTGGTCTTCCTAGTTATTCTACTTAACAGAGTTGAGAGATATATGATTTAGTTAAATGAGCAATTTTTGGCACCTACTATGTATAATATATGGAATGGAATGCTAGGTGTGAGAGCAAATCTCCAAGGTGGACATTCGTAGGAATATGATTAGAATACAGCGTCACCTGGAATACTGTGGGAGTCTTAATTTGGATTCATGTTCTCCTAAATTTTAGGTAATTTGTTAATGGCTCACCTCCTTTTTTTTTTTTTTTTTTTCTCTTAGTCAACTGAGAAATGATTGGAATGACCTGCCAGTCTCTGAAAATTCTGGGTTATATATTACCTTGAGAAAAGGACATTTAACCCTATTTAATAGAGCTTCAAAGGACACCAGAATTGGGGTATAGATTCAGTGACCCTCTCTGAGGAGAGTGTCACTAACAATTACTTCATTACAATCCTGATCAGGAGTCAAATTCTAAAGAAGAGTGAAGGAAGTATAAACTCTCAATGTAGATGTCCTATTTTGTATACTCAGTTTGTCACCTCTCCCTCAAAAGGTAGATTGCATATTTCATTAGAATCATGAATGGATATTTTATTAATTATAAGCTTTCAAAATTGCTTCTTAAAGCATTGTTATTGAATAGATTGTTCTTTCTTATTTATTTCATTTTTTTCATCAGTTTAGAAAGTCTTCAAAACTGTTGTAGTAAAAAAGTATAAATTGCTCTTCTTCTGTTCACCTTATTCTGAATTTATGTCTTTTCTTATATATTTAAGGTCATCTATTTGTTCACTTCTTAAACCACAATAGTATTCCATCACATTAACATACCATAATATATTCTTCAATTGATAGGCTTCCCTTTGGTTTTCATTTATTTGTTACTACAAAAAGAGTTATTATAAATTTTTTTTGGACAAATAGATCCTTTTTCCAATTTCTTTTTATCACTTCTGTAATTGCTAGATATACACCTAACAATGGTTTATGTGGGTCAAAGTACATACATGGTTTAGTACCTTCTGAGATGTAATTCCAAATTGTTTTCCAGAGTTGTGATATTCATTCATAGATCCACTAATATCAATGTGCCTGCTTTTCTACATTCTCTCCAACATATATTACTTTCATTTGGTCATCTTTGTCAACCTATTACACATAAGTATCCTGTCAATCCTCCGTTGAGAGAAGCTATGTTGATATTGGGTTTTTTCAAACTTAGTAAGCATATATTTGTCACTGATAAAAATAATTGACATTTATATATTGTCTTAAATTTGAAAAGCATTTTACACACATTTCCTTAACAAAAAACTATAAGATACTGGTCTTTTTTATAGAGAAGGTAACTAATCTTCAGAAAGATTAAATAACTTGTCCATGGTTACAAAGGTAAAAAGTATCAGTGACAAGATTTGAAGCTATGACTTCCTAATAAGAAATGACATAACCCCATATATTAAGCGATATTATTCTGATTATACATAGTGTATTTTTCATTTTATATTATTGTTTCATATATTTTAATTACTGGATATCTATAGTAACTCCATGAAGTGATTTTGTTTCCAGATATATGGTTGCATTATAGTGGGGTACATTTGCTTTGCTCCAGTACTTCTAATAAGGCAGACTAGCAACCCATCTCTAATTTAGGGCCTTCAAAAGTTGCCTAAGACATTGAAAGGTAATATGACTTGTTCATAAAGTTAGTATTTGTTAGAGAAATAATTTTAACTGAGTTCTTTCTGATTCCAAGGCAGTATCCCAACCTGTAAGACTACTCTTCTTCTTGTGAAGTGTTTAAAGTCATCTTATTGCTATTTTAAAATTTATTTTTAAAAATAATATTTTATTTTTCCCTTTTACAAATAAAAATAATTTTAACATTTTTTTTTCCAATTTTAAGTTCCAAATTCTCTTTTCTCCTTAACTTGAAAAAAATATATTTCCATCTAAGTCATGCTATGAAAAACACACACACACACACACGAACACACAGAAAAAACAAAGAAATAAAACAAGAAAAATAAAGAAAAAAGTATTTTGGATCTGGATTTAGGTTTAACCAGTTCTATCTCCAGTGATGGACAAAACCTTTCATTATAAGTCCTTCAGAATTATCTTGGATCATTGTGTTGCTGAGGATAGCTAAGTTATCAAGGTAGATTACCATATGATACTTCTGTTGTTGTAAAAAAAAATAGTTCTTTTAGTTCTGCTCATTTCATTTAAAATCAGTTCATGCAAAGTTTTTCAAGGTTTTTCTAAGAACATCTTGCTTATTATTATGGCTATTTTAAAAAGATGAAGGAACTCAGGTTATGGGGATATGAACTCCTATCTGTTTCAAAGTTCAGGACTCTTTTCATTCTACTAATAATATCTCATATATTCTCTTTATCAGGGAAAAGAGAGAGTGTAGTTTCAATGTATTCTATTACCATGACTTTTGTTAAGCTCTTCTAGTAAGACTCTATCCTGCAATAAGATGCTAGTCTTCTTGGTATGTTTCTCAAGTATTCTCTGAGGAAAAGTTTTACATGTAAAAGTTGTAAGTGATGAAAAACCAGAGCAGTTTTCCATCAATCAAGCAGTAAGAGTATGTGTGAGTTGAACAGAGGAAAATCCTGGGTGTATCAAGTTGCCAGATACAAATTCTTTGACTGGCTAACTTTTTTTTTTCTTTTTATTCTTAATACCTCTCATCAACATTTCAACATTATAGAAATTTTTAAAAATATATTGAGTTGAATCAGACACAAATAATTTTTTAAAATATTAAGTACTTACTGAGTGCCAGTTTTTCAACGTCTCCTCCATAACCTGATTGAGAAGTGATTTAAAGAAGTCATTCAATCTTCTTCCACTTCCTTTCTTGCACAGATAAATACCACCATAGGTTTAGTGTATAACATCTTATGTAAGCAAAATAAAAATAAGATGATTATCCTTCACTGCACAGATAAAGAACCACCATGGGTTGACAGAATAACATCTTATGAAAACAATATGAAAATAAGAGGGACTAACATCTCTTTTTACCCCTCCTTAAATGGTGGTCAACATCTCTCTCTACCACTTTTCTTTCTTCTATTCTGCCTCAGTAAATGGATTTGGACAGTTAGGTAAAATATAGTAAACCAGTAGAGTAGCTCCAGACTTTGTCAGTTAATCACTGATTTAAAAGACAATTAATTTAGTGACTTTACTCATTTAATCCCATAAACAAAAACTGGAATCAAACAGAAATTAACCATATCAGTAATCTGATATAGCTTTTTTAACCAAATTATGCTTCTGATTATTAAAATACTAAGTTCTCTCCTATGGAAACTCATGATCATTCACCAGAAAGCTTTGTGAATCAAAACAGGAAATCGGGGTAGTTGAACCAGTATTCTAGGAAACAGAAGAATCAAATCTTAAGTTTATATGTTTTAAGAAGTAAGAATGCTTGGTAACAAAATTTGTGGACTAATTAAAAATTTAATGATTCTGATGAATAAATCAGTGATCAGAAGACATCAGTATGTTATAACAGTTATTCAGTCATTTCTGGCATATCCAACTCATTTATGACCCCATTTAGTTTTTTATTGTTATTGTTGCTGTTTTTATTTTTTATAAGTTTCTGAGACCAGATTTTAACTCAGAAAAAAAGGGTCTTCTTGACCTCAAGCTAGGCATTCTATCTACTATATTAACTAGTTGCCCAACATTTGCTTAGATGACTTTTGAAAAGTGAGCATTCCATTGTTGGTGGAATTGTGAACAAATCCAAGCATTCTGGAGAGCAATCTGGAATTATGCCCAAAAAGTTATCAAACTGTGCATACCCTTTGATCCAGCAGTGCTACTTCTGGGCTTATGCCCCAAAGAGATACTAAAGAAGGGAAAGGGACCTGTATGTGCCAAAATGTTTGTGGCAGCCCTGTTTGTAGTGGCTAGAAGCTGGAAAATGAATGGATGCCCATCAATTGGAGAATGGGGTAAATTGTGGTATATGAATGTTATGGAATATTATTTTTCTGTAAGAAATGACCAGCAGGATGAATACAGAGAGGCTTGGAGAGACTTACATGAACTGATGCTAAGTGAAATGAGCAGAACCAAGAGATCATTATATACTTCAACAATGATACTGTATGAGGATGTATTCTGATGGAAGTGGATTTCTTTGACAAATAAAAGATCTAGCTCAGTTTCAATTGATCAATTATGGACAGAAGCAGCTACATCCAAAGAAAGAACACTGGAAATGAATGTAAACTTGCATTTTTGTTTTTCTTCCCGGGTTATTTTTATCTTCTGAATCCAATTCTCCCTGTGCAACAAGAGAACTGCTCGGTTCTGCACACATATATTGTATCTAGGATATACTATGACATATTTAACATGTATAGGACTGCTTGCCATCTGGGGAATGGGTGGAGGGATCGAGAATCGGAACAGAAGTGAGTGCAAGGGATAATGTAAAAAATTACTCTGGCATGGGTTCTGTCAATAAAAAGTTATAACTATTAAAAAAAAAAAAAAGAAAGAAAGAAAAAAAAAAAAGAAAAGTGAGCATTCCTACTCTGGAACACATTGAGCTCATCTGTGATTGTGTTAGTGACCTATTCAACTTAAGACCAGATAATAGCCATGCTTCCTTTTACTTATCATTCTCTCTATGGAAACCTCCACGGTGCTCATAGCTTCTATGATTTTTCAGTTCTGCAACTATAATCAAATCAACATTATTCTGTAAGGTCAAATTAATCTACTCCCAAGTGGATCTAATCCTAAGAATCTAATCCTGTAATTTTTCAAACCTAAATCCTCTTTTCTGTTTAGTACTTTCCCATAGAATGCAAGCTTCTTGAAGACAGACTTTCTTCATTGAAGTATTTATTTCCCCAGCCTTATGAATAATGTTTGACATACTACAGACTTAATAAATGCTTTTGAACTCATTTCACATGTTTTAAATATTTCAAATGGTTACTATATGAAAAGTAAACAATAATTTGGCCTGATCATTTCAAAATGCATCACAAGTGAAATTTTTTTTTTTCTTTAGGGTAATAGTACCATTCTACATCTTCACTAGACAAATGTCCTTTCTAAAAATTTTTTTTCATTGATTGGGCATGATTGGATGTTATGAAACATTACAACCTCTGCAAAATAAAATTGAGGACCATCCAAAAAGCTTTAGAAATACGCCTGATGAGAGTGAAATGACAAATTCATAAATAAACAATGAAGTATTATATGGGAAATGTGGAATAAAGGATATCATTACAGAGATGAATGAGTAGAAAGGCAGGAGAACTAGTCATGTTATAAGAGAAAAGGATAGCCAAGGGAGAGCTAGTCTAATCCAATGGAATCCACAAAATAGCAAATGATTATTGAGGGATATATTCCTCCCAAAACTACATTTATACATGATTGTTCTCTGTAGAAGGTTTATGAATAGGCATGAATAAGATTTGCATATAATGAAGAAAGGGAATTCAGGTTATGATTTGCAGTGTAAGACTTGGTGGTACCCACATCAATCAGATCATAAATATATAAATTATCCAAGCAACCTCAAAGTTTTTTCTTCAAGCGGTTCCATGTATTGTTACTTACTAACTCTGTAACTTGGACAAATATTTTAACATCTTTCTTTCTTAGTTTTTTCAGTTATAAAATGAGAGAGGTAAACTAAGTGGAATCCAAGGTTCCTTCCACTTTTAAATCTGTATTACTATGGGTTTGAAAGTTATTCTAGTTCTAAAATTCTATGTTTTATGATTTAAGAATTTCCATCTAAATAAAGCTTTGCATTTAAATATAAGAAATGAGGGAAATGTATTTCCTTACATACTATAGAAGAGGTTAAAAAGGAGGAAATGAAATGTGCATTAAGCATTTTTACAAATATTATCTAATTTGATCCTCAAACAATTCTATAAAGTAAGTGTTAATACATTTTATTGGGGCAAACAGATTGCCCAAGGTTATACAGCTACTAAATACCCATGGGTTGAGTTGAACTCAGATCTTTTCAAATCTACACGCAGTTTTCTATCCATTGTACCACTAGTGGTCTTTCTTGAAAAATTGTGTACTATTTCCGCTATCCTCACTTGGGAAGACTATTTTTTGTTCTCCATGATTTCCACGTGAGAGCAACATTGCAAACATCCCTGAACCTACAAACTAAGTTCTCCTCCACTTTGAAAAAGCCAATGAGCCAGTATCGCATTCTACTTTCATAGAACAAGTTTTGTTGGTTACCAATCACTTGCTTTTCAAACACCACATGGCTTCTCAAGGGATAAGCTATGCTATTATCAAACAAAATAAAATTCAAAATGATGAAATTAAGCTTGTTACCATGAAAAATTATTTCAGAAAAGTAACATAGAAGTTGTTAGGGTAGCCAGAATACTGAAAGGAAATGCCAAATTATCCTGTCATCTAAATATTGTTTATAGGCATCATTACCATTTAGGCTTGCTGGAGAATTATTGGTTTTATTTTAATCTCCAATAACTGCTATTGATTTAGCTTTACCTACTTGTACATGTTGATTTTTGGCATCCAGCTGTGACAATTTCATAATAGCTTCAGTTTCATTACTTCCTGGAATTATTTCTAAAATTGCTGCTTATAAGACTACATGAAGCTGTTAATTGAACTTCCTTCATATGGGTAATTTATTAGAAGTCTAGAATAAAGGCACCCAGCACCCAAGTCCTGACTTCCATGACTGTCAGGTGTTTGATCAGTTGTTATCTGGCACAAGAGATCCTATCCCATTTTTTTGGTTTCTTCAAAGTAACAAAAGAATAAAGCCATATGATTTAGAGATGGAAGGGAATTTTAATATCATTACAATAATTTTTGTAGACATCTGGACACATAAATTGTAAAGCATTTTTCTCCTGCTAAACTAGAAATATTGTTATAGTGGGGATTGTTTTTGTGAATAGGTTGCACTGGGTGACCTCTGAGATAACTTCCAACTCTCTAATTCTCTGATTCTATGAATTAATAAGCATTTACTAAGTACCTACTATTTGCCACATTTTCTGGATGTCCTAAAAACCACATTCATATTTCTAAAATAATTCCAATTAATAACAGTCAAATTTCAATCCACATGTGAAACACAACATTGAAAAATAATTGATTGGTGAACAATCAATATATATAACTCAGTACTTTGGTTAGGAAATTAAGCAGGATAAGCTTTGAATCTTAGGAAAATTTGTGTTACAATTGTTGAATAGGAATTGGTCCTTTTAAAGATCACCATCATACCAATCCATTTTGCTCTTTAGTCAGAGTCTGATCCAACTTCTTATAGTTCAAAAGAAATATGAACTCACATGTATGGGAACTTTTATCATGAACACATATTAAAATCCTCTCTGAATCTCAGTGGATTTTATAACAGTCCAAAAACCAAAATATATTGCTGAGTAGGCAGACTTCTGCCAAAGCTTGATTGTAAGTTACCAAAAGCTTATTCCTAAAAGAGGACTAATCAGTTCCTTAGAGGCAAAAAATATACAACATAAGTATGCATATCTGCATATATATGATATTTTAGGAGAATTAATTTTGTCTGTGGTATGTCAATATCCATTTAATTATGAAAAATAAAAACTATTACATATTTTTAAATATATGTTTCATGCATTGCTTCCTCAAAGCCAACATTTTTATTCAGAGGATATTTTAAAATAAAAAAACAGATATCTTAAAAAGGGAATAACTAGGTATAAAATGTCAGTCTCTGTAAAATCTTTTGTCTTTTCAGGGTGTATTGTATTAAAATATGGTACAGTGGAAAAGCCCCTTATTCAGAATCAGAAGATCCTTATTCGAATCTCAACTCCACCACTTATTAGTTGTGTTACCATAAGAAAATGTCTTAACATCTTTGAATTTTACTAATTTATAAAAATGAGGATAATAAAAAATAATAATGATACATATAGTATTTATATAGCATTTTAAATTTTGCAAAGCATTTGATATGTTTCTCATTTGATCCTTATAAGAACTCTAGACCAGGGATGCAATTATTGATTTTAAAAATGAGGAAAGTGAGTCAGATAAAGTTTAAAAGATTTGCCCAAGGTCATACAACTGTTAAGAGTCTCAGAGGATTTTTAACACATCTTCCTACATCCAAGTTTAATACTTCCTCTCCTGTATTACCTATATCTTTTAATCAAACTTATTTTACCTATCAAAAGAGGCTTTATATCATTTTGAAAAGTTCTATATAAATGGATCTCTTTTTTTCAAATCCTGAAAGAACCCTATGATATCATTAATTTGAATGTTCCTTCTAATGGTTCCATTCCATTCCATTAATCAAAGTACAATTGACACATTCAATTGCTTGGATGCCTTCTTTAAGCTATTCTTGAATGTATATAAACTGTACACAAATCTATGTTCTCCTAACCCTTCTCCCTTTCCCTATCCTCCTGCCCCCCCTCCTCTCTTTCTCCCTTTCCCTCCTCTTCTCCCTCCCCCTCTTACTCCCTCTTCTCTTTCTCTCTCCCCCCCTCTCTCTGAATATATAATGACACAGAATTTCCATAATGTAATATGCCAATAATAAGAAGCGTATTCTTGTCAAAAAATTTTCATAATTTTCCTGAGCTTTTTTGTTTTGTTTTGTGCTTTTTTTCAGCAATTAGGAGACCTATTTTAGGATGGAAATTCACTCCATTATCTATCCAAAAAAAAAAAAAAAGGCAATATAGTCTGTCACAATTTTTATTTGCTATAACATTTAAATAAATAAGTTTATTTAACTTCATGGGAAGTGATGAGAGTCTTTGAGGATATTTGTATCAGAAAATTAGAAAGAAAATAGGTATAATATAGCATATCCTATATGTTTATAAAGATTTCAAAGATTTTAAAAATAAGAATATGTAATATGAAATGAAATGAACAAAGATTCTGGAGAGGCTATAAAACAATGATTTATGAGAACCTCTTAAGAATGAAATTCAGATGACATGAATAAAATCATAACTTATTAGAGGGGTGGGAGGATTTGGAAGAAAAAATGTTTAAAGGAACCAAAATGGGAACCAAAGAAACCAAAACATAAAAGTTATTGATAAAGAATTTTTTTAAAGAAAGAATGAAATTGGAATAAAAATGTATACTGTTGAGTAAAGAAAATTTGCATAAAATATCTCTGATAAAATCTTGGCATCCAGAATACATTGGAAAATGATTAGAATATTTATTACAAGAGCCATTCTCCTGTAGAGAAGTGGTCAAAAGATAGAAATAGTTTTAAAAAGGAGGAAATATTAATTATCAACAATATAAAAAACACTCCAAATCACTTTGGTAGAGAAATGAAAATTAAAATAAATCAGATATTTTGTCTCTCATCCATCAAACCAGCAAAGATAATGTTAAATATTATAGGCAACATGGGACAAGCACATGAGAATATGATAAGTAATGCCATAAGAAGAGTCCCAGAAGACTAAGATTCAGGAAGACTTGAGCTCAAATTTTTTTGAGACATCTGTTTAATCTCGAACAAGTTATTTAAGCTTAGTCTACCTCAGTTTCTTTGACTATAAAATGAGGATAAATCTATCTCACAAGATGTGAATGTTAAATCAGATAGCATGGGTAGAACAATTTGCAAACTTTGGAGTGCTATATAAATTCTGAACGTCACTACTACCATTTACAGAATTATGTACTAATTCAACAATTTTGGAAAACTGTGTAGAACTATAGCAAAGAGAAACAAAATTGTTCATATCTTTGGCTTAGCAATCTTACTACTTTGGCATTTGCTCAAAGACAATTCATTACAGTACTTTTTATGTTAAAAGAATTTTTTTTAAAAGAAAAAAAGCCAAATAAGTGCTTATAATTTGAGGAATGGATGAACAAATTAGGCCTTGTGAGTTTATTAGAAGGCTATTTCACTGTAAAAAAGTGATTACAAAAAATATAATTCTTGAGGCAATTAGGTGGCACAGTGCCAGTGTCAGTGCCAGCCCTGAAGTCAGAAGGGCCCGAGTTCAAATCTGGCATCATATACTTAACATGGCCTAGCTGTGTGACCCTGGGCAAGTCACTTAACCCCAATTGCCTCAAAAAATAAAATAAAATAAAAATGAAATTCTTAAAAAAAAAAGTTTGCTTTCTCTTTGTAGAAAAGTAGAGGATTATGAATAAATAAAAACGGATGTGCTGCAGATATGATTATTTTGTTTTTTTGTTTTTCACTTATTTGTTGTTCTCAAGTATGAGGGAAGTTTCAGGAGTGGATACTAGAATAGGAAATATAGAAAGCATCATTAAATTTCAAATACAGGCATGTACAGAAGGTGGAAGCAATACAATATAGTTAGAATCATATAGCTAGTAAATGTCTGAGGCAGGATTGTGGGGATTTCTTAATTTCAAGTTTAGGACCCAATTCACTATGTCATATAATTTCAGAAAGATATACCTATGGAAGCAAAAAGTACTTAACAGCCTTGAGGAATATTGTTTTAGGTATTTACAATCTAATTTATTTCCCCTGACACTTCCCTAAAGAAGGAAACAGGGGTGATAGCACTAGCAATGACAAGATGACCAAAGCAAGAGGAAGATATTATAATTGTACAAAAGGAATACATTGAGTACTTTACTATAAGTAGAGTGTCATCACTTCCAAACCTCAACAGGAATGGATGTTGAGCACAGAAGTACAGGCAGAACAGTGCAGAAATTCTTGGACCACACCACAGAGCTAAAAGATGTAGGTAGGCAGAGGAACAAGTAGTGCTTTAATGTAGAAAACAAATCCAGAAAGTCTTTCCCAACCCTTCTTAATTCTTTCTGTTATTTACATCTTATTTATCCTGCACATATCTTGTTTGTACCCAGTTGTTTGCTTGTAGTCGCCCTCATTAGACTGTGAGTTCTTTGAGGGGAGGACTATTCTTTCCTCTTTTTGTGTCCTTAATGTTTAGCATAGTGCCTGGCACAAGGTAAGCACTTAATAAATATTGACTGACTGGCCTCATCTTTCATTATCAGATATGTCGGTCCTAAAGGAAAATGAGAACTACCAAAGATCTGTAGCTCTGAAAATGTTGTGCCGCAGTTCTCTTTTAATGTCCTGACCCAGTTTCCCTAATTGTCCTATTTTGTTATTCTGCCTCAGGTTATAACCATTCCTTCTTAATGTTTGATAGGATAAAGGTCTTACATCTTAGACCTTAGGATATACTTACTCCCTCTTAAAGTTTGATGGGATAAAGGTCTTTATCCATTTTAGACATCATTAGAATATCAGGAGCCTCTCCAGTACCTCCCATTATGTCATCCTAGGTGCCTCCCCCCATTAGGTCATCCCCATCCAGGAACCTCTCCCATTATGTCATTGTTCTTGTTACCCTATAAAAGAATCTTGTATCTGACATTCACCGTGGAGATGATAGTCTCATTCAGCTCTGGGACCAAACCATGGATCCAGTTGGTCCTAGTAAATCTCTCCATTAAATAAATTATTAAATTGTTCTCTAATCTCTATCTTGCTCAGTTTCTGTGGCATTACAAAATAATTTTTAGGACCCTAAGCAATGTAGGTCTTTCCAGGGGATGGGATTTTTGTTTTTCTTTTTAACATACCTAAACGCATTCTTCTTTTTTTTTTAATTTGATATTTTTATTTTCCCCAGTTACATGTAAAACAAGTTTTTACATTTGTTTTTAAAACTTTGAGTTCTATTTTCTCTCTCCACATACCCTCCCCCCTTTAAGAAAACACATGTGAAGTTATGCAAAACATCTCCATGAAAGTCATGTTGTGAAAGAAAACAGATTCTCCCCTCCACACTTCCCCCACCTCCAAAAAAAAAAAAAAAAAAAAAAAAAAAGAAACCCTCAAGGAAAAAAAGAGTATCCTTCAATGTGTATTCAGACACAATAAGTTCTTTCTCTAGGTATGGAGAGCAAAGGGGGAAGATGAGTAAGCAGGAGGAAAATGCCATTAAGGGAAAAAACCTATGAAGTGGGATTATTCTATTAATTCCTAAAGAACTTCAACTATAATAAGGAGTACATAATTGGCAGGTAGGCTAAATTTTTAAAAGAAGTTTAAGGAGGAACTACAGTATGAGTAGATCTTTTATAGGGAAAATATAATCTTGGAGTTTTGACATTGTAACTTGGCTGATTGGTTATAGTAAAGGTGAGGTTTCTAGAGACCTCCACTAGAGTTGAG
This sequence comes from Antechinus flavipes, assembly GCF_016432865.1. Classification (NCBI taxonomy): domain Eukaryota; kingdom Metazoa; phylum Chordata; class Mammalia; order Dasyuromorphia; family Dasyuridae; genus Antechinus; species Antechinus flavipes. Next base: position 532,028,784 of record NC_067398.1, read on the forward strand.
AGTAATCAAAAGTTCACTCGAACAAAAGACCTACTTAACAACAAAAGACAAGGTTGAGATTGATATGCTTCTTGCCTCAGGGAGTTTTATAATCCTATCAGTGCTTTAGGTTTTCTCTGCCGATGCCTACCTGAATACCCAGGACCTCATCAGTATGACACTATTATTTTATAAGTTTTTTTAAGTGAATTTTGCTCCTCTTTCCTCAATTGATATCAGGATTTTCACTTATTTGGGTCTTCAATTAGAGTAATTCCCTCTAGAATTCACCTGTTAGAGACCCCTGGTACTTTAGTATACCACCATCCTTTGTATTTTAGGATCCTATAAATTTAGAATTATTATTGATCTAAGAGTTATCTAGTCTGAGTATCTCATTTTATAGAGAAGGGAACTGAGGTCTAGAGAGTGTAATGACTCCCACAACCATTCAGTATAAGCAGCAGATAGGGTTTTTGAATTTAGGTCCACTGATTCCAGTGCAACATTTTCCACTTCAGGGTCACTGTGTAATGCCAGAGAAACTGAGCAAGACAGAGATTAGAGACCAATTTAATAGCTTATCAAATGGAGAGATTTACTGGGACCAAATGAATCCCTGGTTGGTCCTGGGGCTGAACAAGACTATCATCTCAAAGAGTCCAGCACTAAGTATTGGGACAGCAGGATTTTTATAGGATAACAAGAACAATGATATAATGGGGGAGGTACCTGGATGGGAGGGACATAGTGGGGGGAGTTACCTGGGATGACACAATGGAGGGAGGTACTGGAGAGGTTACTGATCTTCTAATGATGGCTAAAATGGACAGACCTTTATCCTGTCAAACATTAAGAAGAATGATTATAGCCTAAAGATATAAAATATTTATCTCATCAAACTTTAAGAAGGAAAGGTTATAACCTGAGGCAGAGTAACTAAATAGGACAATTGGAGAAACTGGGTCAGGACATTAAAAGGGAACTGTGGCATAACAGAGAGTTTGTGTCATCTGTTCCATGAGGTATGTTCCATGCTTTTCTCTTATCAAAATTACAGACAAGAGTTAAAAGCTGTGGGACAAACTCTTTGAAAAACATAACAGATAACACCCCATCCCTCACCTGACCCAGAGAAGCTTGAAACAAACATGACAAAGGCAGAGGAGGCTGGTGGGCAAGCTGCATGTGAAGAATGGAAAGAAGGGTCTATTTACCCATCTAATTAGTGAGTGCGTAGGTGGGAGGTCAGATTAGGCATTCGAATGTCACCAAGAGTTAAGCTTATTGTTTTCTACAGATTCTATGCTTTTAATTAAAACTCTAAACCTCTTGAGTAAAATGAAAATTTGGGCTCAGTAGTTGTAAAACAGATGTCAACTCTCTCAGGCCTTGAGTTTTCCATGCTCACTTTTATTTTGACCAATGTGAATTAAAAAAAAAAAAAAAAAAAAAGCAAAGAAAAACAATTTTAAAAAATCTTCCTGGTCATTGAACTGAGTGCATAGTAATGGAGCCCTCACTTTAACTTTCCTTTTCTGACAGTGACAACACAGTAGTAAGCCAGGCATGACAGCCAACACGTGTATTTGACACCCGTTGTAAACTTGTGTCTTCCTTTACAGCTGTTTCTGTAAACACATATGAATAATAGTTCTCCTGTGCCCTGTGCTGAGCCAGAGCTGCTTTTCTTGGAGACTGGCCAGCTGCTAATGGGAATGCACTCTGTGTGCATGTATGTGCTGGGCTTGGCCTTAGTCAAGCCCAGGGCTGCAGCTGATGCTTATACACCTCTCCCAAAGGGGATTCCTAGGGGTTAATGATTTTTCCTTGTGAGAGACAGGAAGATTTTCATTCAGTCTTCTGGGAGGATGAAGGTAAACTACATATTGTCAGAAGTGTGGGACTCTTTAACAATGGTAATGAGGCTTTAGATACTGGCCTCCATTTTAACTTCCAGACCTAGGGGAAAAAAAAAAAAAAAAAAAAAAAAAAGTTTCACTTGTTTTGAATTCCTCTCCAAGTACTTCAGAGGGGGAAAAAAAATTCCATTTGTTCCATCTAGTTAGCATTGCTGGTTCTGCTTTTTCCCCATTACTGCAACTTTATAGAATGAAATGCAGCAAAAAAGAGACTAATTTAAGAGCAAATCCACCCTAAAAAGTAAAAATCAATTGCTCTTTTCACACAGGGAGCTCAGGGGAATTGAAACCTGGGGATCTTGGGTATTTTGCTACTAGTTTTTGACGTATGTTCTGATGAAAAAGATCAATCGTTTTCTCTTGGGGATAAAAGATTGTAAGGTTCAAATAGTCAGACATTTGTATGTCTCTTTATCTAATGGCAAACAGTACAGAAGTCAGCCATGAGCACCTCTTTTCTGACATGTGATGAGTAGCCCATTGGGCCTCAATGTACCCTTCATTTTCCTTCTTTCTTTGAAATTCAAAAAAGGAAAAAAGAAATCTCAAGTTATATAAACATGGATTAACTACAAGTGGTCTAGGGAGGTAAATCCAGAATTTTGGAACTTGGAATGGACCTCAAAGATTATATAGTCCAACTCCCTTATCAGATACATTATTTTCTTTCACAATATTCCTAATTAAGTGGTGATTCAAGTTTTGTAGGAACCCATATGATGCAGGCTATTGTGGTGCTGGTGTATATATATATATTTTTTTTAACAATTTTAATTGTTAGAAATTTCTTCCTTATCCTTAATTTAAATCGGCCTCCCTGAAGCTTCCAACCACTGATTCTTCTTCTGTTCTCTGAGGTTAAATAGAGTAAGTTTCTGTTTCTTTGTGTGTCTGTGACTTTAGAGAAGATGCACTACTTCTCTGGGACTTGTTTCTTTATCTGTAAAATGAGATCTCTGAACTAGTTGGTTTCTAAGATTTTTTTCACATCCAAATTTAAGATACTATGTTCTTTTAATACCATTTTTGTTGTCAAATTTTCATGAGTTTTGCTTTCCTCAAACAACACTCCCTCTAGGGTTATGGAATTGTTGACAGCAGTCAACAGTGTAAAAGGGCTACGGATTAGATCTTGATTTCATTGGTATAAAGATTTCCCCAATGTGAAAGCTCACTCTATCAATGCATTTTCACACCGTCTCTGTTACTGATAATCATGCAGAATTGCTTAGAGAAGTTGTGTCAAACTCAAAATGAAACAGGCCCTTTAGAGTCCAAATAAGGATCCATATGGGCTTTATATAAACTTAGAAATATTAATATTTTCTATATTAATTATAGAAATTAAAATTTCTAAGTTCAATTGTATTTTTATTTATTTTGTTAAACATTTTCTGGTTTTGGACCATACTTAGGAGTGGTGTAGGCTACAATACCATTCCAGAATGTTTGATATCTCTAATTCAGAGTACTGAAAGGATAGTTGATGTCTCTTTCCCTCAAAGCCACAAAGCCAACATATGTCAAAAGGCAACATGAATTTGAAATCAGGTGTTTTTGACTCCAAGTTTAGGTCTCTATCCACTATCTTCATTGCTTCTCATTGTAACAGTATGTTACAGTCTATATTACAATACAACTCTAAAAAGACATATTTTAGTTGTATATTTATTTTAAAAGTACTTTCTTTTATATGATTTATGGTAATAAATAAATAAACAAATGAAGAAAGAAAAAACAAAAAGAAGAAAAAAATAAAAACAACAAAAGGCCAGATTTCACCTAATTATGTGATTTTGTACTTTCTGATTCTAACCTACTTCCTCATCATTTCATGATTATATCACGTTAATAGCCTTTTAACTGTGTTCTCTGATTCTGATATATGATTATATACATATATATACATATATATGCATATGTATATATTTATGTGTGTATATGTGCATTCATATATAATTTCCCAAAAATCTTAGTGCAGAGTTAAACTACTGAATAGTCTGTTCCATTAGTTCCATCAGGCTAGTTTCTTCATAGTGAACTCCATGTTTCTGTTTTTTTTTTTTTTTCTTTTTTGTCTTGCCTTTGTTCATATCATTCCCTTTTCCTAGAATCCTTTCTTTTTCACTCATTGGTCCCAAGTCTACACATTTTTTTAAAAATTGGCATGAATCCCACCTTATCCAAGAAGACCTCTTAACTAATTCAACTCTTTTAGGCTAGACCCTTCTTAATTTCTTAGCACATATAGATTGTATAACATAATATATTAATTGATTATATGTTGTTTTTATTGTTGTTGATTTTTATTACTTTAGTGTAGATTTATCAAACAGATTACAAAATCCTCAGATAGGCATAACCTATTTTATTCTTCTTTCTATTGCAAGAGAAGCAACATGGCCTAAAGAATGGAAAACTAGTCTGAGTCAGGAAGATCCTGCTTCAAGTATCCTTTCTATCACATACCAGCTGCATGATCCTGAATAAATTACTTAATTTTTATACCCAAGGCAACTTTCTAAGACTATTTTATGGCAGAGGTATAGATCTGCATTGAGGGAGAGCCACATTAATCAATGTATGTGTGTGTGTTTGTGTATATATATATATATATATATATATATATATATATATATATTATATATATATATATATATATTTAAATAATAGTAAGCATTTTACATTGCTTAAAGGTTTATAAAATGCTTTACAAACTTTATCTCATTTTTATCCTTACAATAACTCTATGAGGTAGGTACTATTATTACTCTCATTTTATATTTTAGAAAACTGAGGCAGAGACAGCTTAAGTGACTTGCTCAGGGTACACAGATAGTAATGTTTAAAGTTGAACTTGAGTTTTTTTGACCATAGATCCAGTGTTCTACCTTCTGTATCATATAATTGGGATCCATGTCATCAAAAGAGTTTTAGCATATGGAAAATAATTGATAGTAATATTACTCCCCTTCCCCTCTAAAACTGAAGTTCCTTATCCTGAGATTTTGGTATCTTTTCAAACACTGAAATACACTGTGAAATAAAATCCTATGACATTTTTCCTAATAGTCACTTATCATTTATACTCTTGTTTAAGAAAAGATATTGTCAATTTTATTACTTTGCACCTGATTACAATGTACAATTTATATACTTTCTGCTTGTAATGATCTTTATCCTTCATTGAACAGTTCCATTTTGGGGCATGAATTTAGGAAAGGGTTTAATTTTTTCCACTATGCCCTATTTCCTATAATCACCTCAGAGAAATCAACATCCATTTCAATGACTCATCTGACAGCCTGATCCTCCTCAACTTTAATGATCTTCATTCTATTTTAAGCCTCTAGAGACTTGACCATACTTTGCATTAAGAAATACTCTGTCACCAAAACCTTGAATTCAGAGTAGTATATCTCTGGTCATCAAACTCATATACTTTACTTCTTTTGTTTCTTTTTAGATATAGAAATTTTGCTTATTTTCATTGTAATTTCCAATAGTCCTTAAGCCCCTTGAATTTTACTTGAGTCCCTATCAACTCAATCCCATGTCAATGCTTTCTTTATATGGGAAGTAAATGGAAAGTAAGGAGGCTTGAAGAGTAAAGAATCATTTAATTCTCTTCAATCTCTATTTATTGCAGTATAAATTTACCTTTTTCCTTCATCTCCACAGTCAAAAGTCTTTGTTTATAATATTAACAGTAAAGAGTAAAAGATGTACCAAGGCTATCCATTCTAACCTTTGCTCTTGATTTCTTGTTATTCCTTTCCTCTCATCTTATTCTTGTTCTTGTTTTCCTCCTCCTCCTCCTCCTCCTCTTCTTCTTCCTTTTCAAGTTCTATCCCTCATTATCTTTCTGTATCTATACTAACAAATATAATTCTGACACTAACTTCCAAAAAATTTTTTTTTGAAATTCATGGTGTTACTTCCTTAACATACTATAATATTTCTTTCTTCACTGAAAATACATTTGGAAAGAAATGATAACTATATATATTAATATATAAATACCTATATTTAGTGTTTTCTAAGAACTTGTCATCATATATTGCCCCCCTACTAACTTCAACACCCACCATTTTACAGAAACTATTCTTTCAAAGGCCACTAATAGTATTTTAATTAGTAAATCAAGTTATTCTTTACTAATTCTAATTTTTTTATTTACAATTTTTTAAAATTTTAAGTTCTAAATTTTTCTCCCTGTTCTCCCTTCCACATTCATTATGAAGCAAGCAATACAATACTACTAATAATTTTTCTTGACTTATCTGCAAAATTTATGGCTGTTGGCTACTTTCTCCTTAATGAAACTTTTTTTTTTTTTGTCTTTTGTGGCACTAGGCCATGCTGTTACTCCTATAATTTTGACTACTATTTTTAGTTTTTGAATCATTTTATTTCTTTGTTTTCTAAATGTGGACTCATTTTTAAGGCTGGTGGCTTTAGTGGTTTGGGAAACAAGGAAGGGGAATGTTCTGCAGTACTCTGCTTTGAATAAACTACAAAGGAATAATTATGTTTTTCTCTGAGTGGCAAAAACTAAGAAAATCAAAAAGCTGAAGTGAGAAAATCTAAATTATAAAGACCCTGGAGACTATGCCATCAGAAGGATGGATTTAGAAATGCTTAATGGGGAGAGAAGATCCATAGGGAAGAGGAAATCTGTCTTCAAATATTTCATAAGGCTATTATATGGACAGCATTTTATATTTGTTCTAATTGGCCTGAAGGTAGAAGCAGGAATAGTTATAGATACAGAGGGAGATTTAATCTTGGTGTAAATTTGGCCTATATTTCAATCAATGAATCAAAAGTCATTTTATTAAGCATCTAGTACAGAACAGACATTATGTTAGGCATGAGAAATGAAACAATCCCTACTCTCAAGTAGCTTACATTCTAATGAGGGAGACAACAAGCATATATTTTTACATGTCTAAGTGTATATAGAATAAATAAAAACTATAAAAATAAAAATGTATACAAAATAGCCAAATTCAAGATTGTTTCAGAGGGAAGGTATTAGTATTAGTTGAGGATATCTGAAAAGGCTGCTTGCAGAAGTTAATGTTTTCATTATGTCTTTAAAAAAGAGACTTTTGACTGATAGAATTGGCTAAGTTCAACTGTGTTCACATTTCTACAATAATAATCATTTTCTTGTTTTTCTCCAATCCCAGAAAATCTTAAGAACATCTTTATTTGACTCATGGCCTTAATTTTTTTTTTTTAACTCAACTAAAATCAAAAGGTTATCACACATTAAACATCATAGATTTGTATAAGACAATAACAAACACAGAAGCCCTTCGTAAAGAAGAAGGCACCTTCCTTGCACCAGTTAGAGAAGTTCTAGCCTTTTGCTATTTGGGTACCCAAAACAGTTGTTTCTCCTCTTTCTCTTGCTTTATTCCTTTGGGAATACAGGCTCTAGCATATATTGCATTTCTGGATCATCTAGGATGATCTGATGGTTGACAATAGATAATTTTTCTTGCTTTGCTCAGATTTAATGTTACTTTCTCTCTCTATTCAACTCCATTTTTGTGGCTATGTCTTCCATCTTTATTCCATTTGTGACCAACATGAGAAATTAACAGAAAGAGGAGAAAAGAATGAACTATATTCCCGTTAGTTTATACCTGTTTGATGAGCAATAGTTTCCTAGTAAAAACACCCACCACAAGATTCCTTAGTTTCTCTTTCAGTGAAGGATTCCAAGAATAAACAGGATGGAAATTTATTGGGATTTGTAGATGGGATCCATTTTATGGGACTGGATAAGATTTGGGAGGCTCCTTTCATTTCTGAAATTCTTTGATTCAGGATGAAGTTTCCCTGGTTATTTTCCAACAAAATCAGTACAAAGTGTACTTTCCTTTAACTTCGCATATTGCTGTGCTTACTTATGACAATAAGATTTTTTTTTTTTTAATTCTAGAGGGTTCATGGTCATATTTGTAAGCAAAGGGGAAGAGCCAGTAAGATTGTAATATCACAGAATCATATACTTAGCAATAGAAGAAACCTTCAAGGTCATATTGCTCAAATTGCTCATTTTACAAATGAAAAAAAAAAAAAACAAAAACCTAAGGTAGTAGACAGGAAATGACAGAAATAGTTCCTTAGATTCCAAATCTAATGCTCTTTCCATTATATAAGAAGAGGAATAGATTGGAGATAAGAAATGAATGGTGATAAGAATTAGTGTTACAGAACAAATAAATTACTGAGTCTCTACTTAAGCAGTCCTGTGTATTACTTCTGAAAATGACTAATTAATTGACCATATGCAAACTCCTTCACCAATCTAAACCTCAGTTTCTTCATCAAGACAATAATACTCAAATACTGACTCTGTAGGGTTGCTGTAAAGGCAAAATAACATGACATAAGACAAAATGTTTTCCATATTTAAAAATATCTGTGCCTTTGAGAAGGTGGGGATAAAATAGAATTAAGGTGGGCATGGATGTAGGGAGTAGCCTAGGAAAGGAGAAAGAATTCCTCATAATCTAATCCTGAGGAGAAGGGATAAGAGAAATCACTAGAGGCATAGGAGAGAACATGGAAACATTTTGAATTGAGAAAGTAGAGAGGATCAATTTGGGCAGTCTGAGGTTTGTGAGTAAATTAGGTTTAAAGTTGAGGCCTTGAGGACAGAGGAAAAGGTTTAAAACAGCCACTAGAGTTACATAAGGAATGAATAAAACACTTATGACAATTTAGCAAAAGACTTTTTTCAATTATCACTAAGCATTTTATGAGACAGGTAGCCTGGCATATTGAAAAATCAGGTGTACCTGCAATCAGGTCCAGAATGTGAAAAGCAATGTGACTACGGATAACATACTTTACCTTTTTATACTCCAAGCAATTGTCTGAAACTGTAAATTGTGGCAGGATTGCTAATCTACATTAGCAGATTAAGCATACATGTTGATTTCTCTATATTAATGAAATGTCAGACATGGAATATATACTAGTGCAAAATAGACATATATCTATGTTCTGCCTCCCCAACTAGATTAAAATTTTTTGTAGAGTATAGGCAATATCTTGTACCACATAGCTTTCTATGTTCCAGATCAACACAATGACCTATACAAAGGTCATTTATTAATAAAAAAATAAATAAACATAATAAATATTTATTATGAGAGGGCAGAATGATGTAAAGCCCAGCCTGTACTTCATGATCCTATTTGGAGTCATGTAACTGAATGTGGGGATCAAAAAATTATGATTTATTATCAGTAACTATTTGATTTGAATATCTATTTTATCTGCCTATATACCCAGGATCACATAAAAATTCTTACTTTTTTTTTTTTAAACCATCATCAAGTATCTATTAAGTATCTAATGTGTGCTAGGTATTTCTTTCTTTTTTTTTTTTTTATGAAGTTATTTTAAAAATTGTGATCCTGAGCTTTTATTATTTTTAAAAAATTATTTTCATTTTTATTTTTAATTATAGCTTTTTATTTTCAAAATATATACATGGGTAATTTCTGATATTCACACTTACAAAACTCTGTGTTCTAATTTTTCCTTCTCTTCCCCCCATTCCCATTCTCAGTAGTCAAATGATACTATATGTGTTAAATGTGTAATTCCTCTACACATATTACAAATATCATGCTGCACAAGAAAAAAATCAGATCAAAAAGGAAAAAAAAATTTGAAAGAAAATAAAATGCAAGCAAACAACAACAAAAAGAGTGAAAATACTATGTTATGATCCACCCTCAGTTCCCACAGTCCTCTCTCTGGATATAGATGGCTTTCTTCATCACTAGCTCATTGGAACTGGTCTGAATCATCACATTGTTGACGAAAGCTGTGCCCATCAGAATTGATCATAATATAATCTTGCTGTTGCTGAATATAATGATTTCCTGGTTCTGCTCATTTCTTAGTATCAGTTCATATAAGTCTCTCCTGTCTCTCTGAAATCATCCTGCTGAGCATTTTTTATAGAACAATAATGTTCCATTACATTCATATACCACAATTTATTCAGCCATTCTCCAATTGATGGGCATCCATTCAGTTTCCAGTTTCTTGCCACTACAAAAAGGGCTGCACAAACATTTTTGCACATACAGGTCCCTTCTCTTCCTTTATGATTTCTTTAGGATACAACTTTTATGATACAAGTCCAGAAAAACTGCTGGATCAAAGGGTGTGCACAATTTCATAGCCCTTTGGGCATAGTTCCAAATTGTTCTCCAGAATGGTTGGATCAGTTCACAACTACACCAAGACTGTATTAGTGTCCCAGTTTTCCCATATCCCCTCCAACATTTATCATTATCTTTTCCTGTCATTTTAGCCAATCTGAAAGGTGTGTAGTGGTACTCCACAGTTGTCTTAATGTGCATTTCTTTGATCAATAGTGATTTAGAGCACCTTTTCATATGACTAGAAATGGTTTTAATTTCTTCATCAGAAATGTGTCTATTCATATCCTTTAACTATCAAATGTGGAATGGAAAGCTTTTTATTTTCAAAACACATGCATAGATAGTTTTTAACATTCACCCTTGCAAAACTGTGTTCTAGATTTTTTTTCCTCCTCCCTTTCTCCTAACCTCTCCCCTAGATGGTAAGTAATACAATATATCATATCAAAATTCTCAGATGAAAAGGGGTTGCAAATGAAAAAGTTTAAGAAGTCCTCATATGTAGAACTCCCCAGCTAGCCTCAGAGTCAGTCAAGTCCAACATCTGATGGATTACTTGATACCAATAAAGTCACTTATCCTTCCTTGTTCCAGCCCAGAGGCATCAATCACATGGCCCACCCTTCTGAGTATAATTCAAATACATTAAAATATAATTGTAGAAAATTTTACAACAAAAAAACATACAAAAAAACTTAGTTAATGATAATGTGGTTTTCTAAGACATACCACTAGCAAGGATCATTATGTATAATTTAGTGTTTCTCTTATTCCCTGCTCCCCCCACTTTTTTATTTGAGTTTGACACCACTGCTTAAGCCAGTTCTCTAAGACATATTACAAAGAAGATGCTGCTCTGCATTGGGAGATAGAGTTTTCTCCTCCAGGAATTCCCAATACCAATGAAATATTGAGTGCATCTCCTATTCATGTTAAAAATGACAGTCGTGAATTAGGTTCTCTAAAATTGTGATAATGCTTTCTGTTCTCACTATTTCTGAATTTACAAGGATTTCTACCATTTCTTTTTATTAAGTATCCTAATGTTTCCAGAGATCTTGTACTCAAGATTTTTAATTGCTAATAAGTGACCCAAATTTTCAAGTTCAGTTCATACTAATGTTGAAATCTCTAGAATTGTTAAGATATTGTTAAAATATGCCTGTAATCCTTGTTAAGGAATTATGGCATTTTAACACTTGTAAATACACTTTAAAATATCAGCCATATACTCTTGATCTTCCCCCAAAAGGCCAAGAAGTGATGTCACCTAGGAAAAAAAATCACAGATAGACCAGAAAAGAGAACAAGAAGCCCCAGGAGGGAGGCAATAAGCAGCATCAGCATTTTTCTTTTTGTATATTTTACTTGGTTGACACAGAGCAAGCTGTTTGACCTTTTCTGAGGCAAGGTTCTCTAGGTCCTCAGGGAGATGCATTTTCTAATCAAAAAACAAAACAAAGCCCCACCAGCTCAGCATTGTTAGTCATCAGAAATACTGATTCACAAAGATGCAGGGCAGGCTTTTCAAAATGGGGGCTGTGTAAGAGGCTCAAAATGAGGTCTTCAGTGAAGTGGACATAGTGGTCACATAGATCTGAAGCCCTTCCTGTGATCAGTACAAGCTGCATTATACACTTTATCTCACTTTTCCTGAGATGGCAGCTGGCCTCTTAGGTCAAGGTTGAGAAGGTCAGCAGCACATGTTGGTGAGGGAGAAGTCCCATTGCACTGCCTTTCAATCCAGTTGGCCTGTGGATAGAGATCTCCTGCCTTTAGCCCAGTCTCCTTGTACCACAATCAACTGACAAGCCCAATCAATTTCCTACTTTGATCTCTTCAGAGATAGTCTGAGAAAAAGAAGGAAAAAAAAAAAAAGAAAAAAAATCCCATAACAAATAAACAAAAATCACCTTAGTGATCACCTCCTGTATGAGGAGAGCATAGATTTTAGTAACTACATGTTAAATAAAGCTCTTTGGAGGAAAGTTGTTTCCATTGGGCAGGTCTTATTTTTTTTTTTTTTTTAATTATTGAGGCATTTTTTTCCCACTATACTGTAATAAGTGCAAGTGTGTATAAATTCTTCAGCATTTATTTTGATTTATTTCTAATTGCATAAATAAAAACCAGAAATTAATCCCAATTTTATTCAGCTTAGAAGCCTTGAGACCTTTCATGTTATATGATAAGTTAATGAACAGGAAGATTTCTAAAAAGGGTAGAAAGCAACTTATATGCAATGCTGATCTTGGCTTTGCTCAACATGGGGTAAAGGATTAGCTATCCAGTTAATTTTTTCTTATTAAATATGTTACATGATCATATTGAGATCTGAATAAATAAGGTCAAATGAATCCAAGCGCTTGATTCTCCCAGCCTCTTCATTCTATTATCTAATGTAAACAGGATTATTTGTTAAAGGAGGGTTGGGGGTAATGTGAAAAAGGGATTATAGCCAGAAAAGTAACATAATGAGTCAAATTTTCTGCCTTCTAAAGACAGGATGAAGAGGGGACCCCGAAACTCTAAAGCTCCTTGAAGGAGAGGCTTTCCTTCAACCCTGCCTCTGTGAGAGACTGCCCCAGGGAACCAAGATAAAGTGGTTTATCTAGGTGGGGCTAGTCCAGTGCTGAGCTGGAGAATTCCAACCCTATTGAATTAAAGAAAGACATATTCAATTCCAGCTCAAGCTGTGCTGACCAGCTCCCCATCAAGAGTAACCCCCAGTAGTGTTACTACTGGGCTTATATCCCAAAGAGATCTTAAAGAAGGGAAAGGGACCTGTATGTGCAAGAATTTGTGGCAGCCCTTTCTGTAGTGGCCAGAAACTGGAAACTGAGTGGATGCCCATCAGTTGGAGAATGGCTGAATAAATTGTGGTATATGAATGTTATGGAATATTATTGTTCTGTAAGAAATGACCAGCAGGATGATTTCAGAGAGGCTTGGAGAGACTTACATGAACTGATGCTGAGTGAAATGATCAGGATCAAGAGATCATTAAATACTTCAACAACAATACTATATGATGATCAGTTCTAATGGATGTGGCCCTCTTCAGCAATGAATGAACCAAATTAGTTCCAATAGAGCAGTAATGAATTGAACCAGCTACACCCAGCAAAAGAACTCTGGGAGATGAATGTGAACCACTACATAGAATTTCCAATCCCTCTATTTTTGTCCACCTGCATTTTTGATTTCCTTCTCAGATTAATTGTACTATTTCAAAGTCCAATTCTTTTTGTACAGCAAAATAACTGTATGGATTTGTATACATATGTTGTATTTAACATATACTTTAACATATTTAACATGCATTGGTCAATCTGTCATCTGGGGGAGGGGGTGGGAAAAAGCAAGGGAAAAATTGAAACAAAAGGTTTTGCAGCTGTCAATGCTGAAAAATTACCCATGCATCTATCTTGTAAAGAAAAAGCTATAATAATAATAAAAAACAAAAACAAACAAACACAAAAGAGAATAAAGGGCAACAATTATTTCCTAGTACTAAAAATAGTGCCTGACATATATTAATCATGCAATAAAACTTGTAGCCAAGGCTTATAAAATGAGCCAAGTTTAAGTTCAGTCCTTGCAGAGGATCTAACATGCCATGCTATGTCAAGGCAACCTCTGCCCACTGGAACGATATTCTCTTTCGGCGTTACCCCATCTTAACTCTCTCACCTAAGACTTTGTACTCTCACCTAAGGCTCTGTTGGGATTTCTCTGCTAGAAATTCTCCATCTCTCTGCCAGGATTTCTCCACTACTTTACTTCCCTGTCAGAACCTTGCCACTAAGGAATTTTGCCTGTCTATTCATGCATAGCAAAACCTGACTTCCCAATGTCAATAATAAACTTCTTTTTATCAGTCTAGATTTTTGGGTTTGTAAATTCCTTTAGAAAGGACCTCTGTGCTGCCAGAAGGGGTTCTCACAACTCCCTATCTTGCTCTGGATCATAAAGGGGATTTAGGGGATTCAAACCTCTTCATTTGGTTCCCTGAACCCCAAACCTGCCAATAACCTCATCATTTAACTCCCTGATCACCAGGAATCCTAATCTCATCAAGGATAGAAGGTGATCAGACAGTTTATGGAACTGTATTCTCTTAATTTGCTATCCCTCTTGGAAAGATGATAGTTTACATTTGCCTACTTTAAGTTTATCTCTAGACATAACCACAGATATGCATTTTGGCAAAAGAAATGCTTATAGACAAAAGAAAGAAATAATATATTTGCATATGCTGAGCTATTCCAGTCAAAAAGGTTAAACAGGTGAATAAGGTGTGGGTAGTTTCAGATGGGAACATATGGCTTTCTGACTTTTGATTTTATCCTTATTTAAAATCAAAGTATTGTTAAGAATAGTCTTTAAGGTTATTTTCTTATAATCTTATTTATCATAATTTCTTGGGATGGTGAAAATTGAAAATTAAAAATTTTCATGGATTGAAAATTCATGGATTTTGTTAATTTTAAAACTGTTAGGAGTTGAAACAAAATTTTGAGAACTGTTATTAGGATTTTGTGGATGAATGAATACTATTGACCAGATGGTAGTACAATTGACTCCTATAGATATCACAGAATAGGATTAATTCATTGTATTTATTAAAAATTATATAATATTCCATAATCACATAATTATATAAATCATATAATAACATTATATAACATTTGATAAAAGATAGAAAACTGTTATTAAATGATAATGATTGTGACCGGTTGGGGAGCTATGTGTAAGAATAGAATGAGCTGGGTCTTGGTGAGGTATAGTTCTTGGACAAAAATATAAAGTAAAAAGTCTCTTGATATTTGTGATAATTTTGTTAGTCCTTTTTTAATTTTTTAATTTTTATTTATTTTTTATTTTAATAAATTTTATTTATTATTTTTTAGAATGTATAATTAAAAGGCTGTATTAAGTATACAGAGTCAGAATAAAAAGGAAGAATGAGAGTTTTTCAACCTCAGGACTAACAAAGAATTGATTAGATTTTCAAAGAAGAAAGATAACTTCAGACTATAGGAATATAGCATCCATAGAAATGAATTCAAGACATTCAAAACTGAGCAATATGTAAATAGAACAGGACACCTACCATCAGAAGAACTTGCTGGGGTTTGGACTGGTTATGCTTATAGCAACACAGAGTAATGTCAATGATAATAAAAGGATAAATAACAACAGAAGTGAGACATTGAGACATCTAACAGAAATTTTATGCTTAAGTGACCTTTGAGATAGAATATGACAAAAGTAACTCCTATGTCAGATGATTGGGAAACTGGGGGGAGGGGTGTCTTAATGAATATCATGTTTCCTATTCTGATAAGAGAATGGAATTGTACCACTGACATGCAACAAGATTTTTATCAAAACTCTGGAGGCCAACTTTGATAAGTACAGATTTCCTCTATGGTAGTTCATCTATAATTAATCCACTCAATTATAATTCAAAACAAGAGGAAAGAGTGATTTCAGAAACAACATATTATTGAGTGAGGACATTAAATCAACAACAACAAATTCCCTTCTCTCATATTTGCTCTAAATAAATTTCTAGAGAAATATTAAAGGCACCTTTTTCCATATAACTGAAAAAGTCAGGAAAGTACCTGTTGGTAGTAAAACTGGGAATATGGAGTGAGAGGGGAAGAGAAATATAAGAAAAGATACTCTTCCCTTTCCATACACAGGGTGGTAAGGTCTGAAGTTATAAAACTTTATAATGAAACGATTAATGTAGGCGATAACTTAAAAAAAAAAAAATGTATTGTACATCTGATTAAGGCCTGAAGAGAAAAAAAGTAATAGCAATGATAAAGCAGAATGAGTTAATTCTACCCAAAGGAACTGAAGGAAATAAGCAGAGCCATTACACATGTGCCAGGGGAAAAAAGAATATTAATAAATGAGGAGGGGGAAAATCAATAATGATTCTAAAATGGCTAAGCTCCTGGACTATTTTTTTTAAACCTGTCTTTAACAAGAAAAATAAGGAAAAGAAGCTTGGATAATTGGGAGGTAATGAAGACATTGTAAAAATATCTATTGATGAAAAGCATATAAGATGGTTACTGTGTGCTTAGAAAGCCTGAACATGAGGGAATTTGCTACTTCATATTATGTATGTGTGAAGGTATTAAAAAAAAAAACAATTGTGGAATAAATTAAGAAAACACTTTATTTCTGAAAATTCATTTAGGAAAGGGATTAAAAACAGCCAACAGTGGTGATAAATTTCTTTAAAAGGAGAGAATGATTCTGACTTTAGTTCACTAAGTCTAATGTTAGTTCAAGGCAAAGTAAAGAAATATATAAGGTAGTAATTTGTATGCACTATCTCCTAGATGAGTGTGGAGGAGGTAAAGTGGTCATTAAAGAACTTATGAAATATCTGTTCTAAGAAATACCAGCTTTTGGAATAACTTTTTGCTATTTAGAAACAGGAAAATTGTATAATGACCTTTAACTCTATATTCTCTGGGTCAATGAAATACTAAAGAATATTGGCTCCTTCAATAATTAATATAATTCAGAAAATACTAAAGACATTTTGTAAAGCTCAGTTAAAATCACTTGAAAATTATCTTTGCCTCAGAAAATTGGTTATATTCAAAACTAAACAATAAAATTACCAAAAAAAGTGATAGCTAAGGTTATTATTTGAAGAATATTTGGTGAATAATGGTGTTTCACTCAGTAAAATCCCTCCTAATCAATTTAACAAAAACAAAGTGCATACTATGTGCAAGGCAAATCTCTAAAATTATAAAATGCAAATGACTTTGTAATCTGAATTTCTGTGTCATTTCTGTACTCAGAAATGAGTACTAAGCTAAATGAGCACTAGCTTAATTTCTTTTTCAATGTAAATTAATTTGCAAGCTTTTTGAACATTATGTGTCAGCTTAAAGTGGTTGGGCTGGAACCTATTACAAGAAACTGATGCATAATTGAAATGGCTTGAGATAAGAGAGGGTCAAGTGAGGGCTTTTGTTGTTTTTGTTGTTTGTATTTTTGTTTGTCACTACCCTGGCTACTTAGCATTTAGGTATCTAAAACAGCCAGTACATGGGGAAAGCCTGAAGAATAAAAAGAGAGGGTAGACAAAAGAGAGAGAAGAATCTTCTGAACAAGTTGGAAGGAAATTTAAAAAAAAAAAAAAGATGTAACATTTTAGTAAGAAGAATGGTTTCCTTCTTAAAGTTATAATAGGATCAAAGGAAAATAGGATGAGTAGAAATTAAGCATTTTGAAGTATTATGTATAGACAAAAAAGGATTTCTTATGATCCAACCTATGAGTTCATAGAAAAGTAGGAGTCTGGGACATCTGCTAAGTGGGATGCTGGAGTTAAGGAGTCATTGAAGGACTGGAAAGAGAAGGAAGCTTTTGAATAATCACAAAAAGGAGTGAGATGAAGAATCAAAAAAGTGTAAGAGGGGTATTCCACCTCAATTGTTAGAGAAAGCCCAGACTGCTCCACTGAAACTATTATTCAATCAAGAAAAAGCATAAATTAGGTGAGAATAAGACCTATATGTCTCCACTGAATCAATCAAAGGATTAAACAATTTTTAAAAATTTTTTTTAGAGGAAAAACAAAACAACACAAGATACTGGAAACAATATACATTTTCTTTTCCAGTGTGTCCCCATTTTGCAATTGGGGAATTGAGGCAAATAAATGGTAGGTCACTTATCCAGAGTTATACAATTATTAAATTTCTGAGACCTATTTAAATACAGATCTTCCTGTCTCATGGTCCAGTTCTCTGTCCATTGCAGTACAGATATATCTGTAGGCTTATTTATATCAGAGAAGGATCATCCAACAAGAAAAATCCTAGTTATTGCTTCAGGAGTCAAGATTCTGGGGCATTTAGAGAAGGCAGTTATTTTATATAAGAAGTTATCAAAGAAAAGAAGTGATAATTCCCCAAGGGAATTTCATATTCTCCCTGCTCCTTTTTATGATATCAGAGAAATTTGACTAGTAACAAACTGCAAGAAGTTGAAAGATGACAAACTAGATACCTCAAGGAAAAACAGCTTCAAGGGAGCAAGACTTCTTTGGAGAAGAAATAAGTGCAGCTATGTTCTTCACAAAGGCACCAACTCTCAGATCCAAGCAGAGAATTACACGACAAGAGAACACTATGAGGATTCCATAAAGGGAGAAAATGGCTTGCAAATGGCAGAAGCTGTGAGTTTACTCTTTAATCCCTAGTTCTCTAAATTGAGCTTGCTTTTCCTTGGACTTATGAGAATAGATACTTGTGAATGAGTCTAAGACTTTTAGGGAATTTGGTCATATACCAACTATTCATATACCACTTTAGAAATAGTTTTCTAAAAGCTAATTAACATTGGCAGGTTAACTGATAATGAAACAGGGGCACACCAGATGGGGATCCATGAGCAAAAGAAAAAGAAACCCCCAACTCCTTGAGGATTACTCAATGATAAAATACTAAGAGAATAAATATTCAGTCACCCTCTGGGGACCTAACCTGCCAATATAAGTGATGGAATGAAGAGCTCAGAGGGAATATAATTAAGGGAATAAAAATTTTTCAATGAAACAAAAAAAGCACAATTGAGATAAAATATTTAACCAAAAGGAACCAGTAATGGTCACTTCCCTGATCTAGTTAAAATGGGGACCAAGACCTTTCAGTCAAAGGTTTATTCCACTGGTCAACTGCTCCCCTTAAAGTTAAAGTCTGTTCTTGGCTAACAGTTAAACTCTATATGGCTCTCAGAGACCTAGTTATTTTTATACTCCAAATCTTTTATAATAGTTGGTAACAAAGCTCATTTTAGTGATTTTAGGATATAGTTTTTGTGAATTTACTCAGTTAAACAATTACAGATCATTCTGCAACTCAGGAAAAATTCCAAAAATTCTTCCTTTAATTGAGATAATTCAATCACATGCAAGCATGGAAATCTAGGTAATACTTATTAAAAAGTTTTAAAGTTTGTAAAACACTTTAATATCTTTTTTAGCCTCATAAAACCCCGGGGAAATACATTCTATTATTACTCCCATTTTACAAGTAAAGAAATTGAGGCAGATTTCTTTGGGGTCATATAGCTCATAATTGTCTGAGGCTATATTTTAAATCAGGTCTTCCTAACTCCAAGTCCATCACCATATCCAATTTACCATGGAACTCTTCAAGTATTTCTTTAATACTAGAATCAGATACATAGGGTATAGCCACAGCCGGTAAAAAGGAAACACTATTACATTGACTGGTAAATTGTGACTCCTCCCATACTCTAAACTAGTCTATAAATATACCATCAGAACAGGGCACTCAAGGAACAGAGTTCAGGAGTTCAGATGATTAAATTAAAATTTTCCCTTTGATTGTATGAAAAATTCTAAGAAAATTTAAGAGCTTACAGCTAGTTTAGATGCTTTTTATAGTCTTTCTATCCCTCCTAATCCATAAAGAGGGAAAGCTCCCAGTTATTCTTTTTTAGTTGTTCAGGTTTTTAGTTAAGTCCAAATTTTCATAACCCATGAATCATAGCTAACCAGGCCTTTCTGTCTATTACTATCACTTGATGTTTGTCCATGTATATGTTCCTTATTTCGATGACACTATCTAATCATCTCATCCTCTGTTTTTCATTTTGCTCTTTTTATATTGCCTTCAATCTTTCCCCAAATCAGGGGTTTAGCAATGAATTCTATCTTCTCATTTTGAGGCTAAAGTGTTTAAGCTTAAGTTTCAGTATTTGACCTTCTATTGAGTGGCCTGAATTAATTTCTTTAAGTATTGACTAATTTGTTCTCCTTGCTATCCAAGGGACTCTCAAAAGTTTCCTCCAGCACCACAATTTAAAACATAGATTCTGAAGCACTCAGTTTTCCTTATAATCTAAATTTCATAGCCGTACATTGCTGCTGAGAGGAAAAAAATAGCTTTGATTTTGGACCTTTATTAGTCAGGTGATATCTCTGCTTTTGGTATGCCATTCAGATTTGCCATAACTTCTTCTAAGGATCAAGTGTCTTTTAATTTCGTGGTTGCAGTTATCATGTGCAGTGATCTTTAAATCCAAAAACATAAAATCTAACACAGCTTCCATTTATTCTCCCTCAATTTGTCAGGAAATAATGGAATCAGTTGCCAAAATCTTATTGGGGTTTTTGTTGTTTTTGATGTTAAGTTTCAAGCCAGCCTTTTTTCACTCTCATTAAGAAGCTTCTTAATTTCTCTTCATTTTCTGCCAGCAGAGTGGTATCATCTGCATATCTAAAATTGTTAATATTTCCCCTGGCAATGTTAATTCCAGCTTTTGTTTTATTCAGCCTGGCACTTCATATTATGTAGTCTGCATATGAACTAAATAAATTAAATGACAATATATAATGCTGATATAATTCTTTTTCAGTCTTAAATCAATCAGTTGTTCCACATTCAATTCTAACAATTGCTTCTTGTCATGCACACAGATTTCTCAGGAGACATGTAGGATAATCTGGTGTTCTCATCTCTTTGAAGACTTGCCACATTTTTCTGGGGTCCACACAAAGATTCTAGTGCTCTCAATGAAACAGAAGCATACTTTTTTTTTTTTTTCTTTTGGGAACTCCTGTGCTTTCTCCATAATCCAGAAAATGTTGGCAATTTGGTCTATAGTTCTTCCTCTTTGAAAATCACTCTTTTTCTGTATTTCTTGGTTCACATAGTGATGAAGCCAAGCCTAGCTTGTAGAATTTTAAGCGTAACTTTGCTGGGTGAACACAATTATGAAGTAATTTGAACATTCCTTAGCATCGCTCTTCTTTAGGATTGGAACATAAAACTAATCTTTTTCAATCCTATGACCATTTGAATTTTCCAAATTTTCTGACTGTGTTAACAATGCTTCCTAACACTCACTTGACTTTATTCTCCAAGATGACTAGTTCTAGATCTAGAGCCACAACATCATATTTATGAATAATGATAAGATCTTTCTTCTATAGTTCTTTTGTATATTCTTGCTACTTCTTCTGAATCTTTTTTTCAAACTTCCATTAAATCCCTCCCATTTTTGTCTATTATCATGCCTATTTTTGATATCTTTTAATTTCTTGAAGAGATTTCTTATCTTTTCCATTCTTTGGTTATTCTGTATTTCTCTGAATTGCTAATTTAAGAAAATCTTATTTCTCTTTGTTATTCTCTGGGATTCTGCATTAAGTTGGAAATATCTTTGTCTTCTTTCCCTTTCCTTTTTTCCTCAGCTATTTGTAAAGCTCATCAGATCATCATTTTGTTTTCTTCTTCTTTTTCTTTGGAATCTTTTTTTGGTTGCTGCCTCCTACAAAATATTTTGAACTTCAGTCACTCTAGTTACTATATCTAATTACTTAAATCTATTCATCACCTCTATTTCATATGCATGAGACGATATTTAGGTCATATCTATATGGTCTGATGGTTTTCCTTACTTTTTTTTCAATTTAAGTCTGAATTTTTCAATAAGAAATTCATGATCTGAGCCATAGTCATTTTAAGGAGTATTGACTGTATAGAGCTTTTCCACTTTTGGCTAGAAAACATATAATCGGTCTCATTTCCTTTTTTTTTTGTTTTTTTAATTTTATTTTTTATTGAAGTTTTTTTTTTTTATTTTTAAAACATATGCAAAGATGATTTTCAACATTAACTCTTTTTTTTTTTTTTTTTTTTGAGGCAACTGGGGTTAAGTGGCTTTGCCCAGGGTCACACAGGTAGGAAGCATTAAGTGTCTGAGGTCAGATTTGAACTTAGGTCCTACTGATTTCAGGGCTGGTGCTTCAACTTTGACTCTTGAAAAACCTTGTGCTCCACTTTCCCCTTTCCCATCACTCCCTCCCTGAGATAGCAAATAATCTATGTTAAACATGCTAAAAATATGTGTTAAATCCAATATAGGCATACATATTTATACAATTATCTTACTGCACAAGAAAAATCAGATCAAAAAGGGGGAAAATGAGAAAAAAAATAAAAATTCAAGCAAATCACAACAAAAATAGTAAAAATGCTATGTTGTGGTCCACACCCAGTTCCCACAATCCTCTGTATGGTTGGTAGATGGCTCTCATCACAGAATCATTGGAACTGTCCTGTATCATCTTATTGTTGAAAAGAGACATGTCCATCAGAATTAATCATCATATAATCTTCTTATTGCCATGTACAATGATCTCCTGGTTCTGTTCATTTCACTCAGCATCAGTTCATGTAAATCTCTCCAGGCTTCTCTGAAATCATTCTGCTGATCATTTTTTATAGAACAATAATATTCTATAACATATATATATATATATATATATATACACATATATATAGAAGGACTGAATAAGTTATGATATAATATTCTATAACATATTTATATATATGTCCTTCTATATATATGTTATAGAATATTATTGTTCTATAAGATATATATATGTATGTATATATATATGTCATAACTTATTCAGTCCTTCTCCAGCTGATAGGCATCCACTTTCTTTCCACTACAAACAGGGCTGCCACAAACATTTTTGTACATGTGGATTCCTTTCCCCCCTTTAAGGTCTCTTTGGGATATAAGCCCAGTAGTAGTTCTGGGTCAAAGGGTATGCACAGTTAATCAATATCATTTCCATATTGACCATTTGGTGATATCCATATGTAGAGATACCTTTTAGGTTGTTGAAAAAAGAGTATTTGCTATGATCAGAGAGTTATCTTGAGAAAATTCTATTAGTCTTTGCCCTGCTTCATTTTGTACTCCAAGGCAACTTACCTGTTATTCTAATTATCTTTTGATTTTCTACTTTAGCATTCTGATCACCTATGATGAATGTGACATTTTTTTTAAACACTGGAGTGCTTGTCTGAATTCTATCCCCAGAGCATTTATTTCTTCTTTGCTCATTGCTTTAAAGCTAGCAAC
Organism: Antechinus flavipes; assembly: GCF_016432865.1. Taxonomy (NCBI): domain Eukaryota; kingdom Metazoa; phylum Chordata; class Mammalia; order Dasyuromorphia; family Dasyuridae; genus Antechinus; species Antechinus flavipes. The sequence continues at coordinate 532,051,846 of NC_067398.1, forward strand.
TATGCTCTATCATAATGATATCAAACTCAAATAGAAATGAGGGGGAGAGCACTAAAGCATACATAAGATCTCTGAAAGCCACATATTGACTAGAAAACCATATTTTAATATAATCTACATTCTACTGTATTTTATTTGTGTTTATTAAATATTTCCAAATTAAATTTTAATTTGATTTCCTGAGCACTTACTGCAAACTATACTATTAGAGGTTACTTTGGTCTATGTGTTTTTGACACCTCTGCTCTTCTTTATACCAGTGAATATAAAGGACAGGATCTGTCAAATGCTTCATTCCTACTCATTTGGTGAGAGAAAAACATGCACAAACAATCTGGCATTAAATCCCATTTTAGCATTTTCTTACATGCTGGTGGCCCATAGGGATAGCCACAGCCACAGCAACTTCAGAGCAACTTGCTCAGAGAGGAGGTGTAGAGAAATTCAGTATGTATGCATAATGTATGCACAAAAATATAGCCTCCTCAAGTATAAGGGGAGAAGATGGATGGATGAATTGATTTTGAGTTGCTAAATAGTAAAACATATATAATTGTAGGAAAATGAAGCAATCAAAGTTGGTGAACTGAACTGGGGGAGATGAATGGAGAAGAGGTTATGACAGTGATAAAGGAAAAAAATGTTTAGAAAGAGTGCATCAAGGGAAGGTTGTAAGAAAAAGTGATTGTGATACTTATAGATGACATAGGTATAAATTTAATACTAATCCCAAAAGTGGATTTATAAGTTCACAATAATGGAGGTAGGTATAGGAATTTAGGGTATAATATCCTTATGGGTGAATGAGATGAGTGAAGTTCACAGGATTTTGGAATGCCAATATATTTGAAGATACAATTATGTGTATTCATGTTCCTATGCATAAAGACAGAGTTTAGATTAGAAAAAGATGGAACCAATTATTCATAGCAAGGAGAAAGAAGAATAGATATTAGGAGGAAAAAAATCAGATTAAATCACAAAAATAGACAGAATAAATTTTAAAGGAACGGATGTTGTTAAGTGATAAAACAGAGGCAGTATATAGAAGTGACAGTAATGAGCATGGGATTGGTCATCTATATCTCTTGTTACTGTTGTTTGTTCTTTTTTCGCAAACATGATCATGATATCAGGGATATGATGCCATAATATCAAAGTGAGTTTGATTTGAGTGAAATAGGGCTATTCAAGGTCACCAACCTCCCCTTCTCTAGAACTATCTGGGACCAGTGGCCAGATATAGATCAGGATGATTGGAAATGAAGTTGGATACAATGAAGTTGGACAAAAGTCCAATTTCTTGGACTTTTAAAGCTAAGATCTTTAACAGGTCTCAATTTGCCTGAATCAATAGTCCATTCAGTTATGAAGGCTAGGTAAGAAATAAGGCAAGAGGGGCATATAGGTGGCACAGTGGATAAAGTACCAGCCTGAAGTCAGGAGGACTTCAATTCAAATCTAGTTCTAGATATTTAACACTTCCTAGCTATGTGACCTTGGGCAAGTCAGTTAACCCCAATTGCTTCAGGGGAGAAAAAGGCAAAAAAAAAAAAAAAAAAAAAAAAAAGACAGTTTTTACCTTATTTAAAAAAAAAAAAAAGAATCAACCTGGGAGTTAAAGACCCTCAGGATTTTTGGTCCACACAGCAACAATTGCTATTTACATTGACTTTGAGGCATTTTGAGCCAAAACAAATATCAAGTAGGCTTTAACCAGGACCTTTGTTGACTAATCAGTGAAGACCAGAGGGTTTAAGTATGGTCTTTAAAAAAGAAACCTATAGCTGTGTGACTCTAGGCAAGTCACTTAACCCCAATTGTCTCAGCAAAAAAAAAAAAAAAAAAAAAAAAAAAGTAGTTGGAAGGAAGATAGGGGGGGAGGAAAGTAATGTAGGGCAGCTCCTACTCACAAAAGTTGTTTGTCCTTTGAAGATAACCATGATTCCAGGGAAGTAATGCAAAGACATGCAAGTCAATTGGACTTATGTGAGGGAGAGCTTGCAAGGTCACTAATCTCATATTCTCTTCCAGAACCATCTGGATCCAGTGGACAGATATAAATCAGGACAACTGAATGTGAAAAATTTGAAGAAGCATCTTATTATGAAGAATGAATAAAAAAAATGACTTACTATACTCTTATGTGTCAGGCACTACATTAAGTTTCTTAGGTACAAATCAAGCAAGCAAGACAGCCTCTGCACTCAAGGTGTTTATATTATAACAGGAACTAGAAGAGTAGGCAGGAAAGCAGGAGTCTGTGATAACAAGAAGATGGGATTATGGAATATGAAAAGAACATTTGAAAAAAATTTGCTAAAAATTGAGTGGGAGTGGAGTGGGATGGCATTCTAGAAGTACAATTAAAAGAGTTCAGTGTCATAGAATTGTTATAAAGGAAAAAAAAAAACTATAAGAAAAGATTGGGGTGTTGTAGTATCAGAGTATTATTTCCAGTTTAATACAAGTATTTCCCCTAATTCCTTGCCTTTTTAGCTATTGATATATGTTATCCTTAAGAAATGAGATAGATAATTTTGTGTGATGGAAGCATGGAGGGAGTAGGATGCTATATGTGAGTTTCCACATGGTAAGGAATTTGTCCATGTGTGGCTTAATTGGATGCATGCTAGAAGACAAATATAGTCTTTCTTCTTTTCAACCTTCTCCAAGAAAGACTTTTATTCCTGCCAGGAGGTTGAAATGAATGGTCACCCTTCTGCTCTCCTCAGAAACAAATAATCACAAGAGTAGAAATGCATATCTGCTTTCTTAAATATTGTTCATCTATGGAATATGATTGGATACCATTTAATTTATGATTAGATCAAGTTTCATTCAACTTTTGACTGCTCTGTTAATTTTTTTGGGAAAGAAGGACCACAAGTTCTATATCCAAGTCTTGACCCCTTTCTCACTTAATACTAGTTCCACTATGAACACACATGTAGAATAGCCAAGATCCAAATTGTAGAAAAACAGAAATCAGAAAAGGCATACATAGGATACCAAGAAAATAAAATTAAGGTACTCTTTTACTGGGACCAAAATAATTTAGTTTAACCAAGAGATCTAATTGTAGATCCAATTTGTAGAAAAACAGAAATCAAAAAAAAAAAAATATGCCTAGGAGATTATATAAAAGATGGAAAATAGAATGAAAGTTCTCTCCTATTGGGGGCAAGATAATTTAGTTCATCCAAGATATCTCCTAGATCTCATTCAAGAGGAAACTGGACCATCATGGAAACTGTCCATTCCTCTCATGTCTTCCCAGAGTCTTTTCCTATACCATCTAAAATGGGGTTAACCTATTCAACCTTCTCTCTCACAGCTGGAAGCCAGGTATTCCTAGTGATGTGTACCTAATGGGTGAACAGCTGAGGAATGAAGCTCTCTGTTTCTCACTAACTCAATCCTGTCTCTTATACAGGGAAGGGCCTTTATCTCCATCACTAAGGAATCAATCACTTAACCAACAGTCTTTAGGGAAAAGGTCATATATATGACCCCTGAAAAATAAATTATTGACTAGAAGCAAATATACCTTAGGCCTGAAGCTCACCTTCCCATTGACCAAAGCAGAGTTTAATTACAAAAAGTCAACACCTTATCCTTCTCCCCTCCCATTTTCCCACTACCTGCCCCCCAAGATTGTGTTTATATTTCTATCTTCTTTCTACTTCTTACCTAATCCACACTTGGGTTTTCTCCTAACATTTGGACTCCTCATGGCATGGATTTCTCTGTTTTCCAAAGTGACAATTTCTAACTAAATAAAATAATTATGCTAAAAGAAGGAGCTTCTGAATTTTTAGGACATACCTATATTATACATGAACCTGAATATTTAAAAAAATATTTTATTGAGCTTTATTATGTTTTATTTCAGAAGGGGGCACTCTCTCTTTTCTCCAAACAGACTCCTCCTTTACAGCATATGACTACAAGTAATTACAAAGAAACAACTTCTGAATTTTATCCCCCAATCATGGAGGGGGGAAATGGCATTTGAATGGCAACTGAATAAAAATAATGAAGAAATTAGGGCATTATACAGTGGGGGGATGGAAGGGTGGGGGTGGGAAGCACCATATAATAAAATAAAATGGAAATAAATTTAGTTATTATGGTTGCATTGGGCCAGAGTGTACCTGTACGATTTATATGTAGGGCCAATGCTACTCTTTTGAATTAAATCCATAGTGGCAGGTGTCCAATTCCTATTTTTGCCTTCATTCTCTGAATGTATTGAAAGCTTTCTCTTGTTTGGGACAAAATTTGAACCCTGACAGTAGGTAAAGAGCTAGGATGATCTTTTTGTAGAATGAATGTTGGGGGTTCTATGGCTATGAATAAAGAAATCATCCAGAAAGTCAAAAATAGAATCATTGATATTTTCAGCTCTCTGAAGAGATAAGGTATCCTATTGCCATTGTCCAACTCAGGAGGAGGGGTGGTATTTCTGCCAATGGTCCCTGATTAGTGCATTTCATTGTTACACATTTATTAACTTAGATGAAATCAATATATTCTTCTAGACCCAAGGGTTTTTATATACATTGTTCCTTGAAACACTATTGTGTTTATATCAGCTCAAAATGGGGTATCTTCTAATGTAGCATTCAGTCTACATAGATCAAATTACCTTTTATTTTAAAAAATCAAAATTTCTCTTTGGTACACTCAGTGAATGACAGGATTGACCTTTACCAGGTTGTTTTCTAATGTATTGTCCTCAGGACCCTGCTGGCAATGGAAAGGATATTTCTTTTTTGTATACCCAACCTAATATGACCCTGAGAAGATAAAGTTGAGACAATGCCAATTCAGAAGGCTTCTTTGGTGCAGCTTTGGATTAAGGACCAGTCCTATACTACATGTATGCATGCAGGAACTAATTTGAAGATATTCTGTAAATTATACTAAGGTTATTATCATTCATAACCAAAGACTTCTCGTGTAAATTTTTAGAGATCATTAGAAATTTTACTATTTGGAAGATTTTTATGTTTGTTATTATGCTTTATTTCATGGGCATTGCTTTGCTGTCTTTTCTCATTCTTTAAAAATTTCTACTCTTGAACGTTTTTCCTTTTTTTTTTTTAAATAAAATTACAAATGGCATCAGATGTAGAAATGTACTGAATGAACTTCAGTTTTTATTGTTAACTCATTCTGTCCTTTTTCTTTCTCTCCCTTCTTCCCTGCTTTTCTTCCTTCTTTCCTTTCCTTCAGTACCACAGTCGCCGTGCCAGCTTAAACTTCATCTCCTTTCATCTGGGCTATTATTAAAATAGTCTCATTAGGAGTCTCTGCCTCAAATATAAAATCTGTGTAGTTTTTCACACAGTGGTCAAAGTAGAATTTTTAAAAATTAAAAATCAAAAATATTTATTTTTAGAAGTCAATACAAATTCTTCCATTTCTTGTTTAAAACTCTTCACAATCTGCTTCCAAGTTACCTTTTCAAACTTGTACATTGCTTCTCATCTCACAAGCTATTCCTTACACATGACATTCCATTTCTCATTTCTGTATCTTTGTACTACTTTTCCCCTAGGTCTAGAATGTACTTCCTTTTTACTGCCTGTCAAATCATTCCTTGTTTCTGTAAAAGTTCAGATGAAGTGCCACTTCCTATATGAGACTTGTCCTGATCCTTACAAATTCTAGTTGGGATAGCTAGGTGACACAATATGCAGAATACAGGATTGTTGTAAAGATCAAATTAGATAATATTTGTATTTCTTAGCATAGTGCCTGATATGTGTGTGTGTGTGTGTGTGTGTGTGTGTATGTGTATAAGCCCCTTGATGTCAAGAAATGCTTCTTTTCTTTCTTTGTATCCTTAATGCTTAGCATAGTTCTTAGTATATTGTAGGTGATATTGGCTGATTCATAAATACCATATTTTTTATCATTTCTTCCCTTGCCATATCTTATATTTTGTCCTTCTACTTTTTCTTTCGTTCTTTACCTTTCCTTGTTTTACAACTTCTTTCTTTCTTTTCTTCCTTTCTTTTCCTCATTCCTCCCTTCCTTTTTCCTTCTCTCCTTTCTTATTCTTTCCTTCTTACCTTCTTTCCTTTCTCATCTCTCCCTCTTTTTCTTCTTATAGCAGATTTAATCTAAAATTGCAGGCATGCTTTGCTGCACTCATCCCACACAAGCACATTATTTTTCCCACTGAGTTTCCAGCAGGTGTCGTTGAGATACCAATTTGGTGGTGCTGTTTTCCGACAGGATGCTTTTGGGGCTTGATTATAGGGAGATGCCTTTTCAAAGCTTTTGATTGCAGAAAACCGGGGATATTATCATTTTACATACGAACTGGGGATGGTATACAATGATATATATTTTCAATCACAGGATGAGCTACAATCAACACAGTATGTACTTCCTTTCAGAGATGTCGTGCGTGACAGGATTCTGGGCAAATTGGGTGACACTGTAAATAGTAAATGCCAACAAATTCAAAATAAAGTCAGCTAAATAGTCTCAAATAAGAAATGTAGTGTATATTACTGAAAATATAGTTATTAGGCCATAGTAAATGTTGCTACCCAAAACGGCTCAAGAACTATGCATGTGTGTTTAAGCATCAGAAGCCACAAGGTTGAAGTCAAAGATTTAAATATTCTCCTTATGAATTTATAAATTATATCATAGTAATGATCAGGAATGGACGTGAGAGAACATCTATATATTTTTAATGGAGGCAGAGTGAACAGTGAAGTGAATTAATCAAAGTTACAATGCTAGTTACTGATTTGGGATTGAAATCCAAATCTGCTTAATTCTTGTCAAGGGAAACTTTAAAAGAAGACAAAACAAAACAAATATAAGAAAAACAGAGGACAATCCAACAGTTCTTTATGAATCTACTAAAGTGTCAATAAATAAAACTTGATAGGCAACATTAAAATGATGTCCTCTAATTTTGTTACTTTGACATATATATACATACATATAATTTTAGTTAATCATAAAACAAAAACTCTGTCCTAGAGATTCAAGCTGCATCTTTGCTGAGTATCTATAGCTAGCAATTAGATAAATAAACTTGTACCTTCCAGTCAATCCTGAAATGTTTAAAGGATAAAATGGGGAGAGAGGAGATTTGAATGAGGGCTTCTTCATTGATTAAGATACTATTTCACTTGCTTCACTAGATTTTTTTTTCAGTTATAGTAGAATTGAACAACTTCCTACCACTTTGATAAAATATTTTGTTTGAAGCTAGTTATATTGACAAATTTCTGTATGGAAATATAATGATTCAATCTCATCAGTTTTTCTAGTTTCTAATCATTCTAGCAAAGCAATAGGAACAAATTGACAAGATACAGAACTAAAATCAAGAACATGAGCTTGTGTCTTATGTCTTACATTGACTAGCTGTGTGACCTTAAACAATTCACTCAAATTCTCTGGTCCAGTTTCATGATCTATGAAAATGGAGTTAAATGAGTTTGGAAGAGGGGGAGGGGTGGAAATCCAAGCATTAGCTTTCATTCCTTTTTAAAAAATAATTTGGTAGATTGGGAAAAACAGTTAACCTAGATCTTAGCCAATATCTGATGGATTTTATGCTATTCTTTGGAAAGACAGAGATCTGTAACATTTTATAAGTTTATATATTTTTATAAGTTTATCATTTTAAACACTAACATGGATGAAGGAAATGATAGCCTATTTAAAGAGTTTGCAAACATCATAAATTAAAAATGATTGCTAACAAATTCAAAGACAAAATCAACATTTAAAAAGTTTCTGACAGGCTGGACAACTGGGTGAAATTAGTAAGAGAAAATGTAATAGAGATAAATGTACTGTGTTACATTCAGTTTCAAAAATATCACAAATGTAAGTTTGGAGAGTCAGGACTAGAGGACAGTTTGAAAAAAAAAAAGATCTGGACATTTTAGTGCATTGTAGATTCAATGTGAATCAATAGTGTGTTATAATGGGCAAGAAAGTTAATGTGATCTTTTATTTTATTAAGAGAATTTAGCATTCAAGAATAAAAAGGTGATGTTCTTGTCATACTACAACTACTCTAGTGTATTATGTATGTAGTTTCTGCATTTTAGGAAGGGCATTAATGAACCAGGGAATGTTTTAAAAAAGGGGATTGATCAGGTTTATGAGGAGCTTCATATTAAGGTTTTAAAGAGCTTGGTTTTAAAAAGTAGAATTTTTTAATATGTCAAAGAGAAGACGAGGGGAACATGACAGTTGTTTTTAATTTAAACGGTAATTGTTAGGACTAAAATTCAGAGGAAAGAATTAGGAAAACTTGGTGGAAGCTTCTAATGGGAGGAAAGGCAGGGAATGGTCCTAACAGTTAAAACTAACTAATTGGGGAACTTGCTTCCTTATGAAATTAAGCCAGGAGTAGCTAGTAGTGCCCGCCTTGAAGTCAGGAGGACCTGAGTTCAAATCTAATCTCAGACATTTAACACTTCTTAGCTGTATGACCCTGGGCAAATCATTTAACCCCAATTGCCTCATCAAAAATAAATAAATAAATAAAAACTAAAAAAAGAAAAAGAAATTAGGAAGCCCATTTCTGAAAGTCTTCAAGTAGATGCTACACTTAGTAGTTTTATAGTAGAATGGTGAGTAACCATTCAAATTGGGTTGGAAGTAAATGAGCACTGAGGTCCTTGCCAGCTAGGGAATTTTATAAGATAATTAAAACAATCCCTAATGGATATTAACTACTTCAGAAAGTAAACACCCACTATTTAATAAAGAAATTCAAGCAACAGTTGTATTATCATATATTAGAGATGTTTAAGAGGAAATTCCTGTATCAGTTAAAGATATACTATGTGATGGCCTCTCAGATCTCTTCCAACTCACATTTGTTTAAAGTTCCCTGCCCTAAAAGTTTGAATTTTAAGGGATTCTGACTAACTGCCCACTTGATTTTTTAACAAACCATTATGGTAGCTTGAAAATAGTGAAAGTTTTACTTAATTCTCAATCCATTATGCTTAAAAATGATGTGAAATTATTTTAATTATTTAACATTTAATTATTTTTGGTATGTGTATGATTAAAAGAACAATTACCAACTTCATGATATTTCTTTTTAATAACTCAAAAATTTGATTGCTTTATCTAAATAAGAGCATAAAGAAGAGCATATTCTTCATCAAACCCATTAACATGTAAAAATATTGTTATGGAGCTTAGAATCTTAAAGTAAATCATAGGATTTATGACATTGAAAGACAATTTGAAAAATTTGACACTAAGAAGTATTTCCTTTTTTTATTACTTTATATATATTTTATTAAACCAAAAACAAAACAGAAATAGCAAGACAGAAAAGGAAAACAAAACAAAACATTGTTATGTGCTCAGCAGAAGAACATCAGGGAGGATTAAAAATATAAAGCAATAAATTTCCACTTCACAAAAGCATATATAGCAATAGAAGAGATTATATTAATAACTACTCATCTTTTCTTTGCTTACTTGTAGGTTATTCTTTTGTTCTCTGTTGGGTACTTTTTGCTTTATTTATTTATTTATTTTCCTTTTCATCCCCTCCTCACCTCTTCCAATCAGGCCATAGTTAAGCATAGATATATTTATACATATACACACATACACATTCACATGCATACATATATTTATATGCACAATAATATACATCCATGCAATATACACATACAAACACATATTTACACATATGTAAACATGCATCTAAACAATAGTTACATGAGTGACATATGATATAGATTTCTCTTGATTGAATTTCTAAATTTGACTTTGTGATCAATGATTGCTAGTCCTACTTTAAAAAAAATTATCTATTTTTATTACACATTGCTTTATGAAATATGTTGGGAGAGAAAAATTGGAACAAAAGGGAAAAACCATGGGAGAGAAAAAAAAACAGAAAAAAATTAACATAGCATGTGTTGATTTACATTCAATTTCTATAGTTCTTTTTTTGGATTCAGATGGCATTTTTTTTATCCAAAGTCTATTGGGATTGATTTGAATCACTGAACCACTTAGAAGAACCAATTCTTTCATAGTTGATTATCACACATTCTTGCTGTTATTGTGTACAATGTATTCCTCATTCTGCTTGTTTCACTCAGGATCAGTTCATGTAAATCTTTCCAGGCTTTTCTCAAATCAGCTTCTTCATCAATTTTTATAGAACAATAATATTCCATTATCGTCATATACCACAATATATTCAGCCATTCCCTCATTTATGTGCATCTACTCATTTTCCAATTTTTTGCTAGTACAAAAAGAGCCGTTATAAATATTTTTGTACGTGTGGGTCCTTTTTCTTCCTTTATGATTTCCTTGGGATACAGATTCAGTAGAAACACTGCTAGATCAAAGAATATGCACAGTTTTATAACCCTTTGGACATAGTTCCAAATTGCTCTCCAGAATAGTTGGATCAACAATATATTAGTGTTCCAGCTTTCCAATCCTTCTAAATTCATTTCTAAGTCAAAAAGTTGAAGAAAACATAAGTTGTAAATGGAATGACTTTTTCCTACCCTGTGAAGCTGGAAAGTACTGTATATTGGATAATATCCAGTCCTCTTATTAGAACTACAATTAGTGCATACAATTACCTCTAATGCCATTTTACAAAATTACTATTAAAATCTTAAATTATCTTTTAAGATTGAAAACATATTAGCTCTAATACATTGTATGAAAGAAATATAGAGAAAAAGAAAAAGAAAAAAAATTAAAAAGCATTCTCTATCACTTTTGAACCCATCATCTTTCAGTACTTCAGATTCCCTGGGCATCTCAAACTTTCTATGATTTCAAATGTTCTTTGTGGTTTTCTTTATGCCTCCCAAAAAATAACTAGACATCTATTGTTAGTATTAGTGATTACCTTTGTGAACTTCATGCTGATGGAGACAATCTGTCACCAGGCATATACTTGATGTTTTCGTAGGCTCTGATCTTCTCTTTGCTAACATAACCTTCAAAAACCCAGGGAATACAGCCATATTAAAATGTGGCTTTGGGGTAAAAATGAGAATAAATTATGGAAAGAAAAGATTGAATTAAAGATAGAATACACAAAGAGTTAGACTCATGAAGAGTAAGAAAAAGGAATGAACAGCAACAGAAAATGTTTCTAATTCCTCGCCATGTTCCTAAGCCATAAAATCTAGATAAAAATAATTCTTGCAAAAATAGTTTATAATGCAAAAACTTTTTTTTCCCCCCTGAGGCATTTGGGGTTAAGTGACTTGCCAGAGTCACACTATTAGAAATTATTATGTATGAGACTGAATTTGAACTCAGGTCCTCCTGATTTCAGGGCCAGCACTCTATCCAATGCATCATCTATCTGCCCCTATAATGCAAACTTTAAAAGATAGCAGACCCATTTTGAGTTTAATATATCAAATGGAAGTGAAACTTTTGAATTCAATTTGTTCCAAGGTATAAGTTTTTTTTTTCCCTCTGATGTGTTCAGATAAGGTGTGCTGTGTCGGAAAGGCAATTTTTAGAATCAGTCTCATTATAAAATGATTCCGAAGTTATTTATGACCTACCCTAGGGGGCTACATAATGTTTCAGTTTCCAAGGATCAAAAAATTATATATAACAGTAAGACAAAAAATTTAATATGCAAATTACTGTATTTCTATTACTCCAGTGGACATTTAATCTTTCTAGGACACTGGGACAGTAAAGTTAAAGTATTGGTTTAGATCAAAGATTTTTAACTTCTTGGGAAGATGATGGAACCTTTTGGCAATATGGGGGTTCCACATAATATTACTATAGTTTGCTCTTGACAATAATTAAAGAAAATATTAAATTTAATTGGAAATCGATGACTATATATATATATATATATATATATATATATTTTTTTTTTTTCTTCATCTAAGTTCATAGACTCTCTACCTCTCCCTGGAAATATGCTAAGTATCCCTAGGCTTGGTAATTGTTACTATTCTTATAACTCATCTATGAGTTTGTTTAGTGAAATATATGTATACATACACATCCATTTCTACACTCTACTCAATGGAAGTAAACTACTGGGATAATTCCTGAGCATTGTCCTTTGAGTAGTGAAAAATTGTTGGTGTTGTTTTAAATATATATATTTATATATTTCTTTTATACTCCATACTAGGTCACCATGCTTACTTTACAATGGCAAGGTAGAGGTATCTATTGGATTGAAGATTTAGAAGGTTTTCCTGTGATCCTTATTCAATCTGTTTTTAATAAACTTGTAGAATTCTACCCTTCACATGTATACTCTAGGACAGAAGTTC